>NC_135539.1:130267150-130570180 GCF_045843805.1 Urocitellus parryii | reverse complement strand
AAACCATGGATCCGCCTCACAGAATTTCTTAAACAATTGAAAATATGCTCAATTGCAAACTTTAGCATTTAGATTAAATTTCTAATGCCCCAGAAGGTTTCCAGAGACACATGCTTTAGAAAGCAGCTCTAGAAAACCCAAATTCTCTTGAAAGAATTGTTTGGCTAAATATGTTGAAAAGGCATAAAAAGTACACATAAAATCTTATATCTTTCAATAACTTTATGGGCTAGAAGAGTATAAATGGTGATATATCCAACCATTATAACATTAAATGTCAATTTCTATTATAAAAGAGTGAGAGATCCAACAGGGAATGGGGCTAAAAAGCAAAGAAAGGTAAAATATCTTACTTTATATAAGAAATAGGTACTTTCTGCAAATTCTGGCCTTAAAGGATGTTGAGCCCAATGTACCCTGAAATCTGTAGTAAATGCCTGAAAGAAAACATAAAATGTGATTAAAAGAATGAGCAGGCATTTCTAGAATATAAAGTGGCATATATTAACAGATAAAAGTAATTAAAATATCAATCATATATTTTCATTTATAAAACATAATTTTTCACTGCGAAAAATCACAATTAATTTTTACCAAGGCTACCCTTTTTATTAATTAAATGGATTACTCTGCAAATAGCCATTTGAGCTCTTAGGAAATCAAGAAAACTCAGTAAAAAAGTGATGAAATTCAGTAACTCTTAATACATGAATCCTGATGGTTTATATAATTGCGTTTTCTTTTTTTCCTTTTCCCACCATTTCCTTTTATTTTTGGTCCTGGGGATTGAACTCAGGGGCATTCAACCACTGAGCCACATCCCCAGCCCTATTTACTTATTTTTTTTTTTAATTTTTAGTTGTAGTTGGACACAATACTTTCATTTTTTACTTATTTTTATGTGGTGCTGAGGATGGAACCCAGGGCCCTGCACGTGCTAGGCAAGCACGCTAGCCCCAGCCCCCAGCCATATTTTGTATTTTATTTAGAGACAGGATCTCACTGAGTTGCTTAGTGCCTTGCTTTGAACTCATGACCCTCCTGCTGCAGCCTCCTGAGCCACTGGGATTACAGGTGTGCACCACTGCGCCCAGCTTGACCATTCCCTCTTAATTATCACTTACCTAGTCCTCATAATTCCTTTTAAATTTCTTTAACTGACAAAAACCATATGTGGTACACAATATGATGTTTTGATATATGTGTATACATTGTGGAATGGTTAAATCAAGCATTTCCTAAACATTTTTTTTGTGTGATGAGAAACATTTAAAATCTACTTTCATAGCTATTTTCAAGTATATATATTTCTATCTTAACATTATTTTAGTATATATTTTCTTTTCTAACAACCTCAAATCATTTTTGGAAGGGGACAAAGGAATTGATTAAAAATAAATCTTACTCTATTTGAAATTTAAATCTCTCAATAAGAGAGCCATCTGTTTAAAAAAGAGGAAACCAAAATCTTTATAGGAATCAAACAAAAATTTATGTGATAGATGTATCTGTTGAAACCTCATTTTATTCTTCCTGAATATGAACTTTCTCCATTGCCATGTCCTACTTACCTAAAGGCTATAAAACAATACTCTGTAAAACAAATGTATCAGGGAGCATTCTGAGTTAGTGGAATGCTTAGAACTCTCACAGAGAGTAAATAATCAGGGACAGAACAAGGCCATCACATTTGGAAATTTGTAAAGGTACATTTCTGGAAAGCCAAAAGGCATGGTATTAAAATCTTGTCATATAGATCTAGTAAGAATACTTATTATTAATATAATGTTAAAATTTTAAAAAAAAAAGAGTAATTCACAGCCAGTATGAACAAGGCCAGATATTCTCCAAATTTCCAGGAAGCATGTGTGACCAGCAAAAGTACACTTAATGTAAACAGGCATCAAACAAATATTAGAAAATAAAAGATGACAGGATCTCCCTAGCAGGTAGGTACACATGGAAAGTTAAAATGAGAGACTATTAGGGTGCTGAGGATACAACTTAGTGGCAGACAGCCTAGCATGTGTGAGGCCCTGGATTCAATCGCTAACACCATAGGAAAAAAATTGACAATATTGCAATGGCATGGGTTAGAAAGGTTGACAAACACTATGTTGGAATTTCTTTTTTCTTTTTTTTTTTTATAAAAAATTAATATAATAATGGCATTATCCAAAAATTAAGCTGCTCACTTTGATACATGAAGAAAAGCAAAAACAGGGGCTGGGGTTGTGGCTCAGTGGTAGATGCTTGCCTAGCATACACAAGGCACTAGGTTCGATCTGCAGCACCACATAAATGTAAAATAAAGATACTGTATCCACCTAAAACTAAAAAATAAATATTAAAAAAAAGAAAACATATAATGTTACATAAACAACAACAAAAAACCTATTTAACCAGGGGAAAATTAATTAAAAAGAGCAAACCATGTTGCAAACATGTTATGAAGATGTCATTTTTTTTAAATTAGCAATTTACAGTATATATGTAAATGAGAATTCTAAAGATTACTTGCTTACCTCTGGTAGAAAATTGTGTTTTTTAATAACTTGATATAGCATTTCATGAGTTTCAATAGCAGGTCTAATATCCCCCTTTAAAACCTAGAAGTCAAAAACCACAAAATGACCCAATAAAATATGAGTTAATTTTATATATAGTCATTTTACAAATGGATATGAGTATATTAAGACAACTTTGGAAAGGGACTATATTTTGTCATTCAATTTTAGAGATTATAAATGTACTTAATTAAAATCATTTTATTTTAATATCAACAAAATGTACTAGGAGAAGAAAAGTGAGGAATGCTGGAATGAATCTGACCTTTCTTCTGCACATACATGACTATACCACAGTGAATTTTTATCTTTATGCACATCTATAATGCAATAATTTAAAAAACTATAAATAAGTAGAAGAAAGATCAAGGGAGTAAAGGAAACAGGGGGAAGTAATGGGGACTGAATTGGAACAAATTATATTCCATGCTTATATAATGTCAAAATGAACCCTAACATTACGTATAACTAAAATGAATTTAAGAAGAAAATGTCCTCTCCATACCTGTAAGCCTGGAAAAAAGGCAAGCAAAGCATCCATCCAAGTCCGAGCATTCAGCATTGGTTTGTGGATATGCACGTCAAGTAGAAGAGGGGGCTGGCTGATGTACCTCATTATGGCATCATAGTGCTAAGAGATTATAATAATGTGTTCATTAAAGTAGACTGAAAAACACGTGCTACTCTAAATATACTAAATAGTGCAGTCAAGAAATTAAGCCTGAATTTATGTTCATAAATAAATTCACATCTGTTAACTGTGGAAATACTTGAATTATTTTAGATGGATTTTTTTTCTGAAACATATATTCTCCCTTATGTCCTTTAAGTCAGACGCAGAATACTAAGGACTGTATTTAATATGAGATTTTTAGAGGAATAAATCCAAACATCCCTACCTCCTTTTGGGATCAGCCTGTGGTTAGCATGCCTTTGCAGCCCAATGATGCTCTTAGCTCTCCTTGGAATACAGTCACAGGCTTCTATGTTACAGACTTAGTTTTCTCCTGTGTCTAGGAAGTTTGGTGCATTCTCAGCTAACTGGTGCTCACGACTACTGAAGTTAACATAACATCACTGTTCCTACTCTTATGGTCTCCTATCTTTGCTTTTTACGCTCTTAGCAACTCTTTTTCTCTTTCTTTTGTCTTCTCCTTGGTATGTCTCAGCTTTCTAAAGAGGACAAGCTGTGTTTATGAGCCAACAAAAGGTTATCTGTCCAAATTCACCTCAAGAAAAATCTTACTGTAATCTAACAAAAAATATATGTGATAGTATTTTTAAAGCATTCAATTGATAATTTAGTAGGGCATATAATAGGTTGTTTGGTTACTATTGTTACTTTGCTAGCTTGTCTACTCTTTGCTAATCACTATTACTGAGTACCTGCCACGTGTTAAGGCACTCTTCTAATCACTTTATGTATATGTATGTTTATTTAATCCTCCCAATAGCCATATAAATAGTATTAATACTTGCATTTCATAAATGAGAAATAAAGGCCAACAGGGTTATTAAACTTGCCCAAAGTCACAAAACTAACAGGCGGTACAATCAAGATTTAAAGCAGGATGACTCTCATACTTTTACCCTCTTACTGTCTCACATATGTAATGTGGGTGAACTGATGGGGTGGATAAAAAAAAGAAAGAAAGAAAGAAAAAAGGTAAAAATTATGCTTAAAAGAACATAATGATATAGCCTATGAGTTTGCCATATTAATTTCAGTTTGCTTCACTTACAAAGGCAATGCAATTGAGCTCAACAATCACCCCACTCCCCCAAAATTATGACTGTGGTGCTGATTCAGTCCTGACCCTTATAAACCTGCTTCTGAAATGCACTGTCATTAGTTTCTCCAAATTCTGCTCTATTTGGTATCATCAAGGACTAAGCCAAACTTTCAAGATTCAAAAAAAATTGGATTCCAAAGGAAAAAGCTAACTGTAACTTATTCCAATAACTGTCTTCCTTGCATAAAAGATGAGGTAAAACTCAAATCTACATATTTTATTACTTACTGGCAAATCTAGAAAATTTCTGATAAAAGATTAAAAAACAAAACTATTATGTAAGTTAATTTTTTGAAATGTATGTAGCTTTTACACTGTCTCTGTCTAATATCATCAGGGAATTCTGACAAAAAACTACCAAACATTTAAAAACAAATTATTTTTTAGACTGCAACTCAGGCAATTGAGTTTCTATCAAAATCTTAACTCAAATGAAATTGGCTATAAAATTAATACAAAATTTGATCAACTTACTGTATTAAATCTTTCCAGAAAACTGTCATCTCCAAGCAAGACATAGGCTTTCAAGAGATACTCATAATATGAATCAATCCCTGCTCCAACTCCACTATCTATAGAAAATACATATAAATGATCTTTCATTAAACAAGTCTTAAAAATTCTTTAGAGTACAAATGAGGGTACGAGTATATCAATAATGAAAAATTAGTCTAAACACGAAATTGTTTAAAGTAAAAATTATACATTTACAGAAATATTAACCCTACTATATAAATAATAGTTCCCTTGTTGATAATAGTTGTTTTTTTCTTTTAAAATCACTTTGTAAAATTGTTTACAAAGGGCTTATTTAAGAGCAAGAGATATTAGAAAAGACATATGGAAGATGGAATAGAAACAACAGTGATTTAGATAACAAGAATTACAAAGAAATAAAAGTGAAAGGGATAAAATACCTAAAAAACTATCAATTTTTAGCAAATTAAAGATTTTAAAAGAAAGGGCCCACATAATATAGAAAGGAGAGATACAGAGGAAAACCTACACCTAAAATTATAGTAATTCTTTTCAAAATTTCTCCTTGTCTTTGATATTCATACTCCTTCAGAAAGAAAGAGAAGATCACACATAAAGGCACTGAAATAAAAATGATATCACTTTGTGTGTATGTGTGTGTGCGTGTGGTACTAGGGATGGAACCCAGGGCCTTGCACACACTAGGCAAGTGCACTACCACTAAGCTGCATCCCCAGCACTTGCTGTCATATTTTAAAAACTGGCTTAAGAAGACAATGAGTGCTCACTTTAGCAGCACCTATACTAAAATTGGATCATGAAGCGTTTCATGTATCTAATTAACAATATTTCAATTTTCCCAATTCTTTGTGTATATAGTATTAAACAAAGTGCTTCTAAATGAAAGAATAATAAACATTTCAATCCCAGTTTAAAAAGAAAAAGACAAAAGAGCTGTATTTTCAAAACTTCACTCAAACATGAAAGCACAATAAAGATATTGTTAGGCATAATCCCTCAGCAGTTATTAAACACAAGAGTTTGGGCTGAAATGTAATTATCCCTTGGTATGTGCAGGAGACTGGTTTCAGGACTCCTGGTAGATACCAAATCCAAGGATGCCCAAGTACCTTACATAAATCAGTGTAGTATTTACATAAAATTTATGCCCATCCTCCCATTTACTCTAAATTGTCTTTAGATTACTTATAATACCTAATGTGATATAAATATTAAGAAAATGGTTATTATACCATATTGTTTAGAGAATGATGACAAGAAAAATAAGACTTTACATGTTTGGTACAGATACAATTTTTTTCCAGATATTTTCAATTCACAATTGGTTGAATCTGCGAAGGCAGAACGCACAGATATGGAAAGCTGACTCTACTTTTTGTTTTTTGGGGGGTATGGGGATTGAACTCGGGGTCACTCACCACTGAGCGACATCCCCAATCCTATTTTATATTTTATTTAGAGACAGAATCTCACTGAATTGCTTAGGGCCTTGCTTTTGCTGATGCTGGCTTTGCACTCCTGATACTCCTGCCTCAGCTTCGGATTACAGGCCTGCGCCAACATGCCCAGCCTGACTCTACTTAAATAAGAAGAGAGATAAACCCAGATGTTGATAGGAAGAGAGAAAGAGAGAACTCCAAGACTAAAAGAAAAAAAGAAACAAAGGGATGGGAGAACATACTAAAGTTTATGTTTTCAGGAGGCAAATGCAGGCATCAATGAAAAACAAAAGGATTCAAAAGAAAAATAGAAAAGAGACATACTGAAATAATATTAACATAGTATAAAGAATGTCGAAATATGTTAAAATATCAAATATGTAGATGGACTAAAATTAACAATTACGAGACAAAGACAAAACAGATTTAAAGATATATATTTTTACCAAAGACACACTTATAGCATAAATACCTGCAAAGACTGAACACAAAAGAATGGAAAAAGACTTACTAGGAAAATGCTATGCAAGATAAAGCTGATGTAGTTACTACCAGACAAAATACATTTTCAGACAGAGTATTATTAGAAATGGACAGGGTCACTACATAATGTTAAAAGGTTTAACTAAGAAGAGAAAGCAATTTAAAATGAATGCACTCAACAGAATATGTAAAGCAAAATCCAAAACTATAAAAAGAGCATTGTTGGAAATTTACCTAATTTTCTTAATGATTAATAGATCAAGCAAACAGAAAATCACTAGGATGTACACATATTATTAGTAACTAAGCAAACTAACATACATAGGGTTCTAATCTGACAACTGGAAAAATTACAATTTCTCTTAAGCATATGTGGAACATTTATAAAAACTGACTATGTTCTAGGCCAAAAAGAATACTTCAACAAGTTTCAAAGGATAGGTGTCACATAGACCATAAACATCATACACGTAGCATACAGACCACTGAACTGTAACTATTATAACATTTTTAAAAATATCTCCCTATATTTGTAAAGTGGAAAACACTTCTAAAAATTCTAAGAAAGTAGAAATCTGTGAGAAGTAGTTTTACCTCTCATTACAAACACAAATCAACTCCAGATGGCTTAAGAATTTCAATGTCAATAATAAAACTTAAAAACTTCTAATACTTAAATATCTTATGAACCTCTGATTAGTAAGAGAGTCCTAAACAGGACAAAAAAGTATTGATCATAAAATCAGACTGATAAGTACAACTACATTAAAAATTTAAAAGAACTTAAAGTCAAAGTTGTGAATCATAAACTGGAAGAAGATATATGTGAGACACACAACTGACAAAGAATTAGTATTAAGAATATATAAAAAACTTTTACAAATAATTCTTTTACAAAAGCACACACGAACCCAAAAGAAACGGAAAAAGTATAAGACCATACAATTTAAAAAACAAGGAAACATACATAACCAATAAATATGAAGTATTCAGCATCATTAGTGATCAAGAAAATGTAAACTAAACCATAACAGGATGTTATTTAGAAACTCATTTGTATGGCAAATACTTTAAAATCTAACAATATACAATATACAATGTTGGAGGGCATGTCAATTCACAGGTAATCTTATAGTATAAAGTGATGAAATAACTGTGAAAAACAATTGGACATTATCTCCCAAAGCCGAACATTAACTTATCTTCTGACTTAAAAAATTCCACTCCTAGGTACATGGCCAAGAGAAACTCTTAAGACATGTACAACTGGAGTAAACAACAAAAATATTCACAACACTATTGCTCACAATAGCAAAATTCTATAAGCAAATGCCCATGATGGAGTTAGTAATTCAATAAATTATCAAACAGCAATTAAAAAATTATAACTCCATGCAACAATATGCATGAATCTGAGTAATGTAATGTTAAGTGAAAAAAGTCTCATAGGGGCATCAAATATGACATCCTTTAATAACATTTAAAACAAACTACACATTTTTAAGAATACATGTAGATTTAATAAAATTTAATTAAAAGGAAATTAAGAGAACAATCAACATAAAGATGATGACTACTTCAGGTGGAAGGAGGCAAAGGTGTGGAGTTACAAAGGTGGGGAGAATCAAGGACCATGTTCAATAGCATATTATCAAGTAAGTTGCTGTTGTAATGGTTCATTAGTGGGTATTTATTATAAAAAAATGATTAAATAAAATGGGTCATGTATGGACCAATGATAAGTGTCATGTCATATAAGTCAAGAATTATGACCAATTCAAAATTAATTATGATTAATTAATTTATACAAGAGGCTTAAAGTAGGTTTAAAAAAAAGGAGAAAAAATGCAGAATTTTGAAGCCTATATTCAGTTTTCTTTCAGAAACCATTCAGATAAAACTTAGGAAAATTTTTATGATACTGAAAAGATAAATAGTTTTATTTTAATGTTTAATAAGCAATTATATAAGATAATTTTACTTATTTAAATATAGGCAATTATTTTTTATTTTATACAGAAACAAGATAAGCCCTGTGGAACATAGAGAATTATATAAAAAAAGATAATCTCATTAGGAACATTCTAGTATATTTCCATTCTTTGATGTTTATTTTATAGGGGCATTTTTTTCATTTAATTTTATTTTCTTATTGGTGTATCTCATCTATACATAATGGTGGGTTTCATTGTTACATATCTGCATATACATAAAAACACAATTTGATTAATTTCACTACCAAATACACCCCCTACCCTTCCCTGCTTCCCCCACCCCCACTCTAATGGTTATCCTTCTAATTCCATGGCATTATAGGGCTGTTTTATAAATATAAAATTATATTCTTTGTACAATCATATCCTATGTGTTCATATAACATTGCAATGTTTATTTCCTTAATTCTAATTCATTTTAGTAACTTAATAATTCAACATTCATATAAAATAACTTTCTTAGCTATTCTTTTTCCAGTGTTAAAAATAACTATATGATGAACACCTTTGGGGACAATTTTCTATAGTTTTTATTAAGCTAAATTAAAGAAGTAAAATTATTGATCAAAAGGACTAAGATCACATTAATGTGCACTTCATAGTAAATGTAGTGTGCCAAGGAGGCACTGTTCTAAATGCTTTACATTAACTCATTTAATCCTCACAATCAATCCGTAAAGTGCTACTATTATCCCCATTTTACAGATATGGGGATGTTAATATGGAGAGGCACACAGAAGTTAAACAACTTACCTCTGATTACACAGCCTCAATTCCAAAAATATGACTCCAGAGTCCATGTTCTTAGCTACTATGCTACACTTTATTTCCAGAGGTAGGAAAAAAACCCATGAAGGACTGATAACATTAAATATGCCCACTAAGCTATACCATGATGTGAGATGGCTGAGGTATCCAGATCCTGTAGTCCTCAAATAAATTAATTCTAGTGTTTCGTCTATACCCTATACCTATAATGCCATACCTATAAAGGCATGAAACAGAATATTATACAAAGATTATTTGAAAAAATGAAATCCTTTATTTCCCAACTATAATGAGGACATGAAGGTTTGACTTTTAAAAGCCCAAGTTACATACCTTTCCGCACCCAATCTCCAGTATGAATATTGATAGTCACACCCACTAAATTACTACTTCGCTGTCTTTTTTCCCATAGAAAATCAAGAGCTTTTCTTGCATATTCCTAAAATTTAAAAAGAAAAGCAAACTTGAAGAACTGCATGCCTTTGGAAAAAAGGAAACAAACAAAAATCAAAGGCCCACAGGATATTTTAAGAATTAAGTAAAATTCTTAAGCTAACCATTTATAATATAAACGTCTTTGAAGTCGTATCTTGGCTCTTTTTCAGTCAGTCTATTTAAGGACTCTGAAAATGCTTTTTAGTGGCAGTGATCCCACTTTGAGATCACCCATTTTCATTTAAACTTACAGTACACCTTCACAACACATATGTATCATTAAATTATATTAATGGCTGGCATATTAAATGCACTTGTTAAAATAATTTCTGTCACTTAAATGATCTAAGGAGTATCTAACCTCCTTAGATTCTTTATTGGAAGAGAATTTTAAAGTTGGAATGCTATCTTTGAAAGAGTCATTTCAGAACCTCTCTCTTTGTGGGGGAAGGAAGTACTGGGGATTGAACCCAGGGGTGTTCTACCAATGATCTACATCCCTGTCCCTTTTATTTTGAGACAGGGTCTTGCCAAGTTACCCAGGCTGTGTTCCAACTTGAAATCCTCCTCCCTCTGCCTGGATTAGAGGTGTGTACCACAGTGCTCTGCTAGATCCTACTTTAAATGACACATGACATCATTAGTAAAAAGTTAGTAAATTAACTAGGTTTCTGAACATTTATTTGGTTTTACCAAACTTACAACCTTATGACAACTTTTTATGTTTTCATTTTTAACTACTGAATATGAAATTAAAATGATTTCTGATTAAATTCTTAGTGTGGGATAAAAATGTTAGAAAAATAAAAGCAAAGGGCATGTAAAGGTGAAGTTAATTTCAGAACACAAGCCTAATAGAAGTACCACTATAAAAGAAAAAAATCATTAAACCAATCTGCCACTTTGTATATTTAAGAATAGAGTGTAAAGCAGGGCGTGGTGGCTCATGACTGTTAATCCCAGCGGCTTGGGAGGCTGAGGCAAGAAGAATGCAAGTTCAAAGCCAACCTCAGCAACTTAATGAGGCCTTAAGCAACTTAGTGAGACCCTGTCTCAAAATAAAGTACAAAATAGGCTGGGGATGTGGCTTAGTGATAGAGAGCCCCTTGGTTCAATTCCCAGTCCAAAATAACAACAACAACAACAAAAAGACCCAGTGAAATAGAAAACTTAACCCAAGTTTAAAATGGAACTCTAGGACACTAATACAAGAACTCAGACCTTTTCATAGGTTAGACCAAGGTTGGCAAACTTTTTCTGACAAGGGCTTGACAGTAATTATTTCAGGCATTATATGCCATGTTGTCACTGATCAAAATTCTCAACTCTGTTACTGTAACACAAAGCAGTCATAGGCCAAAATAATTAAGCATGACTGTGTTCTAATAAAACTTTTTTTTTAAAATACAAAAATAGAGAGGGTTGGGCATATAGCTCAGTGGTAAAGCAATTGGTGAGCATGTGCTAGACTCTGGATTCAATCTCCAATATCATTACTTAAAAAAAAAAAAAAAAAAAAAAAAAAGGCAGGTAGTGGCTAGATTTGGTCCACAGGCCAGTTTACCTATTATATCAATGCTCTGTCCATCAATTGCATCAGGTTGCTTCTCTGAAAATCAATTACTGTATATTCAAGAAGTTTTTAAAAAATCATGATTTTCAATAGATTTAGTTATAAACACAAACAAGCCCAGTGGAAAGAGCATGAACTTTGAATTCAGAAAGAGATGGATTCTAATTCCAACTGCATTCATTCACCCACTAGCTCTATAGGTCTCTTATCCTCTCTTAGCCTTATTTTCCTCACCTTTAAATTCATCAACATCTCTGAGTTTGTGGCTCATATTTAAAAGTATGCAATAGTATTTAAACTTTTTAATGAAGGGAAAACATTAATCAACAAGGTATGGAATAAGATTTTTTAAAGGTTACCTGTTCCACCATGATAAATGTGTCCTTAAGACATCTGAACATACAGACACACATACACAAAAAGATCATTTCACTTGTTTTATTTATAGTCTGATCCAATGTCTATAATGCTGGTATGCATTTCTTATTTCTGTTTTGTCCATGTGTACCATTTGCTGAATTTTAAAAAACTCACCTAAGTCATATGTTTGAAAAAGAGGGTGCTTTATGTAACTATTGCACTCCAGTGACAGGCTTACATAATTAGCTTTTCAAAAAGACAGAGAGACAGAGACAGAGACATAGCTACACCACAACAAACTATGTGGATGTTAAGTCTTCTAGATAATAAGTAATATTTCCCTTGGAGTAAATACATTTATGGATCAAACTCTCAATCATGACTTACATGCAAAAATTTCACTATGGTTTTAGCAGAGTAGTGAAGGTTTCCAAAATGCAACTGACTGTTCAGAAGTCTAACAAAATAGACATAGTATTTCATATAAGACATTTGTATTAAGGAGCCATGAAATATTTTTAAAAAAATTTTTTTAGTTGTTGATGGACCTTTATTTTATTTGCTTATTTATATGTGGTGTTAGGAATTGAACCAAGTGCCCCACATGCGAGGCAAGTGCTCTGCTGCTGAGCTACAACTCCAGCCCACGGAGCCATGAAATATTTATATAATATAGCTAAACAATCTTCTAAGAATAAAATTAAACTTTTATTTTGTAGTTTGTGAACAAAATACAGAGTGATATTTAACATAATTGCTTCGCAATGACTTTGATGTTTTCAACAATTAAAAACTATGTAATAGAATTAGATGAAAAGTTCATCAAAATAACATTTATCATCCAACTGATAATCTTAAAACTTAACCAAAGGAAAACAAATATGAAAAGAGCTATGCCCAAAACCCAGGAGATCAAAGACCATGAAAAGCAAACCTCAAATATTGTTGCTCCTGTGAATCGACTTAAAGCAGCAAACTCAAGGATCAAGGTACCTGCACATGCTGTACAGGTATCTGTCTCAGTTCCCGTGCGAGCTTCCGGTTTTCTGATGCCAAACTTTAAATTGATCTATTATAGAACCAGAAGACTATAATTAGCAACTATCAAGAGATATTAGATTTTTTGATAAGAAATTACCTTTTTATCAAATCATGAAAAATAATTCATGAAATAACTGATCACTGAGATTTACTCTGATGAGCTTTGTGACTTTCCAATTAATGTCTAAGGAAATACATTCTAAGCACATAATATTCATGTGCCATTTTCTACAAAATTAGCAAGAAGGATTCAATCTTTCTTTTATTTTATTTTTTAGCTTATGGGAATCCTATTGTTGACATTTGGTCTAGAAGCTGGTAGGCTCCTGTCCTCTTGACTAGGCCTCCAGTGTCTGATGTAGAGCAGGCACTGGTAATGGTGTCCAATTATTAGTGTAGATGTTAGAAACAAAAAGCTTATTGCCCTACTTACTTGAAGGCTTAAGACAAAAAGATACAAAAGTATTAATAAACTTTTATATTTAGAAGGAATCTGAACCTGGTTCTTCCTGATCTTGAGTTCCCGAAAAATCACAAAGTGGTTTTTAAAAAGGATACTTTTTTATTGAAAAGAAAAACAATAAATTACCTACACTAAATTTATCTACATTATCTCTTTGCTATCCTGGAAAATCCTTAAAACGTGTACAAATCATAACAGAATTTCTATTAACCCTGTATTTTAGGACATGATCATTATTCGACCTTAGGAGTAAGACCTTATCTGAAAAGTGGACAAGTTGCTTTCAATTAACTTTAAAGAAATGGCAATATGTAGTGTGGATAAGCTTTAAAGGTCAGTTTAAAAAATGTCCAGCAGCTCTTACAACAGCATTTCTGTCTAGCAAATTCTTTTGGGTTAAAAACAGTAACACAAATTTTATCAATTATGTATGATACCTAAGACAGAATGGTTACACAAATTTTAATAGGCAAAAGCAGTTATTTACTAAGTATGTAGAAGGAAGGATAGAAAGACATTTTCTTCTGGAGTCTCTCTTTTTAAAAAAGTTTAAAAAATCTTTGTTTACTATAATGCTCATGGTATCTTCTATTGCAATTCCATGCTTGGTTTTCATATTATGGTAAAAGTAAAGAAATGCTAGATTCCTCAAAATACAGCACCTCTATTTATAACAAAAACTAAAAATATTCACTAAAAATAAACTTAATTAAGTAAATATCTATATATTGTTTAAAAATAGTTTAAAATTGCTTCTAATTTTAATAAGTTGAAAGTGAATCAACAAAAAATTTAACCAATAAGCATATAGATTCACATTAAAGAGATTCTATTTTTTTCTCATTAAATTGGTAAAAAAAAATGATAACTGTTGGCCCCAGCACCACGGCACATGCACTTTTATGTAAAACTGAAAAAGTACAGAAGAAACTTTCCGGGAAGCAATTGGGCAATTAAGTAATTCCTCTTCTAGTAATTTAGCTTAAATAAAAAATGTAGTCTCTTTTTTTTTTTAACAGATTTAAGAATGTTTTTACACACGTAAGAATGTTCACAGGAAAACCTATTTAAAATATCAAAAACTGGAAACTTAAATTGAAGCTTATTTCTAGGCTTTTTCATTAAAGAAAAAAGTGCTGATCTTAACCCACTAAACTTAATGGATAAGTAATGGGATGTGTACTCTAATTTGAAAAGCACTAGCCATTAGCATGCTATATGTCTACCTAGTCAAAGATGGCTTTTTTTTTTTTTTTTTTTTTTTGTGGGGTGGGTACTAGGGAATGAACTCAAGAGCACCAAGTCCTATTTTGTATTTTATTTAGAGACAGGGTCTCACTGAATTGCTTGGCACTCACTTTTGTTACAAAGATAATTTCTTGATGGAGAAAACAGCCTTACTGATTTATACTGGTAGAGAAGTAATGCCAAGTAATAGATAAAGTAGGCCTAAAAATATGGACTGAAAAAAAAAAAAAAACCCAGGCATTTCAGGGGAACCTAGACTGCTTTGGTTGAGGTGGAAAAATGATTCCACTGGGGTATGGTACTGTAAGAGAATGCCAAAAAGTCTACTGTCTAACTATGAAGAGTTCTAAATGATAAAGAACACTTAATACAATAGGGACGATGAATGAGCAAAACTTTTAAGTTATGCTTTAGTAATATTAATTTTTCAAGTGCTCTGGATCATAAACCAAAAGAGAAAAGAGTAGGATAGGTATTTACAGAAGTTTAGGAAAAAAATTATATTTGCTTCAACAGTATAGCTGCAATAAGAAAAGGGAAAAAGTGATAGAGCTTGGTAATGCCTGAGGTATCTGACTTTGATAAAAAGAAGAAAATAACAGTGCTAATAAAGAATGAAAAAAATCAGAAGAGACAGCTCTTTCCATCTTCAATGACCTCCTTCCCTCTGCTTTAAATAAAAAATTCTCTCAGAGGAAAAATCAAATAAAAAATTCCCACAATGACTCTATTGCCAGCATTCCTTTAACTACCAACACAGAAGAAACCCCCAAATAAGTGGTCCACATGTACTTTCTACCTACTTTAGATTCTTCTTTCCCCTTTAATTTACCCTACTACAACCTTCAAGGTTCTGATTGCACTTGATTCTCCTCAAGTTTTCTAGGATGGTGTGTGTGTGCGTGTGTGTGTGTGTATGTATGTGTGTTACTAGGAATTTAACCAAGGGTGCTTCACACATGCCAGGTGAGTACTCTACCACTCAGTCCCCCACCTCTTTTTTTTTTTTTTTTTTTTTGAGGCCCTGTATTACTAATTTGCCCAGAATGGCCTTGAACCTGGGATCCTCCTGGCTCAGCCTTCCAAGTAGCATTATCTGGGATTATAGGAGTGTTGCCATCATGATTGGTGAACATCTCCTTTATAAGTTCCCATTTTTGGATTTTATAATACTATTTATATTTATATATTTATAATACTATTCACCAGCTCTACCTCCTCCTCATTCCTCTGTCTGTCCCCTCTTCTCTCTGGTCTTTTCCTTTGGAGAATAATACCTACCTGCTCTCAGTGCTTTGACCATAACTTCAGCACAAACAATTCTGGCTCAAGGTTTAGTCTAGCATATATTTCTTCCTTCTGCAGCATAATCCAAATTGTTATACATAGACACAACAAAGCTTAAACTAATCTAATTCTCACATCACTCAAATGTAAGTTAATTGAAATGTCAATATAAATTTATTATATAGCTTTGAAGCATTTTTTTCCAGTGCTAATAAAGAATGAAACCACTGAGAAACAATGGCTCTGATCAAAAAAACATTTAAATGTTTTGTAAAACAACAAAGGAAGTATACAAAGACTGTTATACATATTTAGAATTACTTACTCTTGGGTAAGGAAGGCCACTGGTAGTATTGAAAGCTGGTAAAAGTTTGTAACCCAATTGCTTTGCCATTTGCAGAAGTTCATCATTGTACCACTGCATGTATTCACCTTTTTCTTTCAGCATGATTGCCAGTGAGTGTCCACCCAAAAGACCCCTGTAATCACAGAGATGAAATATTATCCACCTCTTATAGACACTTAAACATACCACCTAAAAATGTGTGAGCATTTTGTTATCAACAAGTAAACGTAAGTAAGGAAAGACCATAGAAGACCTTAATTCTTTACTGGCTACTTATGTTATGGCAAACTATTAGAATTACATAGCCAACATCAGATATTCTATGTTATTGTAAAGTGTTTGGCATTTTTAAATACACTAAATTTTCTTAAAACAAAGAACATCCTAGACATCGCATCTAACAATCATGACAAATTAATCTTAACAAATTGCAAACTTAAAAATTTATCACCATAACATTTTAAAAATAAAAACCTCCTACTCCAGTAAGTGTAAAAGATTCATAAACTCTGAAAAGCTACATTACCACTCATATTTAATTGAAGAGTAGACTTATTTGAACAAAAGGAAATGAGGTACAATAAAAGTAATTATTAAATATAAAAATTTACTAATGTTGAAATGAATAACTAAATCTTATAATTACACATTTAAAAAAATTTTAGTTGTATGTGGACACAATATCTTTATTTTTATTTGTTTATTTTTATGTGGTGCTGAGGATTGAACCCAGGGCCTCACGCATGAGAGGCAAGCGCTCCACCACTGAGCTACAACCACAGCCCATAATTACACATTTTTAAGCACCCCAAGATCATTTCACATTGTTTAGTTGAAAGGCAATCCTATAAATTTGAATTTATTCAGCTTCGTTGGGAGGTGCATGGCTAAGTTTAACCAACTATGGAAGCTAGTGAAAAAACCTGTGACATAGCTAATACGACCTATGTCCAACCTTCTGTTGCTTTTTACATAGGGAATACCTCTGATTTGAAGCTACCACTCCAAAACCAGCTGCTGTCTGTGACCAATATAAAGCAAGGTTTTCCTAACTCTGTGGGACAATACTCCAGTTTTTGAACATAAGAAACTACTTCCTTACCTTTGATCCATAAGCAATTTACCCTAAGCTTCTCAATTACTAAAATTAAAGCATTGTTGGCTTAAGTACTCACCCCAGAACTCTGATGTTTGTTTCAAAGACAGAAACAACGACATCATTATCTAAATTAACATCTCTTAAAACTTTTCTCACAGCTTCCTCAAATTCTTTAGTTTTATTTAATACCTAGGAGAAGAAAATTACAAAATAAAGTTCTTTTCTACAAAGTGAAGGACAAATATTCTCAGAATGAGCTACTAAAAGCAACTTACAATACTTTAAAATGCAAAAAAGTGGCATATATAATAATTAATATTTCCCTTAAGTGTATTATAAAAATGTCATATCTCAAACTAAAAAAAATTAAATGCCTAATTACATAGCCTCTTTATACCTTTCTTTTTTAGACATACTGAAGTATCATTTTTTTTTTTTAGTTGTAGTTGGACACAATACCTTTATACACCTTTATTTATTTATTTATTTTAATGTGGTGCTGAGGATCAAACCCAGGGCCTCGTACATGCTAGGCAAGCACTCTACCACTGAGCCGCAACCCCAGCCCCATACTGAAGCATCTTTAGAACTTTAAAACAATCATTAGCAAAACTGATACTAGTTTCTTAGTACATGTTGGGCATCTCTAAGCCAAAAATTGGAAATCTGAGCATTTTTGAGTTTTCAAGGTTATATTGGCATTACTCAAAATGTTTCTGATTTTGGATCATTTCAGATTTTTGGGTTAGGGATCCAAAAAAGTAAAGGCTATTACAGCATACCAAAATACAAAAACTGAAATCTCTAACACTTCTGGTCCCATGTATTTCAGGAAACCACCTTCCCTCATAAATATGTGTGTTCGTTCTCTCTCTCTCTCTCTCTCCACATACACACATGAAAAACCTATGACCTCATGAGGTGAACTTTACTGGGATTGGTTTCCAAGTCAAAAACCAAACAAACCACCCATCCTATATACCAAACACCATCTTAAACAACAGTTTACTCTCAGAAGAAAGTGCTTTCTTTAACTGACTGATCCTAAGCGTACACCTGCCATCTTTATCCCATGGTCGTCCTGTTCATTAAGGAAGCTGTGTAATAATACAGCTCATAGGCTCTCAGTTTGATCCCCAGCACCAAGAAAAAAGCAGGTCCTGATCGGAATTCTGGTTCTTTCACTTACTACCTCCGATCCAAGTCAAGTTCCTTTAACCTCTGAGCCTGTTCCTTCACCTAGAAAAAAGAAGAAATGCCTACTCCTTCGGTTGCTTTCCTTAAATGAGATAATGTGTTTCAACTGCTTTTAGCAAAGTGTCTGAATACTAAGTCTTAACATCAAGTGTCTAACCTCATTACTATTATCACCACGTAGGTCTAAAATTCTGATTAAACAACTCTGTGGATTCTTGCATGAGCTCTATCACATGGCTCACTGTTTTTACACAGGCTGTTTTGATCTTTCAGTCTAAATTAAGGCTGCATGACTAGATGTTATTTAGAGACTAGACGCATTAGAAGTGTTCTTCCTTCACTTGACTGTTCAATATTTTTGTTTTAGAGTTGTTTTTTTTTTTTAACTTGACCTGATACTTTCACAAAAAATTCTAATTCAGGTTTAAGACATTCCATAAGATTATGTGCCTAATTTCAAGTAAAAGTAAATCAATCAGAGGCAAGTTCTAAGTACTAAGTCTTTTCAATCTCAAAATCCATGTAAACTCTGCAGCAATAAAAGTAGATACAAATGGTCCTGGTCCCCTCACTTGTGGAATGAAACACAACAGTTCTACCCTCCCCACCCTCCAAACACATACATTTTAGTATCCAGTTTCTAATCGCATCTCACCTTCTCCCTAGTCTATCTCCTGAGTTTTTCTTTTTCTGTCACTCTTCTTACAAATCTCCTTCCACATGTGTTCTCTAACTGAATAACTTTTCCCTCTTCTCTCCAATATCAAACTAACCAATAACAGTACAAAATCATGTGTTTCAAATGAGAATAAAAGGGGACAGAGTTATCTCTGTATATAATTAGCTAGAAAATTTGTTTTAAAACAGCTCCAATAGTTTCTTAATCTTCTAGGTGATAACAAAAGGACAATCCAGATCTCATCCTTTCCCCCATGATCTTTAATCTGTTTCAATTTTTTTCTACAGATTTCATGGTAATGTTGAATTTAAAGGCACCCTTAACATTTCACTGTTTGACTCTATGACAATCAATAGAAACTAGATACCTGGTATTTTGAATAGTTTAAATTTGAAGATCAAATTATGGCAATAGAAATTCTACTTAACATATTATGGTATGAAAAAAATAAAAATGGTAGAGCTGTATACACTGTTACAGTGATATATCCTATTAATATTTTCAAATTGTTAAATCACCAAATGAAAAATTAATCACAGAATAAAAGCAAAGTCAATCAGAAATATTACTACTTGTATTGACAAATGTATAATATAGCATTCCTTCTAACTATAGCAAAACATTTCAAAGTACTTTAATTTCCTCTAATTTTTTGTTTAAATTCAGAAGAAAATATTTAATAAAAATTCAAAATGAATTTATATATTTCAAAGCTTTAATACTATGTAATAAGTTACTTTCATTATTCCCTGTTGAAAAGACTAAAATTTAAAGATTTCATGTAGTAAGTTTTTAAGTGTTTATCAGACTTTACTGATTTTTGTGCTTGACTCCTCTTAGACAGCTTCAACAACCAAGCATTACTTATCTAACTCTAAACCAAAGATTAGTGAGAAGTAATATAGCTATTAGGGACCAGCACCTATTCTAGACCCTTTTGTAGTAAAAACAGGGGTCCACAGAAATTAAATAATTTGGCCAAGTATCACTTCTTGTTCAGAGCGAGGACACAACTTACAGCACAATCTTGTTACACCACACACTTTGGTGTGACCTACTAGATCAGAGTTCACATGTTAGCAAGATTCCTAGGCAACCTACAGTACATTCAAGCTTAAAAATTACTGCATACATCAGAATCATCTGGAAACTTGTTTATGTGCTGGGCCTCTCTCCCAGTTTCTGACTCAGTATGTCTACAATACAGCCAGAGAATTTGTATTTCTAACTAGATCTCAGGTAATGCTGATGCTACTGGCCCAGGGATCTTATTTTGAGAACCAATGCCAAAGTGTGTAACAAGTATAACCTGAAGGATATAACCTTCATAATAATTAATGGCTTCCCCATTAGAGAGGCTGACAGATTTCTAAATATAGGAAAAGTTATGCATCCTGAAACTACTTTTTTCTCCTTCATTTCTGATAATATTTTGGAAAACTCATATGTTGAGGTCAGTGTTCATGAAAATCAACTAATAACTTAAGAGAAATGATGAAAAACTTGTTACATAGAGAAATAAAGCTGAGACAAATAATGAGAAACAAATTTAAGCACACCTATGGTCTTTCCCAATGCAAAGCTTCTGCTCTTCACCTACTCCCCAAAGTAGACCTGATATGTAACAGGTACAAATAAAAATTACCTATACCTGTACAGGTACAGTTAGCAATAAGCTATTTTATGCTGAACACCCAGGACAACTAAACCAAAAATTAGGCATCAAGTAGGAGAAATGAAAAAAAATGTACATTCTATTTTTCATAGATATTATAATGGGGCTTACACATTCCATTAGTCTCTTAAAAAAATGAAGTTCAAAACTCTGACCCAGTTAAGAAGATCTAAACAACCACATTTTTCTCAACCATTGACACATTTTAAAACTGAAGAGACTCAACTACTATGTAGAACTATAAAGCTCTAATAGAAAATTTTTAAAAGAGGAAAAAATAAACAGTAATACCCAGCGTCACCCAGAATAATTAAATCAGAATAACTTAAGCAGGGATTCCCCCACCCCCACAGGTGATCTTTGTAGGTTGCTATTAGAACTGAGAATCTTTGTTCTAAAAATAAAATATGCCTTGGTAAAAAAAGAATATTGAAACTATCCAGAAGCAAAGTTTGGTTATGAAAACTTTCTGCTACCCTGAAGATATTTTTGTCTTGTTTTGTTTTTTGAATACTAATAAGCACTTGGGACATCAACATCAGGCCTAAAGAAAATCCTTAAAAGAGATTACTTTTATACTATAAGATCTAAAAGAAAGACACTACTTGAAATCATAACATCTGGAACTCAATCTTTCCCCTTTGTGATTTCAAATAGTTCTACATCATATGAGCTTGAAGAGAGCCAAGAAGTCATTAATGCTAAAAATTACCGTTCAGAAAATAAACTTGTTTATGAACATAATGTAAAAAGATTCTAGTTAACAATTTCAGTGTTATTGTGGCATATCATTATGAAACAAGAATATCAATGACATTTGCCAAAAGTATTTTCTTCTAATAGCTTCAACCCAACTTAAAAAGGCTAGGAGGGGGCTGGGGTTGTGGCTCAGTGACAGCAATTTGCCTAGCATATGTGAGGCATCGGGTTCAATTCTCAACACCGCATATAAATAAATAAAACAAAGTTTCATCAACATAAAAAAAAAAAAAAGGCTAGGAGAACCTCCCTAAGATGTCATCACATAAAGTGACAGCCCTATAAATTATTTGGGTATTTCTATTATTCTGCATAATTTCACTTGACATTCACTTGACACCATTAACTCTACAGTGATTTATTTAGAAGCAAACATCTGCACATCTTAAATTCTGAAGGCTTTTATTTTATACTGTATTGATTATATTTATAATACTTGAGTGAGTATATTATATCCAAAAAGAATCAAACGTACCACAAGAGTGTCCAAAGAATCAATCAGTGTCAGGGAAAATCTGAGAAACAAGTATAATGAGACACAAAACATTAGCATTCTAAGTATTTTATTCACAAAGTATAAACAGACATACCCACATCCTATTACTGGTAGCTTCTATTAACTAGTACTTCCATATATCTATGTTGCAATATAACATAAAAAGCACTGAATGAATCTGAAAAGTCTTAACATTCTACACATCTTTGAAGATATACACAGACATTTATTAGTGATTTTAAAAACAAATGAAAATATAAAAGTAACAACACTTTATAATGTTAATATGCATATAGCTTTAACAAACTAATTTTTCTCCAATCTAAGAGGTAAATTGATCAATTTTTTTTACAAAGACAATAGAAAGGAACAAAGGTATTTAATGTAATACTTAAAAGTGATTTTCAAAATTTAGCAAATTCCTGGAAAGTTAGATTGCAAACTGCCTCTAAGGAGCCTATGACATGGGACTGTGAATGCTAGGCCAGGCCTTGCACTCTACTCACTTTCCCAAGGCATCATCCACATCGCCCCGACTTGGCTCCTGGCCTCTCACTCGACCTCTACAGGTTAAAGGCATGAGTTCATCAGCTGGGTAAGCATGTTCCTGCAAAAGAAAACTTACTAAGTCACTAAGGAAGATAAGAGAAAGTACAAACCATTTAGGAAATATGACCTTTTCATGGTTAAAAAAAAAAAAAGTAAGATGAGATTTAGTCAAAAGTTGTACAGTCTGGAAAATTTTAAATTATAATTACTAATGTAACACCTGCTTGAAAAAAAGTCAAACAATACAAAAAACATTCCTTTAAAAAGCTGATAACCAGGGCTGGGGGTGTAGCTCATTGGTAGAGTATTTGCTTAGCATGTGTGAGGTCCTAGGTTCAAACCCCAGTCCCAAACAAAACAAAACTAAACAAAAAACCTATCCAAATAAAAACTCCCCACACAATCTAATTTCCCTCCACTAATCTCATTCCCCAGAGGTTACTACTGTTAAGACTGGCATTTAGGATTAGGGTTGTGGCTTAGAGGTGCCTAGCACGCTTGCCTAGCATGCTTGAGGGACTGGGTTCAATCCTCAATACCACATAAAAGTGAAGATATTGTGTCCACCTACAACTAAAAAATAAATGTTAAAAGACTAGCATTTATCTTCCAGATTTATCCATACACATTCAAATGTATGTACATATATAATTAATAATTTTTATTTATATATAGGTGCTATGCCACATGCATATACTACTCTAAAATTTGTTCATTTGAATCACAGTGAGGTTTCCCCCCATGCTAGAATACTATGGATATACTACATTCTAATAACTGCAAAGTAATAATTTAATATTAGCTAATAGTCACTGAGCACTTACATTCTAAGCACTATTCTATGATTTTAATAATTTAATTATCACAACAACCCTCTGCAATAGACTCAACTCCATTTTACAGCTGAGAAAATTGGGGCCTAGAGAAATTAAAGAAGCCTAGGCCATGCAGGTAGTAAATGAAGGATCCAGAATTCAAAGCAAGGTATTCTGACTCCAGAACCTATGGTTCCTGCTCCTCAGAGTATTCCAGTACAGACATGCCAATTTATTTATATCTTCATTGATGAATATGTAGGTTGATTTCACATTTTCAGAATGCAAACAATGCTGCAATGTGCACAAGGCCTTGGGTTCAATCTCTAGCACCACCAAAAACAAATAACAAAAAAAACAATGCTATAATGTGCATCTGCCTCTTATACATATGCTAGAATTTCCGTGAATTACTTGAAAACAACCTGCTGAGTCAAGGGCATATTAATTTTTTAGTATTCCCTTTTCTAATAGTCATAATTAATTTTTGATATTATCTAACCAATGGCATCAATTTACAATTTATTATATTCTAACATAGGAGATAATCAATGCTTTATATTTTGCCAATCTGGATTAAAAAACTGTAATCTCAAATTTCAGTTTTAATAAGGATAAGCATCTTTTTGTTTTTATTAGTCATTGCTACTACCTTTTTGAAATGTTTGTTTATACCTTTTTTCCATTTTTCTGGGTTATGGGGGGGGTGCAAAAGAGACATTATGTTTGTTATATGTAAATATTTTTCTCCTGTCTTTTGATTTTTTTTATGGTGTTTTCACATTAAGCTTTAAATATACAGTCTCTTCCTTTTCAGGCATACTTTATAAGACAACCCTAGGCCTCTGAAAATAGTACTCTTACAATTGAATATATTTTTTTCTTACATTTAAATATCTACCTAGAATCTACTTTGTGTTTATAATGTGAAATAGGGAATTTAACAGCATTAGCACCCCCAACAGCCAATTTTATAAATGCCACTTTAAAAAAAAAAATTAGTTCCCACAATGATTTTTCTGCTGCAATAAATTATTAAAATGTACAGAGATTCACTGCCCGCAAACACACATTTTTGTAGTCTCTATTCTGTTCTGTGGACATATTTGCCTATCCCAAAACCATTATCTTAATTATTCTATCTTTGCACCATACTTTCTCACATTGATTCTAGATAATTTTAAAATTTCCTTCATATGCTAAAGTTTTAATCAGAAGAACCTAATCTGGGAGAACTGATGTCTTTACTGATTCTTCCTATCTAGGAATATATTACCATATTTATTCACAATTTTATGAATTCAGTTCTCACATATTTTTTATTAAGAGCATATTCAGTTCTGACTTTTTTTTTTTTTTTTTTTTTTGGTACCAGGGATTGAACTCAGGGGCACTCAACAACTGAGCCATATCCCCAGCCAATTTTGTATTTTATTAGGAGACAGGGTCTCACTGAGTTGCTTAATGCCTTGCTTTTGCTGAGGATGGATTTGAACTCTTAATCCTCCTGTCTCAGCCTCCCGAGCTGCTGGGATTACAGGCATGAGCCACCGTGCCTAGCTTCTCACATATTTTAATTAGAGCATTATAATTATGCATACATATATTTCTAATATTATTAACAGGTACTTTATAGTTTGGATTACTGAGATTTTTTTTTTTTAGAGAGAGAGAGAGAGAGAAAATATGAATAAATTTTAATATTTATTTTTTAGTTTGGGGCAGACACAACATCTTTGTTTGTATGTGGTGCTGAGAATCGAACCGGGGCCGCATGCATGCCAGGCGAGCGCGCTACCACTTGAGCCACATCCCCAGCCCTGAGATTTTCTTTTTTTAAAAGAATGACATGACATTTCATTTTCAGTTTAGATGCTGATAAAGTACGTGCAAAAATCTTTTTTCCTACCTACTATAAACACAAGCTGAGCTTGAAAATAAAGAAATTTTCAAGTACCAAAAGTAAATAGTGGATTATAGAAGATAAAGCTGCATGACTACAACATAAGCACTAGGAATAAAGAGGCTTTAGTGGGAATCACAGTAATGCCTAAAGGGCACCAGAGTTGATGCTGCTGGCCCTGCACATGTGGCCATAGCCAGGACCAGGCTCTCTAAGTTGGCTAGCTGCTTCTATGAAACTGGACTGAAATATTTCCTACCTTCTAGTCACAGAATTAATAGAAAAGGAAAGAAACAAGAAACACCTGCTAAACTTTATATTTTCTTCACCAAGGGAGAGTCATAAAAGATTTTCCCTAAGATTAATACAATATCAGAAGCATTTAGAGGTTAGAAACATTGTGTTAACTTCATGTTTCAATTTTAGAAAACAATTATTAACTTCCTGCCAAGAAAATAATAGGATTACCATACTCTTACTTTTCCCCACTTAATATAGCACTTTTGTCAGCTATGTTATCATAGGCAGTCTACTCTTCACATGGTCTCACTTTGCATAATTTTCTACCACTACAACTTAAACATCCAAGAACATGGTTCAAATGTCAGTTAGTAACTGCATAAAATACAAATTTTGATGCTAGTTCTTTAGCCCACAAATCACTACATAAATAACAGATGTTTATCCTGATTGGCAGTCAACTGTATTACTTCCTTCAATGTCAGTCAGTAACTGATCACTCTGTATATTCATGTCCAAGTCCTTAAGTTCACACATAGAAAGCAAGGATGTGGTATGCTGACTTCTTGTCATTCAGTGATAATCATCCTATGTGACAGTTTACAGACTGGATAATAAAAGAGAATTAGTCAACAAAGATGAAAGCTCAGGAAAGAAAAAGAAAAATGGAAGGTTGGAAGTGAAATTCGAATTGAACCTAAATGGGTTTAGAGAAAAAATGGCTGACCCTGGAAATGTTAACACTGCACCATTCAAGAAACATATGCAGCCAGAGAAACTTAGTGAAAGCCAAGTTACCAACATAACTTAAGAAAGTGGTTGGGAAAGGATGAAGACATCACAGAGGAAGTGAGGCCTGCAAAAGCCTTCTTATTGAAGGAAGTCCAGGAACATTTCTTGACACTAAAAGAGCAAAGGATAAAATGTCAGAAGTGGATCCAAACTTAAAAGCAGTGTGAAAATTCATCAAGCATAGAAAAGATGCTTGCTCCTATCCTAAGTGATACAGTGAGAAGCCACAGGCAAGGAAGCGTTGTTCAAACTGCTTTTAATGAGTGTTTTACAAAGAAAAACAACTTATTTTTCAATATTTTTAAATATTTTTAATTGTGGTATACCAAATATCATTTTGCTATTTTTTCCATTTCTCTCTAAATTTATAACCATCAGAAACAGACTTTTTAATGTTTTGACAAAGATTTTTCGAGGCTTATTACATTTGCATTTTAGTGTGGAATCTCAATTCCCAATATTGCTAGTGTTAGAGCCCTTCTACATGAGGGGAGTCAATTACACCATTTTTCTATGGACTCTCCATTCTTGAAGTTTTAGTTTTGACTTCTCCTAGTTGCCCAGTGTCCTCAGGTAGTTTATTTATATTAGCTTATTTTAAATATTGTTCTGGTTTTCCTGGGACAACAATCTGAATGGATGCTTGAGGCAGCTTTCCTTCAGAAATTGGAAGATACATCTCCACACCCTTCATATATTCACTGGGTACTGCTGTGGCAAAGTTTCTAAGAGCAGTCCAATCTTTTGTACACTGTACGTAACTTGTTTTTATTACGTGAATGCCCATGAGTTTTCATTCTTAAATTTCAGCAAGAATGGTTCCAACTACATGTCCAACTTTCTCCTACTGCCTCTCACTCAACTGAATTATCTAGATTCTAAACTCATAGTACATTAAGTAAAAGAAAAATAGAGACCAGGAACATTACACATACAGTCAATAGAAAGGCAAAGACAAAAAAACAAAATTAACCAACCAAACAAAACACTCAAAACTTTTAAAACTAGCTGAAGAATACGAAAAAGAAAAAGCATCGAAACCTAAAACCTCTTCAAGTATTCATAAAAATTGAGTGCTCTATGATTCATTCCCTGAGGAAAGGATTCCAGGCAACAGATGTTTTGATATAATTAGAATCCACATACAGCTACCAAATTCTGAATTCAATACAGTACTCAGTAATTTTTTCATCATAAATACCTAATTACTTTTACATGTGTTTTTTACATGTCAAATTCCTAATTACTTTTTCAGGTGTCAATTCCAATAGAACTGATTTCCCAGAATGGACATATTTCACTGCTTTATAGTTTAATATTTAACATATAAGTAACAGAAGTCAGGAAAACCAAAATTTTAAAAGTTGCTGATGTATTTCAAAAGTCATTCTGTAAAAAGCTCATTAAATGTTAATTTGGTTGTTAAAATTTCCTTTCTATTTTAAACCCCTGCTTAGAAAACTTCACACTATTTTTAAGGTTTTATAAAACAGACACAAATACCTCTGTCTGAAATAAAATACAAACTCCAAATAAAATATGAAAATCCAAACCCTGAACTTACCTAATAATAAAAATGTAACTAGCAAGGAAAGCATAACAATCGCATAAAGGAGTTTTGAGCCACGTATGAAAATATTTTATGTCCTTTTGTTTCAAGATTAAGGATAAAAGTAAGACCACACCCTTTTCTTTGGGTTAACCACAAAGCAAACTAGAGAGGGCTCCAGAGAGTAATGCATACGTGGCAAATAAACAGAGACTTCAAACATCCTGGCTGTCCCAAGTACAGTAGTATCTCCTCTTCACAGTGTGCTTCCAGGCATGACTGAGAGCCACGAAGACATTTAATAACTACCACTCAGAAATAAAATACGAGTGATAAAAAAGTCCTATACAAATTAAGTGTATGTGCCTAGCTAAAGCAAAAGGGTAAAAAGTAAATTATAAAGAAACAGTAGACTGTCCACATCAGACTTAAATTTAATAGGGTCTTGAGGTGACAAACTGATCTAAAACAATCAAAGAAACATCAAAAATTTACTTTTTAGTAAAATAAATTCTAAAATTAGTTAAGAGAAAAGGTTTTATACTACTAAAACCAATAATTTAAAAAATCATTAATTATAAAAATTGTTGGAAATACCAGTTATGCTTATTTTCAATAGTTACATACACTTTTTAATGTTTTATTCCAGATCCTCATTGTTAAATATCCTTCCTCCCTAAGGCAGCTAAGATACTCCTTCTTAAAATAAAAACACAACAGAAATAAATAAAAACTAACAAACATACTAATAGAATATGCTAGCTACTGTACCTGCACAATCTACCAATTGTCTTTGCAATTCCACTCCTTTTCTATTTATCACTTATATTCATTTATCAATTTTTTTCAGGTGTTTAGAAATTCACTTATCTAAAGTATTTGACTAACTTCCTACACTGAATATTTGTTGTCCTTTAAGGTATCCTATTTCATGAAATGTTTCTCTACTGAGAAGAAATAAGTAAAAAAACTGGAGTTGTCTCATATGATTTTAAATTAATACTACAGATGTAATTATATTTCAAGTTTGTATTCAAATTTAGATGAAAACAAAAGTCTCCAAATTCTTTATTAAAATCAATTTGGTTTTGGCCAATAAAATAAATCAAACTGATATAATATTGTTATATGAAAAAAATAATAAATAATGAAATAAAGTCTTGCTACTAGCAGATTTTTTGAATAAAATATTATAACAAGGGCTGGAACTGTAGCTCAG
Source organism: Urocitellus parryii (assembly GCF_045843805.1). Taxonomy (NCBI): domain Eukaryota; kingdom Metazoa; phylum Chordata; class Mammalia; order Rodentia; family Sciuridae; genus Urocitellus; species Urocitellus parryii. The sequence goes on along the minus strand of NC_135539.1, from coordinate 130,540,913 downwards.
TGGTAGAACACATGCCTCACATGTATGGGACACTGGGTTTATCCTCAGCACTACATAAAAATAAATAAAATAAAGATATTATGTCCATCTACAACTAGAACCCGTGCAAAGAGGGTTTTAAAAAAAAATTATAACAATAGATGCAGAAAAAGCATCTGGCAAAATTCATGATCAAATTTCTCATTCCAGGAATAGAGGGGAATTTAAGTTGATAAAGGGCATCAACAACAACAACAAAAAAACCCAACATCTAAACTTGTACTCAATAGTGAAAGACTTTTACCCTAAAATTATGAATTAGGCAAGGATCTCACCATTTCTCTTCAATATGCTACTGGAGGTCCAAGCCACTGCCGTAGCAGATGGCATGACTGACCACATGGAAGATCCTAAGGAATTACCAAAGGGCTACTAGAAACAACAAGCTCAGTCTGTCAGAAGACAAAAGTTACTCTATTTCTGTGTAATATTAATGGGAATAAGGGAATTAAAATTAGAAAACTATCATTTACAATAGCATCAAAATACAAAATATTTTGGATAAATTTAGCAAAAGCTGCACAAAGACCTGCACATTTAAAACTACAAAATGAGGCTTGGACATTAAATAAGGCCTAAATAATGAGACAGAAACATTATATTAATGGATTAAAAGACAATGTTGTGGGGGCTGGGGATGTGGCTCAAGCAGTAGCGCGCTCGCCTGGCATGCGTGCGGCCCGGGTTCGATCCTCAGCACCACATACCAACAAAGATGTTGTGTCCGCCGAGAACTAAAAAATAAATATTAAAAATTCTCTCTCTCTCTCACACTCTCTCTCCTCTCTCACTCTCTCTTTAAAAAAAAAAAAAAAAGACAATGTTGTTAAGAAACCAATCTCTTTAAATTGATTCTCAGATTTAAACTGTACAAGAAAGCTCAAAGGACTTTTTAAAATAGAAATTGACAATGCGATTCTAAAATTTACGTGAAAATGTAAAGGATCTAAAATAGCCAAAACCATACTGAAAATAAATAATAAAACTGACAGATCAACACTGCTTGAGTTTAGAACTCAACATGAAGCTATAATAATCAAGACAATGAGATATTGGTATAAGGTTATTTAGATCACTAGAACAAGATACAGAGTCTACAAAGAGACCCACATGTGCATACAAATGGTCTATGGATTGTTTACCCCCCACACACACACATGTATCATGGTAATTTAGTGGGGAAAGAATATTAATTTTAACAAATGGTGATAGAATAATTGGATAGGCTCATAGGAAAAAAAATGTAAATCCACCTTTACCTCATACCATATACAAAAAATTAACTCAAAATGGATATAAATCTAGATGAACAAGTTAAAATTATAAAACATCTATAAGAAGAAAAGAAAAACTTTGTGATCTTGGGCTAGACAAATTTTTTTAGGTAAGATATTAAAGGCATGAATTATAAAAGAGAAATTGATAAATTGGACTTGATAGATAATCTTTACAACTTAGTAATAACAGAACAAATGACCTGATTTTGAAATGGAAAAAAAAAGATGTGAACAGACGCTTTATCAAAAAAGATACAGAGGCTGGGATTGTAGCTCAGTAGTAGAGAGCTTGCTTAGTATGCTTAAGGCGCTGGGCTCAGGGCTGGGGATGTGGCTCAAGCGGTAGCGCGCTTGCCTGGCATGCGTGCGGCCCGGTTCGATCCTCAGCACCACATACCAACAAAGATGTTGTGTCTGCCGAGAACTAAAAAATAAATATTGAAAATTCTCTCTCTCTCTCTTTCTCTTCTCTTAAAAAAAAAAAAAAAAAAAGGCGCTGAGTTCAATCCTCAGCATCACATAAAAAAAAATAAATAAAATAAAGGTATTGTGTCCATCTACAACTAGGAAAAATATTTTAGAAAAGATATATGAATAGCAAATAGGCACATGGGAAGATTTTCAACATATTATACACCAGGAAAAATCAAATTAAAGTCATAATGAAATAGCATTACACATCCACTAGAATGGTAAAATTAAAAAGACTAAAAATACCAAGTTTTTTAGAGGACATTTAGTAACAAACTCACACACTGCCAGTTGCAAACACAAAATATTGCAGCTACTTCAGAAAAGTTTGGAAGTTTCTTATAAAGTTAAACTTACATATGATCTAGTAGTTCTACTCCTAGGTGGAAAATATATGAAAACATATGTCCACACAAAAACTTGCACTCACGAGTTCATAACAGTTTTATAATAATATCAGAAACAAGTTAAATACTCATCAACAAATAGTGTTCTATCAAAACCAACTGAACATTACTGAGCAACAAATACACTATGATGTCTCACCAATATCAGTAAATCTCAAAAGCATCATGCTAAATGAAGAAACCTGAATCAAAAGACTACATACTATATGACAACGTGAAATCCTAGAAAATGGAAAACTACTGTGACAAAAAAAATGAAGCAATATTTGGAAGGGTCCGAAGTAAGGGAAAGGAATTTACTGCAGAGGAGCACAAAGAAAATTTGGGGGGATGTTAGAAATGTTTTATATCATGATTATGGTGGTAATTAAATAATTACATACAAATGTCAAACTAAGAATTGTGCACTTAAAATTGGAACTTTACTCCTCATAAATCATACCTAAATTACAGAAAGATCTAGTTCTCCTGAATTAAAACTCTATTTGGGGTACCAGAATATAATTAAAAAACATTATGAGTTAATATGATAGCATATAGGTTTGGTGAGGTTTTAGGATGCTACAAAAGTAGAGGTCAAGGAACAATGACTAATACATGATAATCCCCCAATGGTTTATACAAAGAGATAAATATAAATTTATATCCTCTAAAATACTTTGTTTGTAGATTTTTTTTTTATTTGCACTGTGGATTGAATCCAGGTACATTTAATCACTGAACAATGTCACCAGTCCTTTTTATTTTTCATTTTGAGTCAGGGTCTTGCTAAGTTGCTTAGGGCCTCACTAAATTGATGAAGCTGGTCTCAAACTTGCTATCTTCTTGCCTCAGCCTCCTGAGTTACTGAGATTATAAGTGTGTACCACCATGCCTGGCCAGATTATTCTTTTTAATGAACAAACTATTAAAAAGAAACATCAGGTACAGTCTCAGATGGAGAAGATGAAAAAAATTCCAGATGAATGTTCAACAATGTGAATGAACTTAATGCCACAGAACTGGCATTAAGTTAACTGGCATTAAGTTAACTGTATACGTAAAAACAGTTTCTCGGGTTCAACAATAAACATTAATTAACTATTTCTTTTACGAAATCAAACTTAAAAGTGGTTATAGCATTAGCTATGATTTTACTAGTTAATGGACACTCTGCTTACCAATTCATTCCAAGTCTACTTGTAATACTTAGTGCTCTACCAAGTGCAATTATTGCTTAAGAGAGTTTCTATAGTAGTCAGGAAAAACACTGGGAAATAAATACCATGTTAGAGTTAAGATCCAAAAAGGTTCTACATTTGTGTGTTCCAAATACATGTCATTTTGTCATCTACATTAATCTGTGAACTGAATTTAGCATAAAGATTCAAAAATATGCTACTAGGAGCCCTAAAGTGACTATGGTCTGGGGTTAAGTAAGGTTACACAAGATTTGCCAAAATAAATGTCAAATTTCATGTTATTTTGGGAAAAGAGAAAGCCATCTGTGCAACTCACTGTGGATAAACTGAATTCTGATTAGGGTTAGAGATCTGTCAATCATTACAATATTAATGATTATGCCAATAATTGAAGAGATCAGAAAATTCCTGAATGTAACTCCAGGGATAGCAGAGATATAATAATCTACCAAAAGCGGGCAGGACATTTTTATTAAGAAATAAACTGAAGAAAATCTTTTATTTCATGACCAGAAATAAAAAGTAAACTCAAAGGGCACATGCCCAGAACAGGAAAGAATGTATGTGTTTTAAGGAACTTCTCTGTACAATCTGAAGAAAAAGCTCAGAATTAAAGCTTAAATGAATTTTAGAGGGCAATATCAATCTCAGGCAGAGGATACATAATAATAATAGTAGTTATTATTAGTAGTTGTTAGTAGAATAGGTAGTAAATTCTTACATAGAGCTATTATCAGTAGCAGTTGTGAGGAGTAGTAGTCAATTCTTGCATAGCACTTCCTATCACTATAAGGCTTGCAAACCATTGTCTCTATTTCACAGAGATGAGGAAACAGGCTCTGGGAGATTAGGTAACTTTCCCATTGTAACCCAGCTGGTAGGTGGCAGAGCCACCTAAGGGTATCCTGTTCCAAGTCCAGAGCTTTTGCTCTTAATTACATTATGTTGCCTGTCTTTGGAAAATACCATTGTTTTCCTGGGAACTAAGAAGGCTAAAGGAACTGTTAACTACAGACTAGGCCAGAGAATATAAGGAAAACTATGAAATGAGGAAAAGCTATCAACATTTATTAAAAGCTCACCATGCACCAGATATTTTACATTTTAGCAGAGTAAGCAACTGACAATTACAAAGTAAGGAGATTTAAGAACCCCAAATTCACCATAAACATGAGTGTGTGTATGTGTGTGTGTGTGTGGGGGGGGTAATGAGGATGGAACCCGGGAGAGAGGGAGGGGGGCTGGGAGAGGAGATGAAGAGGGGGAGGGGGGGAGAGTGGGGGGAGGGGGGAGAGTGGGGGGAGGGGGGAGAGAGGGGGGGAGAGAGGGGGGAGGGGGGAGAGAGGGGGGAGGGGGGAGAGAGGGGGGAGGGAGGGAGGGAGAGAGGGGGAGAGAGAGAGGGAGAGAGTATGTGTGTATGTTAGTTACTGGGGATAGAACCCAGGGCTTCAAGTATGCCAGGCAAGTGCTCCATCACTAAGCCACATCCCCAACCTCATAAATTTGTATTTTTATTTTTTGATTTGATACTGGATATTTAACCTAGGGGTGCTATACCACTGAGCCACATCACCTCCCCAGTCCTTTATATTTTTTATTTTGAGACAGGGTCTCACTAAGTTGCATAGGGCTTCCTTGATAAGTTGCTAAGGCTAGCCTCAAACGTGTGATCTTCCTGCCTCTTCGTCCTGAGCCACCAGGGTTACAGGTGTACCCCACCTCGCCTGGCCATAAACTCATATTTTGAAGAAAGTTATTATTTCTTTGGAAAAGGCAAATATGGAGTGTAATACTCAAATACAAAAAATAAACATTACTTGATTTTATCTTTACCAATAATTCACTTTTAAAAAAATTAATAAGCACTTATAGTCCACATTCAATGCACAGAAAATAAAAAATTAAAAATAAAGAAAAAGAGTCTCTGTTCTCAAAAAATCTTATTGTTTACAATAGTACTTTGTAATCACCTCCATTTTACATCACTAAGACATGGCTCCAAGGGGTTAAATGATCGGTTTAGGGCTAAACTATTGAAGAGCAGACTCAGAAGTTGAACTCAAAACCATCTAACCCTAAAACTAATACATTTTTGCGTGGTAACAAGCTAACAGTGTTTCGGAATGTAGAAACTAGAAAAACTTTTCAAGTAACTTCAAATAACAATTAAAAGGTACCTGGATTCTCTTTAATATTTTAGAACTGTGTCATATCAGTTGAGAACCTGAAAAGGGGAAGGATAAACTCTAGACTAAATCTTGGGTTACATACCTCACAGATTGGGCCTAACATGAGGACAATGCAAGAGTCATGCAGATTGTAAAATATTTGAACATTTAAAAATGAATTGCAGTGAGTATGGCCCACTGGAAATATGGGAGAGGCTGCTTTCAGAAATTCCCAGTCTTTGGAGTTGAAATCTCTCTAGCTTAAATCTCATAAGTAGTTGTAGCAAAAAGTTAACCTGGTTAGATTACAAAAGGAACTGGGCCAAAAAGTTCGTTGAAGACTGCCCTCAGTACCTGCTTTGTCACAAACTCATTATTTAAGTATACTCTATGGTGAGAAAAAAATGCATTGGTATAACTTTCTGTTGTTTAAGAGACACAAGATATTAAAGGTATCAAGCTTTATAAAGAGAGGCTCCTATTCCTAGTAAGAAGTAGTAAATTTATCTAGTTAAATACTTTTTTCGACTTTCTAACCAAAAGTCTACATTTATGAGATGACTATGATTTGGGGAGTAGAACATGAATCTACCTGCCCCTCTCAAAACCATTAGCCTAGACTTGTTAAACTATGCTTTATCCAAACTGCATTAAGCAGGTATAAATAATTTTCAAAAAACTATTAAGGGAATGGCTGAAGTCTAAAACTTAAAACTCTTGTTTTCAATGTAAATCCAAAAACTTAATTACTATCATATTCTAAAATACTAAGAAGTCAAAATGTGCTCTTACTAAATGAGCAATATAAAAAAGAACAAGGATTATCAAATGTAAAACATGTTTTAAAAAGACAAAAACAAAGTACATATACTCAGATGTTCATCAACAATAATGATGTTACTTTATGAAGATATTTGGTTGATATATAATAAAAATGGATTCAAAGAACTATATACCTCTTGAAAAATATTGAAAACAAAATTCTACTTAGCTCCCTGCCAAACTTTTGCCAACTACATTTTAAAGACTATAATCATAAAAGAAAATCTGCTAACATTTTTATTTCATTTTTGGTACCAAGGATTGATTCCATACAGGGGCCCTCAAACACTGAGCCACATCCCCAATCTGCTTTTTTATTTTTGGAGACAGGGTCTCACTAAATTGCTTAGGCCCATGCTGTGTTGGCTTTGACCTCTCGATCTTCCTGCCTCAGCCTCCCAAGCCGCTGGGACTATAGGCATGTACCACCACGCCTAGGACATATTTTTTAAATGTGAAAACAAGGTTATAAAAAGTAATTCTTGAGCTAGAGATATAGTTCAGTGATAAAGTTGCTTCCCTAGGATGCCAGAGGCCCTGGGTTTGATCCCTAGCTATGCAAAAAAAGAAAAAAGAAAAGTAATTCTCGGGATAATTTGACTGAACACTTAAAATTACACAAATTTATATGCAAAACTTTCTTTTAAACTCTAAAATCTGCCCTACAGATTGTATAATAGATGTCAAGAATTTTCACCTTGTAAAACTGAAACCATATTTCATTTTAAAGGAGTTTTAAAACAGTATAGATGTATAGATTAGTATAGCAGAGAGCAAAATGTATTCAATTCAGAGTTCATAAGGATATAATTTGAATGGAAGCTAGGTGATACAATTCGTCTCTTTTAATAGTTTTCTTCAAAGATTATATAAAGTAATAAAAGTTTTTTAACTTAAGAATTTTCCTTAAAGTCACGGCTAACTTCTTTTTCATGTTTTCATCCCTAATATCTAGTTATACAAAACACTCAATGAGCATTGTTGAAAATGCCCAAGGAAGCTTTATTTATTTATTTATTTTTTGGTACCAGGGATTGAACCCAAAGGCGCTTAACCACTGAGCCACATCCCAAGTACCCTCCCCCCATTTTAATATATATTTATTTAGAGACAGGGTCTCACTGAGTTGCTTAGGGCCTTGCTAAGTTGCTGAGGTTGGCTTTGAACTCTCATCCGCCTACCTCAGGCTCCCAAGGCACTGAGATTACAGGCTTGCTCCACAGAGCCCAGCTCCAAGGAAACTTTAAATACAAAGATTAATGATTGATCGATTTTCAATTTATTCTTACCTATTTGGTAAGAATAAATTGAAAATCTATCCATTCACTTAAAACCACCATATTCTGTTGCTTATGCTTGCCCAGATGTTTTTAAAATCTTTTTTAAAATTTCTTTCCATATTTTGTTAATTGGTGCTTTATAATTGAACATAAAGGTGGAACTCACTATTACATATTTGCTCATATGCACACAATAAAAACTTTCTTTAAAAAATATGCTAGTAATGTGGGTTTCAAAATTCCCAGTTATGGTGCCCATATAATAATCAGCTTATATAAATGAAAAGATAAGCTTTCTACTTACCATATAGTTACCATAAGCATGATCAAACATTTCCAGTACTTGATTCCTAATTTCAAAAAACACAGAAATGGAGAAAAGTTAAATACATTATATTTATCATGTTACAAAAAGTTAATTTTCCCTAAATATTCCAACAAAAAGCAAAAGAAATATTTAGTTAGACAGGGACATAGAGAGTCAGGAAATATACCAGTTAGTAAATAAATTTTCATAAATTCACTGCAAAGAGCTGGGCCAAACTTTACTCCTGGTAATTGAAAAAAAGTTCATCTTATAATTTTTCCTAAAAACAACAACAACAACAAAAAAAAACACCTGCAAATGATGTGTGCCATAAACAGAGGGAAGAAATCTTGATGAAAGAGGGAAGGAAATCTGATGATGAAAACCAATTACTATACCTCTTAACATAATTATTTAATATGTCTTGAAAGGGGAATACTACTGGAGAGCTCCAAAAGAAATAATTATTGGTACCATTCATTATTTATTCCTATGTGTCCTACCAAAAGAGAGGGATGGGTGTGTGTGAATAGTGATATGAAATAATATTTAATCAAGCCAATGTCTTTCTAGATAAACTGAATAAAAGCAGTAATGCCTAGTTTAAGAATATATTTATGGTTTGTCACATTTCCAAAAGATATATTTTATGATATACTCTGTTCCCTTTAAACAAACAAACAAACAAAAAACCCTGTAAAAATAGTACTCACCTGTAAAGTGAGAAACCGAAGGCTCAAAAAAATTAATATGCTGTAGCTAACATCACTCAAGACCTTCAAGGTGACTATTTAAAAAGGATTTCAGATTTACTAAACGAAAACCTATGAACCAGACGTACTGGCACATGCCTGTAATCCCAGCAACTTGGGAGGCTGAGGCAGGAGGACTGCAAATTCAAAGCCATTCTGGGCAACTAAGTCAGATTCTGTCCCAAAACAAAAAGCACTGGGGATGTAGCTCAGTGGTAAGGCACCTCTGGGTTCATTCCCAGTAGTGCAAAATAATAATAATAACAACAACAGAAAACAAAAACAAAAGAACCACCTATAAGGTTGGGACAAAGGAATCAGTGTCTCAACGTTCAGGGGCTTGAATGCTATTAGAAAAACCACAAAAGTATATGTTGTGGCCAGACAAGGTCAGAGCTCTCAAAAATTAACAGAGGACAATAGCTAAACAATCTATTATTAACTCTTCCCCAAATTCCAATTACTAGTAGCAAGAACTGAAAAAGTATAAAGAAATAGATAGTATTTTTATTTTGCCTCCTATTATAATGCAACTGTTATTTTTGTCATTGTAATCGTGGATGATGAAATACTGATAATCAACAACCTAGGAGACAGAAAAGACCTAATTTCTGGACCCTGGCTAAAAGACCAGCAAAATCAGGTACACTCAAACTTGTGATATGAATAAGCCCTGAAAACATTTTTTTAAATGAATAATAATAATTTTAAAACACCCAATCAGTAAACCCAGGTGCAGGCCTATAATCCCTGACTACTAAGGAGGTTGAGGCAGGAGGGAGGATTCAAAGTTCAAGGAAGGTTGGGCAACTTAACAAGATCCTGTCTGAGGACGAAGCTGAGTGGTAAAGTGCAGGCCTAACACACACAAGGTCCTGGATCCCCAGTAACAGAAGGAAAACAACACCTCATCATTAGAAATATTTTATTCACTTGGTTAAAACATTCATTCTTTATGAATTTGTATAGATATGATAGAATATTGGGGGCTGGGTTGTGGCTCAGTGGTAGAGCACTTGCCTAGCACTGGGTTTGATCCTTAGCACCACATAAAAAATAAACAATAAAGGTATTGTGTCCATCTATAATTAAAATATTTTTTAAAAATGATTAAAACCAAGAAGTAGAAATTGCTATAACTAGAAATGGTAGTGCCTAGGTGGGAGTGTTCCAAATGACAAGCTTTAACTTGCTAACCCAACTTTGCAAGCACTGAATTTTCAAAATTATAAGTAAATTATGATTGCTTACAAGTAAGACACACTATTTTTCCAATCCTTTCATTTTAAAGGATCCTTTCTTATGATCAGCAAATTTCACAACACATACTTCAAAGTGGACATATTTAATATCTAGCTGCTCTCTGACTTACAAGTCCTAAGAAAGACATATTTAAACACAAAATAATATCTAAATACAAAAGAATTGCTATATTAAACAGAAAAATTGTTTCTATAAGATTTTATATCTTTTAACAACTGAATAAAAATGTATTGAAAAGCATATCTCCAGTTTAAAAATCATGTCTTTTTCATTTTAGATAATTTTTAAAGTTACATTGCCTGCCAACACCTATGGTAATTGAATTGTTTTATAGTCATTTTTAAACAAAAAAGATAGCATTAGCAAAAGCTGCCCTAACATTTGGAAACAAAATTAAAGAACAATGTATTACATGAAAGATAAGACTATGATCAGGTAAATAATCCACAAACTACAAGCAACTGCTTACTATTCATAACAATCCCAGTTTTTTATTTTCTGTTTGGTTTGGGGTGCAGGGAAAAGGGTAGGGCATTGTCTTTTTATCATAAATCTTATTTGGACTTTTTTTAAAAAATCACACAGGTGAATCTAATAAATCAGAGTTCACATTCTGAAAGTTTCCAAAGGAGACAGTCACCATGTATTTGTGGTTTGTAGCTCTAGTCTTATTCTACTCTTATTCTAGGACAATCTAAATTAAGAAGCCTAAATAACTGTATTTCACTTTTGCAAATGATCTCAAATTTTGAGCTGAAATCTCAAGCCCATTTGGTTGGATTTTTCCAACTGAAAATTAATTCTAATAAAAAATGAGTTATCCAATGACTCCTTCAAATAATTTTTTAAGGAGAAAAAACAATGGTCAAATAAAATACCTATGGTCCATAATCAACTTCATATATCTAAGTTTTAAGAAAGTGCCCAATGGATGGGATCTGAGATCAGACAGACCATGGTTTGAAAACTGGTTCCACCACTTACTAGCTTCACAACTCTTAACAAGTTAACCTTAAATCTCAGTTTCTTCACTAATAAAATGAAAATCCCATTCACCTCATGAAATAATAGTATCACAGAGACAACACATGTAAAGTACTAACAAAATGGGGTATTCATTAAAAGTTGTCAATGATACATTAAATTCACTGAGAAAATGTAAGACACTAATTAGTTTACTGGGTAATTCTGTTTTGATAGTTAATACTTTTATTTTTTTTCCATTATGATCTTTGTTGCTATTTTATTTAAAATAGATTCTTGCAATCATTTAAATAAAGTACATAAATTAAAACCTGATGGTTCCACCTCCCTTTCATCCTAACGCTACGAAATAATTATCTTTTCATTTTTTCAAATCTTATTAGACAATATTTTTCTTTAAAAAAGTATGGTATAGTACTATATATAGATTATTCCACAACTTGCTTGGGCATGTGAGTGTGTGTGTGTGTTGGAAAACATCCTGAACAGCCTTCTAAGGACGCACCTCCTTCTTCCTAATGCGTGAATCTACTCCATAATACATGCAACATATTCAAGCATTTCCCTCCAAGGAACAGTTCTCTTATAATGTACATCAATCTCAGTGCTTTTATTTCTCCAAGACGGAATCCCAGGGGTAGGACTGATGAATCAAACAGTATGCACAATTTTTTAATTTTGTAAATTTACAGATACAGTCTGTAAGTCACATTTACACTCCCATTAAGTTTTTTCCCCAAGTCGTAATTAGCCAGAACAGTATCCTTGTGTTTTGTATTTACTAATCTGTTAGGCAAAAGTAGCTGTCTTGTTTTAATCTGCATCTCTTACATTTATGTGGTTGAATAACTTCATGTTTATTGACCACGTGAAGTCCCTCTTCTCTGACTTAACTGTTCATACTTTTGCCCGTTTTCTATTGGTTCTCGGCTTTTTTCTTATTCTTATGCGGAATCTCGTGCCAATTAGCATTACTGAGACTAAATTAAATGCTGAAAATACAACTGATAGTTTTATGACACTTTCAAGCCGATAAAACGACTCTGGGTACAGTGAGTAGGTACACTTATTTAGGACTTTTGATTAATACTATCAAACAGTCTACTATGAAAACCGCAGTCAGGAAAACACTGCAAGGAAATAGTAAAATCTGTAAAGTTCCAATGAACGTCCCTTTTCCCTAACAGGTGTAAGCCTTAACTAATGCGAGATCAGCAACATTTTCCAGCTGGGAGTTCATCTGGGCGAGAAATCTAACCACGCCTCTGTGGGCAGGGAACCTCGGGACTCTCGCACGCGGCTACACGGGCTGTAGCCCCCTCACGGGTCACTGACATGGCAGCTGTGTTGACACACCGCGGCTGGACTCAAGGAGCCCGCACATGTCACCGACAGCCCGAGCGACACCTCGACAGCCTCTCGAGGTCACGTCGCGGGCAGCGGTTCCCATCTTCCCGGACCCCTGTCCACCCCTCCGAGGTCCTCGCGCGGCAGCAGCTGTTCCACTCGCGACAGGGGAGGCCACTGCGCGCCCGGGTGTCAATGACAGGCACCTCGCCTGTGGTCAGCCTCACCAGGAAACCCACCCCAGGCTGCCAAGCACCCTTACCCAAGCTTCTGTTTCTCCTCCCTACTCATGGGCGCGGCCACCGCCGTCCCCACGGACGTGGCCGACACCAGGCAGAGCGCGGCCGTCGCCGCCACCAGGCTCCATGGCGCTCGCTGGGGGACCGGAGACCCAGAGCCCCGGCCGCCGCCGGCTTCGCTCATGGCCCCGCGGTTCCGCGCACGCGCAGCTGCTATGCCCGGTCCGTGGGACACATCGCCAGACGCCGGTGGCGAGGGGGCTGCAAGCCGTGCCGCGGGCGGGACGTGGAGTGAGGCGGGCAGCCGCCGGCGCCAAACTGTTTGCTGAAGCCACCGAGCCGGTCCCCAGCGCCAGCGCTGCCACCGCCCTCCGCCCTCAGCAGCAGGGAGCGCCTCCCCCAGCTTTCCGGTGTCGTAGTCTAGGAAACCGCCTCCCCCAACGCTACTTCCGGGTAGGGCCTCGGCGTTGAGCCTCAGGACCAATGGAGACCGCCTTGGAGAGGGCCAGCGCCGGCGCCGGGCGAGCGCATTGGCCCTGAGAAGTGAGACGTGGACGAAAGGCGGGACGGGGGAGGGATCCGCCGCTGCGACCCTCCTCCGACCCTCCAAGTCGCCACCTGGAGACTTCCAGTCCCAGCCTGCGCTGTGGAGCCCCGCACCCCCATATCCCTGCTCGCGCCTCCTCCGTAAATTGCGTCCCTGGCTGGCGCGCTGCACCCTGGGATGTGTAGTCTTCGCGGGGCGCGAGCGGCTCCGTACGCCCCGCGCTCCCCAGCGCCCCGCGGGCATCCTCCTTCGGTGGGCTGCAGGGTCCCGTCAGCTGTTGATCCCTCTTCCTACGCGGGATGTTTCCCTGAGGGCGGACAAGATGAGGCGCACCATACCTAGGTCGGTGCTTAGGAAGTAGTGTTGGAACCGTCCTCTGCCTTCAGGGAGATTACAAAACACGAAAACAGCAAATGAGTTAAGACTTTGACAGCATTGTGCTCAAGTGTTACTTACATTATTTTATACACTCTTCTTGACTCTAATAGGTAAGTACCCACCACCAGCCCTCCATCATTTGCACACGAGGAAACCGAGGCTTAGAGGAATTAGTGAACCAATCCTCCTGACACTGCTGGATTGCATTGCAGCCAGCGTCTGATTCAGAAGTCGTTGCATTTAGCACTGGGTCAGAACCACAAAGACGAAGAAGGGTGCATAAGGACTAGTTATCAAAAAAGTTAGGTGTAAGATAAAATGAGCTGTCGGTTCCTCTTGAAAAAGCACATTGCTTTTTCTTTTGTGGTATTTCAGTAAGTGCATAGTGGAGGAGTGTGGATGTGACTTCTGTGACCACAGTAAATTGCTTATTTGTCCCCTCAGCGGAGTTCAGATCTCTGGATACTTCCTTGGCTTGTATAACTTTACCACTTACCTCTTTGATTAACCATTCAGGCTCCATTAGTGACGCCCCTTCCTTCACTCCCCATCTCTCCTCCTTCCCCTCCTCCTCCTCCTCCTCTTCTTACAAATACAGGTTTCTTTCTGTCCTCTTTCTCTTCATTCTCTAATTATTCCTTGGTGATTTCTTATATGGAGCCAACTCTATTTCTTGGTTGATTTCTAGATCAGTGTATGCCCTGATCATTATACCCATCCTCCCTAAGAGAAATTTCCTATGCCTGGCCCAAGAGTAGCTCAAATGTAAAGTGAATGTATTTAGAATCATCTTCACCTCATCCTCTTCCCTTATAGTTGGTGTCCAGTCCGTTGCCAGATTACATAGATTCTACCTCTGGTATCTTTCTAATTATTGCCTTCCTACTCCTACTTCTGCTTAGTTTGAGTGTTCATTACCTCTTTCCTGAACCATTGCAATGGCTTCCTTGTGATTTCTCTACCATCCTGTTCTTTTTTACACTGCTACCAAGTTGGCATTCAAGGACATCTGCAAATGCTCTGCACACTTTCTCCCTTCTCTCCTGCCCTGTCCTCAAAACTTATGCAAGGATCTTACATCCTTTCTGTGCCTTTGCTCTTACCGTCCCCTCTTCTACCCCACCATCTTTGTAGAATACCCACAATCCCCATTAAGGCTTGGATCAGACTCCATCTTCACAAAAACCATCATTTTTAAAAAATATTTTTTAGTTGTAGATGGACACAACACCTTTATTTTATTTGTTTATTTTTTTATGTGGTGCCAGGGATCAAACCTAGTGCCTCACACATGCTAGGCAAGCGCTTTACCACTGAGCCATAACTCCGGCCCACAAAACCATTATTAACCTTCCAGTCAGTACAACTCACCCTCTCTCTTGTTCCTCCATTGTAGTCTGTGCCTTTATTATTTCATATTTCACAGTCTATCATGTTCATTAGATTGTGACCACTGGAAGGGTAATGACTTGTTTATTTAGTACCAAAACTCCAACCTGTGTGTTTCCTACTAAAATGTTGAGCATTTTTGTTTTCTGATCACTTCAGTTTTCTCACCTATAAAACGAAAAAAATATATGGTTTTTAGGTACATACATGAATGCTGTCAATCACATGAGGTCATTTCTAAAAAGTGTTTAATTTTATCTTTTTATGAACCTGCAATCCTGCATTGGTTAAATCCTGGATCCTCTCTGGCAAACTTAATGATGAAGTTAGCTAAATCAATAAATACCTATGAGTTGATCTTGGCTGTGTGATAGAGAACATAACACATTAAAGGTCAACACCAATCATCCAGTATTTGAAAACTAAGAACAAAGAACATTGAAAAACAGTCAATGGCTTTGAGTTAATGGAAATACAATCAAGTCAGAGTGGAATACTGTCAGTGACTCATTTTTCTTTACCTTCCTGCTGTTCAAGCCTTCATAAGAAGTCCAATTTGACTATTAACTCATTAAGAAGGAGCATACTGAAGAAAGGGAGATACTGGCTTTTAGGTATTTAACATTGTCTGCATTTTTGTTGTTTGAAGCTAACACTGCATTTTTAAGTGTCATCATTGAGAAGCCAGAACATATTTTTTGTTGACTTGCTAAATAATAAGCATCTTTTTCTTCTTTACTAAAATTTATTTTTTAGCTAATGGTTGAGTCCATTTTTCACTGACCTGCAAACCTCTAAGTAGAGAAGCTGATGTTGCCTAAAAAGTATTGAAATGTATCATAATCTAAGGTGGATTCCCCCATGGAAGTGAAACATATATTTATTTACAAATGCATTTCAAAAGAGAACCCATTTATGGTTGCAAGTGCAGCTTAGTGGTAGAGGGCTTGCCTGGCATGAGTGAGGTCCTGGGTTCAGTCCCTAGCACCAAAAAACAAAGAAAGAAAAGGAGATAATACTTACAATAATTAAAAAGGAGAATCTATTTTAACACCTTAATGAAAATAATAGGAATTCTTAATTATCAGTTTTGGACCCTAGGAAAAATTTATAAGCCCAATATACTACTGATTAAAAGGATATAGGAATTAATTGAGAGAGCTTGGTGTTTTACACGGGAGAAAACACTGGTGAAAAGCCCTTAAGGAGAATAAAAGATAAGGACTTTATGGGTCAGCATAATTCATAGATGGGTAAAGCCCATTAGAAATAATAAGAAATTGCTGGGTGAGGTGGCATAGGTCTGTAATCCCAGTGGCTCAAGACGCTGAGGCTGACCTCACAAGTCTGAGGTCAGCCTCAGCAACTTAGCAAGCCCCTAAGTAATTTAGCAAGAGCCTGTCTCAAAATAAAAAATAGAAAGGACTGGGGATAAGATTCAGTGATAAAGTGCCCCTAGGTTCAATACCTAGTACAGAAAAAAAAAAAGAATATTAAGTAGAAGAAAGAAAGAATAAGAGTCATTTATAAAGTGCCCTTTAACCAGCTAAGAGTTTGTTTGCACAGCCTTGTACCTTATGTAAATATCTTTGTTCTGTCAGCTGTGAGGAAGGAGTAGGAGCTTAGATAGAACCATATGGATTCACAAACATAAGAGAGAGGCTCCACTTTAACATTATGGCTCAGAAAGAGTCTGGGAGGCTTGGACCAGCTGCATGAGACAGGTTATACAGCAGCAGTTGCCTCTAAATGAATTCTTTAATATTACAGATCCAGTTACTCTTAAAATTCTAGCATGGAATTTGGGAGTGGTGGTTTTGTCATTCTTCACATCGCTTTTCCCATTGTTTGTGAGTGTGTGGAATTTCCAAAACACTTCTCTTCTTGAGAACCCAGTCTTGCAATCATGAACTCAAGACAGTGCTTATTCTACTTTCACAGCTTGGGACTGGAGGCCCTAGAAGGAGTACTTCATGAAAAAAGTAGTCAGTGAATGTTGTGGACTGACTCCCTGCATAACTGTCTGACTTATCCAAATTCCAAGAGAGAGAATGAAGAATTCAGATGACTTGCTACCCCAAAGATGTCCCCAGGCCTTTTTCTATTTCTCAGACATGATTTGAGATCTAATATTGAAATTAAGCTGTATTTTCAATCTCTTTTGCCCAAGAATATGCATTTTAACAAAATTTGATGCTATTTCCTTTTATACTTACCCCAGAACACTAAGGTAGGGGGACTTTTGCACCCAAATTCTACCACATTAAGTATAATATGATGGAACCAAAATAGACCTGTAGACCAGAATAGAGGACAAAAACATACATGGGAGAAAAGATTGCCTCTTCAACAAATGGTGTTGGGAAAACTGGAAATACACATGTAATAAAATGAAATTAAACCTCTACCTCTCACCACGCACAAAACTCAAAGTGGATCAAGGACATAGGAATTAAACCAGAGACCTTGCGCCTAATGGGAGAAAAAGTAGGCTCAAATCTCCATCATGTTGGATTAGGCCCCAACTTTCTTAATAAGACTCCTATAGAGCAAGAATTAAAACCAAGAATCAATAAATGGGAAGGATTCAAACTAAAAAGCTTCTTCTCAGGAAAAGTAACAATCTGTGAGGTGAATAGAGAGTCTACAGAATGGGAGCAAATCTTTACCACAAGCACATCAGATAGAGCACTAATCTCTAGGATATATAAAGCACTCAAAAACCTTAACACCAAAAAAAAAAAAAAAAGAAAAACCAAACAACAAATAACCCAATCAATAAATGGTCCAAGGAACTGAATAGACACTTCTCAGAAGAGGATATACAACTAATCAACAAACATACAAAAAATGTTCAGCATCTCTAGCAATTAGAGAACTGCAAATCAAAACTATTCTTAAGGTTTCATCTCATTCCAGCAAGCATGGCAGCTATTAAGAATACAAACAACAATAAGTGTTGGCAAGGATGTGGGGGAAAGGGCACACTCATACACTGCTGAGCCAATCTGGAAAGCAGTATGGCGATTCCTTGAAAAACTTGGAATGGAACCCCCATTACCCAGCTATGCCACTCCTCGGTTTCTACCCAAAGGACTTAAAAACAGCATACTACAGGGTCACAGCCACATCAATGTTTAGAACAGCACAATTCACAAATTATGCTGCTAAATTATGGAACCAACCAAGATACCCTTCAGTAGATGAATGGATAGGGAAACTTTGGTATATGTACACAATGGAACATCACTCAACATTAAAAGAGAATAAAATCATGGCATTTGCAGGTAAATGGATGAAGTTGGAGAATATAATGCTAAGTGAAGCAAGCCAATTCCAAAAAACCAAAGGCTGAATGTTTTCTTTGATATGAGGATGCTGACTCAAAAAGGCGATGGAGGGGGTATGGGAGGAATGGAGAAACTTTAGATAGGGCAAAGGGGAGGGAGGGGAAAGGAGGGGGCAAAGGGGTAGGAATGATGGTGGAATGAGTTAGACATCATTACCCTAAGTACATGTATGAAGACATAAATGGTGTGAAAATACTTTGTGTACAGTGACTTGAAAAATTGTGCTCTAGATGTGTAATATGAAATGAATTGCATTCTTCCATCATGTATAACAAATTAGAATAAATCAACAATTTAATACAAAAGTATAATATGAAAATCACACCTTTGGTGTAGAATTAGATTTACCAGTCAACTGTGGGAACTGAGATGCACATCTCTTGGATGCATTGAAAGAGCATTTACTGGAAGATCATTCCTTTTTCAGGCAAAGTCAAAATTCCAGACCACAGGAATGCCTTTTCCTGAAATGATAAAGAAAGAAAGCGGTGGGTCCATGTGTGTGGGTTGAGAAATGCTGGTCTTTTCTCATCAGAGGGTTCTAGAAGAGATTATGCTGGCCTAAGGCTCAGCAGTGAGCTGGCTGCTAGAAATAAAAAGTGCTATTGTGTGAGGTAGAGGCAGCCCTCTGTCACCCATAAACCCGTCACTGGTTGACTCTGTTTACGCCAATTAGTGGCTATTGTTCCATTATTTTTCATGGGCCATTCTCTGATATTTACTATTTTTTGGAGCTTCCGCACCAAAGTTAAGCTACAGCCATTGATATTTTCTTACCTTCTCTGATGATGCCTGAGTCTTGCCAACAGTGGGCCCTCAACAGTGATTGGCAGCAATGGCAGGATGACAACAGAGACCAATAATAAGGCCAGCTAGACAACCTGGAATTCTATGATTAAAGTAATTTTTTGTTGTTGATTTTGTTTTTGCTGTGTGCCTTAGATTTGGTTCAATTCCAGGAAGGTTTTATTTTATTTTATTTTTTATTTTTGGAGGGATGTGTGTCAAGGGGAGGACAAGTTAAAATTGGTTACCATGGTCTGAGAGGGAAAATAAGTGTTTTAAGTAGGGAATACTAAAAAGAGCATTATTTCTGTGAAATTTATACCCAGTTCATTCTAAAAATAAATCATTCACAATAAGCATCTTAAATTTTTAAGATCTGAGAAATAGAAAATGTTTTCTAATAAAATTGTTTCTTACAGATTTATTATTCATCTCAAAGGATCAAAACCCACTATAAAATTTTTAAAAATATATTTTTGTATAAAGAGATTATTTTAAGGCAGACTCTTTGTAAATGGTTGTGAAAATGAAACTTTTAGCTGTTGTGAAATCAAAACTTAGTGTATATCAAGTATTTAATAAATATTTATTGAATAAATAAGTAGAATTCCTGGAAGACAGAGATATGAGTAAAGATGAGTCTATCTTTAAAATGTTCAGCACTGTAGATTGGTAGCATACAGAAACCTTGTCAAAATTTATAATAAAACATGTTGAACTCTTGGCTACATCTTGAAAGTATCCACTAGGTATTTTGTGGTGTCATGGACGGGTTGGGGGTGATGGTAATGTTTTGAGCTGGGAGAATGCGAAAATTGTTGTTTATCACA
The DNA here is from genome assembly GCF_045843805.1 of Urocitellus parryii. Taxonomy (NCBI): domain Eukaryota; kingdom Metazoa; phylum Chordata; class Mammalia; order Rodentia; family Sciuridae; genus Urocitellus; species Urocitellus parryii. Next base: position 130,521,096 of record NC_135539.1, on the reverse strand, counting down.
TTTTCCAAGGAACAAAATTCCATTATTTCCTAATCTAATACATGAACACTACCTTCATCCTCCACCCTCACCCTTTTACTTTGTTAGGATAATGAAATTTTGGTGGTTGGTTTCTAAATGAGTTCTTAACATCATTCTGGGTGTTTTGTGTGTGTATGTTTTTTTTATCCTCTTAACAATTCTTAGAGGTAAGTACTATAATGAGTCTCGTTCTCCAGAAGAGGAAAATGAGGTACCAAGTGGCCCTCAGTTTCCTGGTCATTAAATGGCAAAGCCACATTTCAAACCCATGCAGTCCTACCTCAGAGGCAGCATTTGACCAGCCAACACCTGGCCTCATGAGTGACTTCCAAGATGAGTTAGTGCCTTCCCTGCTGCCAAACTGACTAAAGCAAAAGTCTGTAATTTATTTAAATAGTGTGCTGCTCTCATCCAGCAGCTCGGGAGGCCGAGGCAGGAGGATTGTGAGTTCAAAGACAGCCTCAGCAAAGGTGAGGTGCTAAGCAACTCAGTGAGACCCTATCTCTAAATAAAATACGAAATAGGACTAAGGATGTGGCTCAGTGGTCAAGTGCCCCTGAGTTTAATCCCCAGCACCAAATAAGTAAATAAATAGATAGATAGTAGACTCCTCTCAAATTGGAAAGCAATGCACAATTTATCCTATTTGTAACATTTAATTAACTTATAGGACATCTACATTGCCTTTAAATGTTTTTAAATATAAAAGGCATTCATTAACTCTATAATGAATAATTTACCGTTCCCAGCTATAAATACAGAGTCTGTAGGAAAAACCCTCTCTGATGGGAGATATAGGATAAGCACACGAATCATACATGAAGCAGCAAACAAATGCCATCTGAGAAAAGCAAATAGAGTTAAGGAAATTCAGGGAGGTAAAGCTGCCAAATTTAGTGACCTAAAGCTCTAAGAGTGTCCTATCTTCTTGAGTGTCGTTTGTAATACCTGCTCTGCTATGTGTAAACCATGATGAAATCTTTGAAGATGTCATAATGAGGAGCAAGACCCTAGAGAAGGTATTGATAAGTTAGCATTTCTTGGTTATAAGGTAAGATTCATTGAACTTAATAACTATATCACATGAAATCCTCTGAGTACACTTCTGAAAAACTATGTTCCTCAGTTTTCTGGAAATACTGTTAAATGGGCTCCCCTACGTCATTCTCATTACTCCCTATTGTCTTCATCATATTTGACCTATCCTTTCATTCATTCATCAGTTTAGTCATTCAGTAGACATTTGTTCATAAGTAGCAGTTTGGGCAAACGGTTGAATGGCTGTACCACTCAACACAATGGAAACCACAGGTGAAGGACCATTGGGAAGAGGAGGACATGAGTTTGGTTGGGACAGATGAATCTGAGGTGCCTGTGTGACATTCAAGTGAAGGAATACAATAAGCATAGAGGCTAAATATACAAAACTTGAGAGTCACTAGCCACATAGGTGGTAGTTACACCCATATAAAAGTAGCTCTTAACCTGAGGGGTAAGTACCCTTAGGAGGTCTACCATTTGCTTCAGGATGTCCATGTCATCCTAAACTTTCATCATGACTTCTTCTCCCCAATCCCCAGTGAAGTTTCCTGGACTTTTACCACAATCTCCATGATGTCCGTGACTCCCCAAAAACGGATAAAAATAATTGTGGAAAGAGAATGATAGGGACTAGGGTTGTGGCTCAGCAGTAGAGCACTTGCCTAGCACGTGTGAGGCCCTGGGTTCAATCCTCAGCACCACATAAAAATAAATAAATAAATTAAATGAAGGTCTTGTGTCCAACTACTACAATTAAAAAACAATATTTTTTTTTTTAAAAAGAAAGTTGGGGACTGTCCAACAGTTAAGAGGGAGAGGAAAATGACTGGGTGGGGGGAAGACCAGAGCTGGTGGTGGTACATGCCTATAATCCCAGGGACTTATGAAGTTGAGACAGGAGGATTGCAAGTTCAAAGCCAGCCTCAGCAACTTAGCAGGGCCTTAGCATCTTGGTGAGATCCTACTTCAAAATTCCAAAAAAATTTTAAAAGGGCGGGGACTCAGCTCAGTGGTAAAGGGTCACAGGTTCAATCCCCAGTGCAAAAAATAAAAAAATTTAAAAAGCAGAAAGTTTGGAAGCAACCATGGAAAAGAACCATGGCAAAGAGTAATAATTCAAAGGACGAGAAAGTTTCAAGGAGGGTGTGGTCCATGGTGTCTCATTCTGCAGAAAGGTCAGTTAAAGTCAGAAAGGTCCTTATCTTATTTGCACATTCCTCTAGGGTGGATTCTGTATACTCAGTTAATGCAGTTAATGTTAGTAGAAAAACATTAGGGCCATTAAATAATTTGAAAAGAGTGAAATAAAAAATCAAAATTAATAAAAAGACATGCTAATTTATTAGGTTTGCCTTCACATGAATAAATAAACATATGAGATTGGACAATAAAACTTTATTAAGTCATTTTACAAAGTTTCTTCTAGGTAGTGAACTGAATCAATCTCCCAAATAATTAGAGCTAGTTTTATACATAGGTAAAGTAGGCACAGCTGGGCTGGGGTTGTGGCTCAGTGGCAAAGCACTTGCCTAGCACATGTGAGACACTGGGTTCAACTCTCAGCACCATATGTAAATACATAAATAAAATAAAGGTCCATTGACAACTCAAAAAATATTTTTTAAAAAGTAGGCAGCAGCTTCCATGGAGTATTTGAAAAGATGCTTATCCCTATGTTTCACCCTCCTGTTGCTACACTGAAAGACCAATTATTCTGGAAGTAGTGCATGTGACCTGGATCATGTTTTCTGGGAGGTTGGCCACATTAAGCAGGCTTAGTGTGTGTGTGTGTGTGTGTGTGTGTGTGTGTGTATGTGTTTTAAAGAAGGAAGTTTTGAGCATAGTAGTACAAATGACAATGATGATGCTACAGAATAAGCCAAGGTGCTAGAAAAAAGTGACCCCAAATACAATGGCTTGTACAAGATGGAAGGTATTTTTCTCAGGTAACAGTCAGAAGTATGTGGATGATCCAGGGCTGATGGCCTATGTACTCGATGGTCGTTCAGGAGCTCAGGCTGCTCTATCAGTTGATAGGTGTCTCTAGGGTTCACCAGCATCAGATAAAGTATCCAGCCTTCCTGATGGTAGAAAGAGAAAGGACAGCAGGCAGCTTCCTTTATAAAGATGTGGCGTGGAAGTTGAACATCCCTTTATTCATCTTTTGGGGAAGGAGCTAATCCCTAGGCCACACTTGGCTACAAGGCTGAGATTTTTTTTTTTCTCTGAACAGCCATGTACCCATCTTAATTTGGGGATTCAATAACTAGAAAAAAGAAGAGAATAACAAATATTGGGAAACACTTGGCAGTCTGTGTCAAAATCGTTGCTTTGATGTCTTTGTAAGTCATCATTAAACTTATAGTGAATATGCAAATGTGAATTTTTAAAACACTTAAAAGATTTCTAAAATGGGTTAGCTGTGGGAAAATCAATCCCAGTTTACTTTTCACTTTTATTGCTATCTATAGTTTTATCTATTGAAACCCTTACTACTATAAATAAATTATCTCTTTGAAAAGATGCTTAAAAACCTCATTATTTTGACTGAGCCTTGGGGAATCTTTATAGTTGCCCAGTTTATCATTTTGGCTTTCCTTCTCCTTTCTCCTCAGTATCAGACGTGTAGAAATAATATGTTACTGGAAATACTGCAAGGCAGCTTCCCTTGTGAGTACTTAAGTCCCATGGTGATAAGAGATGTAGCTAGTAAACAGTAAAAGCTAGAATACTAGCGATTGAAAGAGCACCTAAAATTAAAGAATAAAAAAAAATATAGTAGCCTTCGCATAAAAGCACCACAGAGATGTTACTTCTTGTTCCATTTTTGGAGAGGAGGAGCCTGTCAGAGTTGATAAGAAAAGTTAGTGGTTTGCAGACTTATTTGATTTACTTTATATTGGGTTTTGGCAAGAAGGCAGGGAAATCATGAGAATTAACACTCAAGGGAGGGAGAATGTAGCAAGTAAACAGAAGTCTTTCTTCATCACCTCCATTCTTCCAAGATTCCAAGAAACTTGGATTTTTAGAAACAATTCTGTTCTGTGTTTATGAAGGTTTATTTTTTTTCACCCCTAGAAATCTGATTAGATTTCACTAATGGCATGTGCTCAAACTGTGAAGTCCACCATCCACATGTGGCCCTTTGATCACGGGAAACTGTTCATTCTCAAGTGTAAATAGACGGATTTTATTCTAATATCACAGATTTCGGAGACTTGTTAAAGTATGTGAGATGATTTTTGAACGTTGATTAAATATTTAAATGGATTTTTAGATATATTGCTGAATAAACTATGATCACTAATTTCACCTTTTTCTTTTTGCCTGTGTGTGTGTGTGTGTGTGTGTGTGTGTGTACACACAAGCTCAAGCTCTCCTGTGCTTGCCTGCTCATATGCTGATGCAGATGCAGGCACTGAGGATTGAACCTAGAGCCTTGTGTATTCTAGGTAAGCACTCTACCTCTGAGCTACACTCCCAGCCCTCTTTTGCTTTTTCTAATGTAAATTAATTAAATTTTAAATTATGTCTGTTGGATAAGAGAGAAGGTAGCTGCTCTTTTCCAAGCTTGAATTAATCTATTCCGTAGTAATTTGCTTTAACCTAAAGGTTGTGAAGATTTAAACCAACAGCCTCTCCACCTAAAATTCCTTCATACTCCAAGTCAATGCAAGAGCACTTATAGGATAGATAGGGTTGTTGGCTTGGGGTTGAGCAGTTTTTAATGGTGGATGTTTTGCTAATCTGCATAAAGATATTTTCTATTTATTACTTCTATCAGATAGCCCTTCCTCACATTGGGAAGAAATTGGGTTCTTTGTACTTCAACTTCTGAAACTTTTCTCTTTACCATAATAAAAATAAACCTAATTCTTGCCATATGAGTCTTCCTATTTAGTTGAATTTAAAAAGTACAAGGCTGTGCAAGAAAAGCTGTCAACAGCTGTCAGCCACCTTCCCCAGCTCCAGACTATTCCTCCCCAGGGCAAACAGAACAGTCCCTGTTGTCTCTTATTTGTTTGACAAATTCTCATATCAATAGAAGTTCTTTTATCAGAAAATTCATTCTAAGCTCTGCAAATACAAGTTTGTGGAAGAAAGCAAGTCATTCTAAGATGAAAATAGTCACTAATGAACTGAGCTCTAAGAAATTAGCCTGCACTCAAACATCACTTTCACACCAACGTCATTAGGATACAATAGTTTCTTTCAAAGAGAGTGATTTAAATACCAAAGGATGGAAAAGCAAACCAGGAAAATAGAAGAAATCTTTTAAAGGATGATTTTTTTTTATAATGGTGTGACAAAATTCATATGATATGAATTGTCTCATGTGATACTATCAAATGATTATTTCCAGGAGAAGGTTTTTTTTGTAAATAAGACAACAGCACGTTTGTGAGATAGGTTGAAAAATATGACCCTAGTATTTTTTCACCTCCTCTAAAGGGTGAGGTCTCATTTCCTCCCTTTGAATTGGATCTGGCCTCATGATTTGCTTTGGTTTATAGAATATATTAGAAATGGCAACATGAAAGTCCCAAAGGTCTGGCCCCAAGATTCCTGTAGTTTTCACTTTGGGCCTCTTGAAATGCACCTGCTAAGTAAAGGAGATCTAAGCTGGTCTACAGGATGAGGAGTGACCACACAGAAAGAGAGGTCCAGCCAAAAATCAACACCAGCACCTGTAAATGAGGTCATTGTGGTCATCCAACCTCAGTTAAGATGCTAGATAATTGCAGCAAATAGTTGACCTTGGATAATGAGAAATGTTAAAGTTGTTATTTTGATATACAAAACAACAACTTTGTATACAAAGAACTCAAAGAGTTAAACAACACAAAGACAAATAACCCAATCAACAAATGGGCCAAGGACCTGAACAGACACTTCTCAGAAGAGGATATACAATCAATCAACAAATACACAAAAAAATGCTCACCATCTCCAGCAATCAGAGAAATGCAAATTAAAACTACTCTAAGATACCATCTCACTGCAGTAAGAATGGCAGCCATTATGAAGTCAAACAACAATAAGTGCTGGCGAGGATGGGGGGGGGTGTGGAGGTACACTCATACACTGCTGGTGGGACTGCAAATTGGTGCAGCCAATTTGGAAAGCAGTATGGAGATTCCATGGAAAACTGGGAATGGAACCACCATTTGACCCAGCTATTCCTCTTCTCGGAGTATACTCAAAAGACCTAAAAATGGCATACTACAGGGACACAGCCACATCAATGTTCATTGCAGCACAGTTCACAATAGCTAGACTATAGAACCAACCTAGATGCCCTTCAATGGATGAATGGATAAAAAAAATGTGGCATTTATACACAATGGAATACTACTCAGCACTAAAAAATAACAAGATCATGGCATTTGCAGGGAAATGGATGGCATTAGAGCAGATTATGCTAAGTAAAGTTAGCCAATCCCTAAAAAACAAATGCCAAATGTCTTCTCTGATATAAGGGAGGTGACTCAAAATGGGGTAGGGAGGAAGAGCATGAGAAGAAAATTACCTCTAGATAGGGAAGAGAGGTGGGAGGGAAAAGGAGAGAGAATGGGAATTGCATGGAAGAGGGAAGGAGGATCCCGTTCATTATACAGAATACAGGTATGACGATGTGAGGTGGGGGAAAAAGCAGTGGGTCACATTAGATTGGGTAGAGAGAAGTGATGGGAGGAGAGGGAAGGGGAAGTGGGGAATGGAAGGACACAGAATAAAATAGACATTATTATTGCTGTGTGTATATACATGACTGCATGACCAATGTAATTCTGCAACCTGTACACTCAGAAAAATCAGAAATTATATCCCATCTGATTCAAAGGTATGATATGTCAAGGTCATTGTACTGTCATGTGTAACTAATTAAAACAAATTTAAAAAGTTGTTATTTTGAGTCATTAATTTCTGGGATGGTTTGGTATGTAACAGTAGATAACCTGATTCAGATGAATGATCATATTTTCATAACCCACCTTCCCCTACTCTATTATCTCTCTAACCTCTGTCTTTCAACTCTCCTTCTTATGCATTCTAACCACATATCTGTTTGCTGTGACTTTACCCCAAGCACAACAAAGTCAATCCTGGCTTGCAGACCTTATCCCTCACCTCCTTCAGGTCATTAATTCTGCAGAAGACTGACCCCACTGGGGCTATATTAATCTACGCATTTATCTCTCAGTCTTTAGTTTTTGTGTTTGACATTATCCTTTCCAAGTTTTGACTCTGATCACTTGTTTTTAGTTAATCCAATGAATATTTGTTAGAAAATGTTATAGGAAAGAATCGACAGAATTGTTGTAATTAATGAATCAAGGCTGTAATGCATAATTTTACTACAGGATTGCTGATTCTGAGCAAATTGCTTTTCAAAACAGATTCTTGGTAAGAGCTCTGTATAATTTTTGAAGGGTCACCAGTTTTAATTAAGTGGAACAAAGCCACTGCTTCCATGATAAGTATTATGTAACCAGGAGGAAAAAATAATTAAAGAAAGCTCTCCAATTTTATGGTTTACTAAACTTTAAATAGAGTAGTCATGAACCCACTGCTGTAGTGCACACCTATAATCCCAGCAACCCAGGAGGCTGAGACGGGAGAATTCCAAGTTCAAGTCCAACTTGGGCAACTTAGAAAGACCCTGTTTCAAAAAAGTAAATAAACAAAGGGCTGGTGACGGAGCTCAGGATAGAGTCCCTCTGGGTTCAATCCTTGGTATGACAATAAATAGATAAATTAATTAAGTAATTAAAAAAGAATAATTATGATCTTGTTCTGTCCAAGCTGACAGAGGCTTTCCCATCTTCATCTTGTAGCTTGCTTGGGCATTGACAAGTTGCTGACAGGCAGGCGGATAAAGAAAAGTTCACGCATGACTTTCACTGGGAATTCTGCTCCTGACCCATCAGAGATGTGCTGAAAACAGTTGTGGGCATGTGTTTGGTCTCTTCTCCTTAATGGAGTCTATTAATGTTATTGTCAGGGTTTTTTTTTTTTTTTCCACCAAGAGAGTTTCTATCTGTGCTTTTGATCTAGAAAGCATTATTTTGCAAACAAAAACAAACAAAAACCCATTTACACATCAAAGGATATTCCAGGTGAAAATTTTAAAACTCAGTAGGCTTTTCAGATTTCAAATAACCATATGTTGTGTTTCTCACTACACGGCATGTTGTGATTTAATGAGTGCCATCTCTTTCGTGTTTGCAATTTCTGAAGGCCCATGAAGCAAATGGAAATGGCCTTAAATAAATTAAGTTTTCTTTCATGTTAGACCTCCCAGGGGATTCCTCAGCAACACATAGCTGAGACTATAACCTGGGAGTTCCTAACTCCCATCTGGCCAGGCATTCACAACTCGCCGCCATGCCTAGTGCTTGGCTTCCTATGATGGGAAGAAAGTACCAGCAAAGTAACCTGCCAGATGCCAGGATGTCAAAATAGGAATTCTGATGGAGAAGATCTGAGTTGAGGTCAGAACTTCAAAGATCAGAAGAACCCTTCAGAACAGTTCTTGTCAAATGGTGATTTTATTTGTTCTCATTAGTTGTACATGACAATAGAATGCATTTTGATACATCATACATAAATGGAGTATAACATTCTTCTGGTTGTACATGACGTAGAGTCAAACCAGACATGTAATCATATATGCCCTTAGGGTAATAATGTCTGATTTCTCCTACTATCATTCCTACCCCCATATACCTTTCCCTCCTTTCCCTTAACTCTGTCTAGTCCAAAGTACCTCTGTTCTTCCCTTGCCCCACCCTTACTGTGAATTAGCATCTGCATATCAGACAGAACATTAGGCCTTTGGTTCTTTGATATTGGCTTATTTCACTAAGCATGATATTCTCCAGCTCCATCCATTTGCTGGCAAATGCCATAATGAAGAACGCTTTTGCTAAATTCAAATTCTAATTAAATTATTATTAAACATTCATTTTTTCCGATTTGACGGTAATACACCTTCATTGTAAAACATGAAGATGATCTCACCACTTCAAGCCATCCTTTCCATTTTAACAGTTTTCTCCTCGGCTCTTCTCTCTGTGCATATATGTTTGACCTTCTTGTGACTATGTAACCCATAGCTAAACCTTTCCCACATTACTACAGTTTGTAAACAATTCAAAGTTGCTATACCCAGATATAATGAAAATAAAACTTGCAGAAAGATTCAGATGATTCTTCTTGGTATTTTGAAGTTTATTCCAACATGAGTTTGGAGGCCTGCAGTTAGAAGGGACGTTATCTATCCTTTCTCTCTTTCTGGCTGGTCTCAATGGAGTCTGAATCCAGTTCACTGGATGAGTGCCACAGGCTATATCTTGCTGGAGATGATGTCTCCTACATGCATTAGTGATGTAGAAGTCATCACCAAGCATAAGCCACATTTCTCAATGATGATCTAAGCCACTACCCTCCCTGTGTAGCTGTAGCCCACTTTGTTAATGGTCTGGTTTTAAAAATAATTTTTAATGACTATTCTATCATTTATATTCTATTCATAGATGGAATACTACTAAGTAATAAAGTTCTTGGTTGCAAACAATACTCTTGCTAATTGAAGAAACTAGTATTTACATTAATGTGTTCTTTTCTTGGAAGGCCCAAGAACCTGGCCTGAAGAATCTACACCTGTGACATTGGAGCCCTGCTGCTGGACCTCTGTCTCCGTCTCTCTGCCAGTCCACCACACTCAGCAGAATGGATTTTCCAGAGACACCTCCTATTCTTATCAGTCTTTTGAATAGTAATTGTATAAGTGAGCCTGCTTGGTAGAGCATACATCAGATACCATGGCCTACCTGCAAAGGAGAGTGGAAAAGTTAAGTTGGTGGCTTCTAATTTAACCACACATATTCTTATAAGGTGAGAAATCTCTCCCATAGGGGAAGATTATTCATAAGCTTCTGGACAGACAAAAAGTCTTCAATACAACTACATAATGCTAGATTGTATAAATGTTTCATAATATATAAATTGTATATTTATACATTACATAAATATTTCATAATATATTTAATAATTCCTTTATTGTTTAGCCACTTAGGAAATTTTTTACAATCAGGTTTATTGAGGTATAGTTTGCATACAAAAAAAAATTGACTCTTTTATATGGTTTACCCTTTTTGGTAAATGGTTTTATGAGTATTGACAAAAGTACATAGTCACGGAGAAACCACCATAATCAAGACACAGGATGGTTCCATCACCCCACAAAATTTCCTCACATACCACTGATTTATTTTTGTTCTTATAGTGTTTCCTTTCCCAGAATGTTAGATAAGAAGAATCATAGTATGTAGGCTCTCCAGGTCTAGTATTTTCTACTGTACCCCATTGTTTTGGGATTCATCTGTATTATTGTACATCTCAGCAGAACAAGTCTTCATTACTTTGTAGTATTCCATCTATGAACGTACCATAGCTTGTCTATCTATTCACAACCTGAAGGACATTTGGATTGTTTTGGGGTTTTGACAGATATAAAGATAGCAAACAATGGGCTGGGATTGTGGCTCAGTGGTAGAACATTCACTTAGCACATGCAAGGCCCTAGATTTGATCCTCACCACCACATAAGAATAAATAAATAAAATAAAGGTATTGTATCCAACTACTTCTAAAAAAAATAAATATTAAAAAAAAGATAGCAAACATACTCATTTGCCTATGTTTTTTTTAATGAACCAAGTTTTCATTTCTTTTCAATGAACAGCTAGGTTTAGCATTATTGGATCATATGGTAAAGGTATATTTAACTTTAGAAAATACTGCCAAACTGTTTTCCAATGTCATGCCATCTTGCATTTCCACCAGCAATGACTGAGGGTCCCTGTTGTATCCTCACCAGTACTCAAATTTTAAAAAAATTTATCTATAGCTAATATGTGTTAAAAATAATATTGATGCTAACCCTCAATGAAATTTCAGGACAGAAAACAAAATTGTGTAATACAATACAGCGAACCTCAGTGAAAAATCATGCTCTTTCCCTGTTCCTCAACTTTCCTGATGAAATTTCATCTTCTTGGAGATAGGAAGAAAATATGAATGACGTAGTTACTATTACCTAGGTGAATTAGTAGTTGGTTCTGTCCAACTCCAACAGTTCCACATGGGAAGAGTTCCTTTGAAAAGAGTTAGAAGTTCCTTTGAAAAGAGTTAGAAGAGTTAGAAATGTCCTGTATCGTTTCTGATATATCAAAACCCTTGGAATTTTGAAGGACAATTAGCCTTGCACATTGAGGAAAGGAAATGAAAGCCACTAGAAGTCTAAAAGTTACGATCAATATATATATATATTGAGCCTGAAGTGACTTTGAATGTTCTATTAATTTCTCTGACTTCTGTATTTATCATTTGCATTGAATTTTCTCATCTACATTGTGATTTGGCTCAGTTCCTGATTATCCACCATTCCATATCCATTGCCCATCGCCTACATAACAACCTTAGTACCAAATGCACCGATTCCCCTGTCTTCCGACCTGCTAGTGTCAGCATTTTGATGTTTGTTTTTGGCTTCAAACCCAGCCATATCTTCCAGTTTTCACCCCATCCTTACCTGAATGCCTGTGACTTTACATTATTGATTACTTGGATGGGAACACTGATGGTGCATAAAGCAAATTTATGGATGACATAAAGCCAGATGAATAATATATTAGATGACAGGCTGGAACAAAGAACTCAAACTAACAATGTAAATTGTAACTAAATGGATTTTTGAATTTTATTTTACAACTTAACTGCATGAGCACAGAATGGGAAGTCATGAATTTCTTCTGCCACATGTGGAAATGGCTTAAGGTATAAACAGATGACATATTGTATGAGTCACTGGAGTGGTGCAATTAGTGGACAGCCAAAACATAATACAAAACAAAAAAAATACCTTAATGTGGCCAGAAGCTCACTAATAGAGTGATTGTTCAAAATGGAGTGATAATCCTAGTTTGTTCCAACAGGCCACAGACCATGCTTAGAATATCAGATTGAGTCTGATGTAATACACTCTAAGGCAGACAAAGACAAACTAGAGTGTGTCTACCCCATCAAATCAGCTTTGTATCTTTCCAAGGTACTAATAAAGAAGCCAGTGGACACATTTCATCCTCATCCTACCTGATCTTTTCTGCAGACACACTGACTACCCCCTCCTTCAAGGTGTCTTCTCTAGTTCCTAACCATTGCTCTTACTTTTTTTTCTAACTCCCTTTCTGACTTTCTCCCCACTTTTCCCACATCTATGGATGCTACCTAAGTTTCCTAGCTCACTTTTCTATAGAGTCTCAAGGGAAATATTCTATCCACTCTCAAAGCTTCAGCTACCACATATATGCCTTTGGCTCTCAAATTCTTATTCTAGCCTTGACATATTTTGGGCTCTTGTTCTATACATCCATTTTGTGGGAGTAGAAATTTGTGATTAGTAAATGCTCAGAAGACCACAAAGAGGTCTCAAAGAGGAATAATCAAATATCAAAAAGAGATTAACAAGACACATCAAGTTGAAGAAAAGATTTGCTAAGACAAATCTAGCAGAGATTTCTTATGGTCTGGAAGCCCTTACAGATGAAAAAAACTATGGAAACACCTTTGTTTTTCCCAAATTGCATGCTAGGAAGAGGTGTTTTCTAGAAAGAAAGGATTCTTATGTCCTTCTCCAAGCTGGGGTCAGAAGTAGAAAGGGTATGTTGGTGAGCCTCACCTTTAGAAATAAGTTGAGGGCTGACAACAAACAAGTCTTTCTTTTACCACCTCTGAAGGAGTTAAAAATGGTAGATCTGAAAACTTGAATATAAAAAAAAACTTTTAATTTTTGTAATTTCAGAGTTTTTATTGTTTTATCCCATTTATGTTTCCCATAGTTCTCGGAAGCAAAAGCTTTCACATTAAATTGGGGTGGGGGGAGTATTCTTTGCATTCCTTTGAAAATAACAAGTAGGGTAGATAGTGAAAGGAGGTGTCTCACTCTGTGTCAGGTATAGGGAAAAGAAATCTGTAGGTGTCAGACTGAGGTAGAGGCTATTGAAGGAGAAGGGGGATATTTTGATAAATCAGCTTCTAGGAAAAAAGGAAAGCACAAGGAATTAGTTTGTAAAAAGACCCAACATAGAAACTCAAAGCCACGCCACATTAAAAAGAGAAGGATTTGGGAATATTTCGTCTGAAGAAGACATCTCAGTTTGGAGATATTTGAAAGCTGTTATGAGGAAAACGGCTTGGAATGTTGTGTACTGCCCTGATGGAAGAAACTGGACCCACAGGGTGAAAATTATGGCATGCGTTTGGGGAGGTGAATGAAGCAGGGGAAAATGGGAGGGCCATATTTTTTACCCTCTCATTATTACAGTTGTCTGGAAATGGCGTGTGCTCCTTAGAGAGAGAGTGGGTTTCTCATCCCTGGCAGATGACCACACAGCAGGCAGGTTTTAAAAAGGAAATGCAAGCACAACAGATGCATTTGCACTGAATGAACTTCAGAGAATGTTCTAGCCTCAAGCGTTTATGATTCTATGAGTATATTGATGTCTAGACATTGAGCACAAACTTTCTGTCCTCTAAAATCTTAACCAACTGGTTGAGACAAAACACATGAGAAATCATTAAAGATTTCTTGGTGGCACATAGAGAAATGCCCAAATCAATATCGTTAGCAATACTAACCAAGAGAATTCATAGGAAGGAAGCTTAGAATTATGTGGTCCTGTGGAAAAGGAAGAGATTCTGGGGAGACGGCATACGCAAGAAGTAGAATAAAATTGTCATAAGTCTCAAAAACTTTTATTCAGCTTTTATTAAAAATTTGAAAGGAAACTGTAGGTCACTCAGCACAACAATATTCTTTTTTAAAAAAATTTCTTTAGTTTGTAGATGAACACACAGTATCTTCATTTATTTTTTTGTGATGCTGAGGATCAAACCCAGTACCTCACATATGGGAGGCAAACACTTTACCTTTACATTACAGCCCCAGCTGCTGCAGTCTGGCTGGGCACAAAATAACCAAGCCACCACAAAAGCCTTGTAGATTCAAACAGCAACTCTTTATTCTTGAACTGTCACCGGCACTCTACATGCACGTTCTGGGAAAATCCACACACTCCACCCGGCTCTGCATACTAAATACTCTCTGAATCCCCTGAGAACTCAATGGGAACTCAAGGAGCGGGCGCCTGAGGCAGCAGGATACGCCCTATTCCCAGCAGGATCCACCCTAAACCCGGATCCACCCTGGTCCTTGAGTAGGGTCACCTTTCTCAAACATTCATGCAATGTCACTGCAAATGACCTGGGTCCAAGGCAAGTCCATTTCCATAATGGAGAGTCCTCCCTCTAAGCAACATTGGGTAGGCTGACAAGGAAATTGCCATGCGTCATTCCTACTTGGCTATGGCTCTCAGCACCCAGCCCAGCACAACAATATTCTAATGAGAAAACCTCACGGGCAAAATCTGATAACAAGTGTTTTCAAGAATATTGTATCCTGGGGGTCACATTTTAATAGGCAAAGGAGAGGGGTAATGAATAATGTTCATCAAATCAGTTAACTTAGCATTATAAAGAATAAAGGGTATTAACCAGGCAGGATAAAGGTTGTAAGTAAGATTTTTATTTGATTGTTTGGTGGTAGGAAATTGAGTTTCTAGCTAGTGTTTTGTTTTATTTATTTGTTTGATTGATTTAATTGGGAGAAAGGAAAAGAGCTTCCTTCAAAAGCAGGTACATGTTTATAGTTATCCCCCTAAAGGAATTTAACTTTTTATAGAGACTATAATTATTTGCCATAGAAAAATGCATTGGTTATTAACATTTTGGAGAAAGAATTGTGCTTGCTACATCAGTTACAAACTATGTTTGTCATATGTGATGTTTTGGCACTCTCTTTGAGATAATTAACATGTTAACTGTCACCACTGAACTTATTATAATTAGTCTAAGAGAGATATAAACAATTTAAATTTTTTTTGTGCTAAATTAGTGGTAAAATCTTCTTTAGATCTTTTTTCTTACAAGGTTTATGAATTCTAAAAAAGATATTTTTAATAGAAGATTCATTCTCAAAACCAATGCAAAAATCAAGGTTCTGGGGCTGGGGATATAGCTCAGTTGGTAGAGTGCTTGCCTCATATGCAAAAAGCCCTGGGTTCAATCCCCAGCACCACAAATAATACTAGTAATAATCAAGGTTCCTTGTTAGATCAAAGGCTTGGAGTTGGGAACGATCATGTTTTGTTCGCCCAATAGCAAGTCTGGCTCCAGCAGAGACTAGACATTAGAAGAGTGCATGACAGTGACTTAGATTGGCTGAGGGAGTATTTATAGTTAGTGCAGTCTGGAGGCAAGAGTGTGGGTTTTAGAGACCAGCAGGAGTCATTTGAATCCTGGTGAAGTAAACAGATTGCACTGATAGTCCCTGGTTAATGGCATCCTTGGATTTATGCCCAATGTGGTGTGACCTTGCAGCTCTCCTATCCTTTGAAACTTGGCCAGCCTCTTGACTTCCTTTAGCCAACAGAATAGGGAGGAAGTGATGGCAGGCCAGTTCTGGCCCAGGACTCTAAGAGCCTTCTGCTGGCTTCTCCTTCTGTCTCCCTCTCTCTTTCTCTCTTTACCTTGCTTCTACCTGAAGAATAAGCCTGGACTAGTCTGCTGACATCTGGGAGGCCACATGGGGTAGAGCCCAGTTGTCCCAAAGGTGTCTAGACTAGACCGACATCTAGCCACTCAATTCCCAAACATATTGAGAGAGCCATATTCAGAGAACTATGTACCTGATGCTCAACCTATAGTCTTTGGCTCAAGAATGTTTTAAGCTACTGAGTGTTAAGAATGGTTTGTTTTGTAATGATTGCTACATGGTACAACTGCTTAACTAGTCACCAGCTATGTAACCTGCAGGACATTACTTAATTTCTCTGAGCCTATTTTATTCATCTGGGCTTAAGTTTTATAGTACATTACCTTTTTAAATCCCCACAACAACTTTTAAAAAGGAAAGTGAATGAAGTGACAGTTGTGCAACATTCTCACAAAGGACCTCAGAGAGAGAGTGAACCTAATTGATAATCAGGCTTAATGAAGAATTTATTACAGTCTGGACACAAAGTGACCCCCAAAGACTAATGCGTTGAAGCTTGATCCCCCGTGCAGCCAGACCAGAGGTGAAGTCTTTGGAAAGTGATTGGATCATGAGGGCTCTAATCTCATCCGTGCATTAGTCCATTGATAGTTGAATGGACTTCTGGGAAGTGGGACGCAATTGGAGGAAGTCACAGTTACTGGGGGGATGCCTCAGAAGATAATTTCTTGTCCCTGGTACCTCTCTTTCTCTCTGCTTCCTGGCAGTCATGAGTGAACAATTTTCTTCCATTATGTCCTTCCTCCATGATGTTCGGCCCCACATCAGGCCCAAAGTGATGGAGCTGGCTGACCATATACTGAAACCTCTGCCACCAAGATCCCTCCAATACCTTTCCTCTCTGGAGTTGTTTTTCTCAGGTATTTGTCACAGCAAGAAAAAGCTGACATGGAGTTCCAAAATGTGATTTGATTTTTTTTATGTGTATTAAATTTCTCCCTAAAGTTAAATAATTGAAATTTTCAGAACAGAAAAGATAGCCCACAAATCTGAATGGAATGAGGGCAAGGACTGATTGTTTTGCTTACCACTCTATTCTCAGGGCCTGGCAGAATATGCAACACAGAAAGTAGTTTCAAAGAGGGGGCAGAGAAGGGCAAAGCTAACCAGAAGGGTCCAGGTTCTAACAAAGAAAGGAGCCTATGTTTTCTTTATTTATATCAGAAGACATCAAAGAGATTCTATGGAAAGTTCTTCACCAAAACAGGATAGAGGTGGAGGCAGGTAGGCTGCTCAGTTCCTAGCTGCTCGGGCCCATCTTTTTTTTTTTTTAATTTTAATATTTATTTATTTTTAGTTTTCGGCGGATACCACATCTTTGTTTGTATGTGGTGCTGAGGATCGAACCTGGGCCGCACGCATGCCAGGCGAGTGCACTACCTCTTGAGCCACATCCACAACCTTGGCGTTATTAGCACCACGCTCTAACCAACTGAGCTAACTGGCCGCTCGAGCCCATCTTTGATGCTGCATGAGAACACTTAGCAGAGCTGAGGGGGAGTTCACTTGCATTTGGGATATCTATCCCTGTGGGACTGCCTCGGGAAGTTCCCGATGCCAGATCTACGCCCCCATTGGCTACGATGCTGAAGAAGGTCCTCACGCATTTCACGGATGGCTTCCTGCAGCGGTACATTGAAAGCATCATCTAACACAAATAGAAAAATTCAAGGACTCAAAAACTTGAAGCCTCCAATAGATAGAAATAAAGACACCTTCCTTTTTTCCCCTCATGATCTCACTCAAATTTATGTTCAAATAAAATCACTTTCCCCAAAAATGGGAGTGTAGAAGGCAGGAATTGAAATCATACCAGGAGAAGTCACCTCTTAGTTTCAACGTCACCTCAGTGGCTTCTTCAGCACACAAACACACTTCCCTGCCCAGTGTGCCTTGTCTCCCACCCTCTTGGGATGGTTAACCCACATAGAGTCCTTCCCCACTGCATGTAAGTACTGCTTTGTGTAGACACCAGGTGGAAGACACACCAGGTCTGCAGAAAGTCTAGAACAGCACCCACAGAGGACGCGAGATTCCTGGAAAGAGTTTGTAGGAATGAGATAAAGGAATTTTGGTAATTACCAAGTTTTCTTCAGGGTTTAAAAGAGGCAAAAAGAGGGCAGGCTTAATAGGTTCAATAATTAAACATGAACTTGGGTGGATAGTCAGTAGTTGCTCCTCATGTGTGCTATCAGGACTCTCCTCCTCTTCTTGCAGAACTCCCATTGGTTTCTAGGTCTTCCCAACTAGACTGAGCTTCCTAAAAAGCAGGGACCATATCTTCTTTCCTGCTCCTTGCCCAGCAAGAGGAGAAATGGCCAGAAGGCAAAGGCTCTCTATGAGTATTGGTGGGTTTTGCAGACTAGAACGCAAAGCAAGGGAACTTTTTAACCTTTTTTCATAGTTTATATCATGGAGACCTTGGGAAAGCCCATTGGAAGCCACTCTCCTATCAGGGTTCATAGTACCCCTGATTTGGGGGTAACTTGGCCTTCAAACTCCCTCCTGAAAAAAATGGGTTTGCATAAACTCATGGTCAAGTTTCATCAGTAAAACAGCACACCAGGTTGAGTAATTGCCATCTTTACACATCCTTCAGGTACACTGAACGGTCATCAGCTTTACTTTTATCCAACATCTGGAATGGGTGATATTTACTTATTCATTCATTCAACATGGATTGAGCATTTACTATACATAAGGACTGTCTGTCTGCTAGGGACACAAAGATTGAAGACGGGGGTACATGCCCCAAAGGCAGAGGGAAGGTAAATGGCTACATTAGAGTAAGAGAGGAGAACAGAAGTAGGCAAGTAAGTCAGGGTGAGAGTTCAGAAAATGTTATTGGGTATGGGGGCAGGGTGGGGAGTTTGTCCTCATGTGTCCCGACTTTCAGGAAAAGTGGGAACTGGCCAGATGGAAAGGGAGAGCTGGATGCTTATGGTAAAGTGAAGAATATGGCAAAGATTTAGAGATGCTCAAGAAACAGCCACTCTGAGTGTGGCTAAGGAGAGAATAACTTTAGAAGACTCTTCTCAAAGCCTCTACTGTCCGAAGCTACACCCAATAAGCATAGATAAGAACAAAAACAAAAACACCCCAAAACTCTGCACACTTCCAAATCAACTCCCTCATCTTCTCCAATTCCAATATGATTATTGGCCCTACATAGAAGGTCCAAAGGGGCCACTCTGGGACTGATAATTGGATATTGTAAATTTAGTATGGAAGAAGGAGAAAGAATGATAAAGTTTATGCCACGCTGAGCATCTCCATAGCTGCTAGACTTGATTTTTGCAACGTATCTCTCCTGCCTGAGTGGTTGGTGTAGAATTAAAGCTGAGACAATAGACAAGGTTATGTCAAATGAGGAAGCAAATTTCCAGTCTAAGTTCACGTCACAGACATTCTGGCCATGTCCACCCTGAGAATTTGAGTTTGCTGATTGCAGGATCACAACTACTGTGTTTGCTTTTATTTCTCCACCACCCACTATAGTCAATGCCTGTATATAACAGATACACAGTCATTATTTTTTTTTTGGTGAATGAATTCATGGATAAATGAGCAACTGTGAATGAGAGTGAATAAATACAATTTTATAATTATAGAAGGACTGAATGTTTTGTCCAATGTTACCCACTGAAAAGATATTTAAGATTGAACAGCCATTTAATGCGCTGAGTAATGGCCCATTTCTGTACTATGGGTGTGATCCAATTCCTAGAAAAATAAGCATATGCATTATCAAAGTGTAATTTCCCCTGGCATTAAGCGGCTTCCCTGCAGATTCCGTCCTAACAATAGAAAAGCAAAAGTTGCACAGTGTAGCAAGGGTGACTCACCTTTCATTTCTGCTCCTTCCAGCTCAAGTATGACATTTGCTTAAAAGATGAAACCAGTCCTATTCCAAATAAATGACATCTGGACAGCTCTTCAAGGATGAGGATTTTATTGGAATATAGGCACTTGGCAGAGTAAATGCATGGCTACAAAGTGTTTTGAGTTTATTTGCTTCAAATAGTGACCATAAAAATAAAACTACAGTATAGATTTATTTTTTTTTTTCTTCATGAAGTTGCAGACTTCTGAAGCCAAACCCCCAAACCCATTTGTTTATGGAAAAGTACGGAGGCACAAGTTGCCAGCTTTTTCACCTAGTGAAACTGTGTTGTTAAGTCAGCAATGTCCTTCCCTTTCCCCATCTGAAATTGCTGTGTAGCACCTAACAGTCACTTCTTATAAGGAAGGAAAGTCTGGGAGGATAGTAAAACTCTCTGAAGTCATGGGCTCTGATCCGGAGAACTGCAAAACCAGCCTTGAGAATCTTTATAATCAAATATAGGTCAGACCTAAGAAACTGCTGTTCGTCACCTTCAGCCTCTTTATAAAGCTTTTGGAAAAACTGAAATCTTATCCTTATAGTCACAAGGGTAGTTTTTTTTTTTCTTCTTTCTTTCTTTTTTGGTTAGGAAAAAAAATAGATAATGCAAGGCACTACTCTCTGTCCTCCAAACTACATAGGAAAAAATGACAAGCCAAGTTTTTTTTCCAAGGAAAATATTTTCTTTGTGAAAGGTCAACAGTAACATAAATGGTTTAATGTCATCATTTTTGCCAAAAACCATGTCTTTGGATTTTAGGCATTTCTAATGCTTTGCCCATAACAGAAACCCCCCAGAGCAAAACGTGGAGGCTGCTCATTGAGATCACAGTAGCCTGGCTCCCACCAGGAAGCCACCAAAGCAACACACACAAACCAGCGTGAGCAGCAAGACAAACACCTGGAAGTTCTTCCCTTCAAACTGTTAACACGGTTACAGATTAATGCGCTTCTGTTTCCTGCTCCATCCTAGTATGTAACAAGCACTCTGCTTATTTGAGAGAACTTGAGAAGTGTGTAAAAGCAAAGTTCCTCGAATGCATTTTCCAGCACATCTTGCCACTTCGAGCCTCATCCTTGATGTATAAAAGAAGGGCAAGGATACTGGTCCTTCCGACACAGTCAAATGAATCCTCCTTTAGGGTTGGAAAGTTCTCAGCTTTTTTAAAGGGGGCGAGAAGCCCTGAGGTGAGCAAAGGGAAGAGGCTCTGGAGGGGGGCTGGCTGTGCCCTAGGACTGCACCAGCACGGGATCTCCTAGGGACAGCGCAGTCTGTGGGGCTGGGCACTGCTCCTTTGGCTCCTTGCCTTACTGGGCGATGTTTCTGGCCATCTGGCTGTCAGCCCCTTGGACTTTGAACTTTATTGAAGGGAAGACTCACCAAGGGCAGAAAGCCTGCTTACAAACAGCTCCCTTCCTAACAGCAAGCCCCAAATAGCCCGTGCACAGCAGCGAGCAGGGTGTTCAGTTCCCACGTTTCCTGAGCAGGGTGACACGTGCCAGTTCCTGCACTAGGCGTCAGGGATATGAAGGGTACTGCACATGCAGGAAGCCATTACTCAGGGCTGTGGGCTTGCAGCAGGAAGCACATAGGATGACTAACCCCTAGGCTCTGTCCTTGAAGAGAGCTTCTGGGAGAGGCAGGAAGTAAACATGATTTCAATACTCGGGGCAGAAAGCCAGGATGTGAGGGAGGGAGCCCAGGGTGGGCAGGGACCAAGGGAGGAGTGGCCTCTTGCCCTCCTCACCTGTGATGGGATCACCCCGGGACATGAGGGTCTAACCACTCTAAGAGGAGCTGAAGCAATTCAACAGGAGACCATTCGGATACTATCATTCATCCTTTATGGGGAAGGGAAATATTTTAATTCTTGATTAAATGGCTGACCTGTGAAACCAATTCTCTGAAGAACTGATGTAAATGTACTTGATGGGGATAATCAAAACAGGCTTTTAGGGCAATATGTTGAAATCTAATATTAAAAAGTCTCTGGAAGGAATCTTCAGGATGTAGTACTTGGGACAATCTGGCATTTTCTGAAGGACAACAGAACAAATCTTAATTTTTTGCAAGTAAGTCTATTCTATCTTGAACATTAATGGTTACAGACTATGCTCCATTTAGAAGATTTGGTATTCTCAAAAATATTTCTATTTCCTTCCAAGAAGAAAGAACAGCAGCTTTTTCATGGGGTATCCCCAGTGGTTTTTAACTCACAGGAACTCAATTAACTTGCTGAACGACCAAATGATTTCTACTTTTTGGTAACATTTTTGGAACTTGATTATACAAACCTTGGCTTCTGTCTTTATTCATTCCTTTTTTTATTCATTTATTTTGTTCCCTTCTGTGAATGAGTCAGGATCATTTGAATGGAAAGAGAGAAAGCTGCTATGGTTTGACAATTGGCACTTGTTTTTCTTCTAGACTAAATTCTCATGGGTCTTTTAATTTGTATAAGACAAAGCACCTTACCTTTTCTTTTGTCATTACTATGCCTAATACTGTATGTGGCGTGCAGTAGCTGTTCAAATAATGTTTTGTTTAACTAGTAGGCTTTAAGCGCCATAATTTAGCTGAGTTCTTTGCACCGTCTATGGCTAATTTGAAATGCTTTCAGGCTTATCTACGCCAATGAGATTTCCTTGCCTCATCTGAATTTCCTTAAAAGGTGATGAACTGATACGAATCAATAAGATTCATTAACAAGAAATTGATAGCAGAATTAGGAACAGGCCCAGACAAGATCACAACCTTCCTCCCTCAGTTTCAACTCAGCTTCTCCAGAGACCACACAGGCATGGGCGGCCCCCTGGGGCTGCACATGGCAGGGGCCACTAGGTTCCTGACCTTCCCTTCCTTGCAGCCTGACTGAGGACCAATGCTGAGTCTTGAAGAGGCTGTGAACTTGATAGAGTACATGGTGAGGCTGGAGTTACAGTGTGTATTTGTATTCTTACTCAAAATTTCAAAGCCTTAAAGTGCAAGTGGAAGACTGCACCCGTGCAGTGTGAGAACACCAAGCCCTGAGCTCCCTCTCCTGGCTTGAGCTCTCTCTCACCCCAGCCCTTTGGTGATGCCTATTAAAATGCTAAAGCAATCATTCATGGTGGAGCAGTCCTGTCCCACAAGAGTCTGCCTCCATGTTCACACCCTGTGTGTGTGACCTCTGGAAATAGTTCAGAATTTTTTGATAGCAACTCCTAAGCATGCCCATAACTAGAACCCTTTAACTGACTTTGTTCGAAGAAAGACTCTCGCCAGATTATCCCTCTCACTCCTCCAAGGGCTGCTCTGGGGTGCTCTCCTGACAAGCTTCCCACTCCTTCCCGTCCTCTAGGCCCTGGGTGTGGGGGGCGCTCTCGACCACCCACTGACACTCATGAACGCGGGCAGCCTTAACCTCAGTACCACTTCCCACGGCTGGGGCTGTGCAGCTTTCCCCTCCCATTGCTTCTCCTTCCTCAGAAACCTGGCTCTCTCTGGGGCAGCCGGGGTCAGAACCTACAGTGCCAGCCTCCTGCAACGCGGCCTCTCCTTCACGGGCCTCCGGCATGGAAGTCCCTGCTGCCGGCTCCCTCTCGGGGGGCTCCACAGCCTCTGCTGGCCCCTCCGCAGAGCCTGGACAGCTGGCCTCCTGGCTGATCTCTCCACTGGCTGGCTGAGAAGCAGGGCTGCTGGCCTCTGGAGATGCCCCCGTGTCCACTCCGGGGACCTCAGCCTCTGGAAGGGGAGGTTGGGCCTCCCTCTCACGGACTGGGCTTTCCTCAGAGTTGTCCTGGGGGGCAGCTGCTGGACTGCCCTCGGTGTGGATCTGGGGTTCCTCTTCTTCTTTTTCATTTTCTTGGGGAACCAGTGTCTCATTGGTGTCTGTTCCCATCCCCAGGGCTGACTCCGCTGGTCCATCATCAGTCACCGTCAACAGCTCTCTGAGCTCCTTCAGGGATCCAGAGGCGGCCATGGGCTCGGGCTTCCCAGGGCTGGGTTCTTCATCCCCAGGTGGCTTTCCCGACCTCGGCTCTGCTGAAGGTGTGCTCAGGGCTCCTGCTGCGTCCTCTGCAGCCAGGTCATTGAGCACCTGCTCATCCCCACCTGGAGGAGGGCTGGGCCCAGGGAGAGAAAGGCTTTCTCCTTCTGCCTCCGGCTGCTGGTGTTCCCCGGACTCCTGGAACACCTCGCTGCCACTCGGGGGCTCGCTGTCTGGAGCTTCCGGAGGGACAAGGGCAGACAGTCTCCTGGCAGGGCTGGCCTGGTTTGACCCCGGGGGGGTTTTAAGATCTGTTAAGCTGGACACGCTTTCACTGGGCAAGGCCAAATTGTCTTCAAATAAGTTGTGCTTCTTCAGAATCGCAGCCTCCTTTATCACTGAGATACACCGGAAAACACAACACAGTGTTAACACTCTGCTTGGCAAACCTGGATTTTCTCATTTTTATCCAGAAACCAAACTCCCCCGCCACCCTCTCTGGATACCCACATTCTCAATTTCAAGACCCGGCTTATGGCCATCCACTCCAGGTCCCCTTCCCTGATGACCAGTGACTACAAATGTCTCTCCAGACTCAACCCTGGCAGCATTTGTTCATTCATTTATTCAAACTGCAGATGTCTGTGGGGCATCGATATGGAACCAGCACTGGGAATCCAGAGGTGAATTAGAGATGGCCTTTGCTTTCGGAGGCTCACAGTCTCCAGCAGCGTCTCACTCAGAGAGGGCCCATCACATTGCATGCTAATACGTGTAGCTCTGTGTGTCCACCTAGACTGGAATTCCTGCAGGGCAGGGGCGGCCTTTTTGCCTCTGCTTTTTCTCAGAGCACATTCCTGAGTGTGTCCTAGGTGTTCAGTTCTGATCATGCATCTGACAGAGCCTTGTTGGCATGAAAATCTCTGCTCACGGAGACCAGCCTCAAAGCCTTGGGAGGGAGGCAAGACAGCAACAACAAAACAGTAGCAGCTGTTTCTGGCCACAGGCCTCCACTCCTGGCTGTGAGGGCTTGCGGTCCCAATAAGGCCACATTCCTGGGGGTGCCATCCCTATCAGAGGCAGTATAGATTTGTGTCTTTGGTATAATTTTTCATCAGCTTGCCATAGACTATTGTAATGAAATTAGGATATCGTGACAATTTTCTTATTTTTTAAAAAATTTATAGAATTTTATTTGAAAAACAGGGAAATACAGAAGATGTGAAATGTTTAAAGTGCATTGTGACAATTTCTTTTTTAAACATTTCTTTATAATTTCATTAAAAAACACTCATGGGGAAATACTGATATAATTAAGTTTTGACAGTTTTCTGTCCAAAGGAAAGGAGCCTGCTTCCAAATCACCCAGAGGTGGCTGTGATAGCTGCCTGCAGCCCTGACAGGGTCCTCCTTGGTGTGGACACCATGCCGGCCCCTTTACACGCCTCATCTCCTCAATCCCTGTGATTAGCTACTGTGACATGCATGGGCCTTGTGCACGGCCAGTTTTCTGTGTGGAAGCATTTAGGGACACTCCAGGTCTCTGCCACGGAGACCAGATGCCTCCTAGGCCTGCAGTTTGATGGTGGCCCTCTCCAGCATATTTTTATCAAAGTGTCCCCATTTACACTCCAATTCCAGGCAAGCTCCGATTCCACAGCACACGGGGTGCCAGAGTCCTAGCAAGGCTCCCAGGGCACTGTGTCATCATCACTCTGTGTCTTTTTCTGTCTGGCCTAGCGGAGGTGAGGAATGTGCTGAGCAAGCTTGGGTCGAGCCTGCGGCTGGAGCCACCGCTGCCCTGCTCCAGGAGGGGCCCTGAGCCTCTGCCCACAGCTCTTTCCCCGGTTCTATCTGGCACGGTGCATGGAGACAGCTCTTCAGAAGAGACCCTCATTTAATCCCCCTAAGCCTCAATTTTCTCATCTGTTAATGGAAGCTTAACATCCCCATCTCCAGAGTTCATGTTTGTTGAAAGAGGATAATATCTGAAGGGCTAGCACACTGGGTGCCAAATCAGGGGTGCTCAGTCAAGGTCACCTCCTTCCTTCCCCACCCTCCTGGCTCTCTCTCTAATGCCAACTGTCTCTTCCCCTTTCTGAGTCTTCCTAAGTCCCACTTCAGAAGTCCTTCCCTCTACAGAGAGTTCCCTCCAGTGCCCCGTGAGCCCGCTTACCTTTTAGAGCTTCATCGAGGAGGATCTGATATAAAATCTCCTCATAGACATTTTCAACGTGGATCATATTGGTGTGATCTGCAAAGATGAACTGCTCGTATTTCTGAAGCTCCTGAAGAGACAGAAATAAGAGGATGAAGAGGAGAAGCCGTGCAATGGGATTTCTGGTCTCGGGGAAGATAAGGAAAGGGTGACTCCCACTTGTGATCCCCTCCTGGGAGTGGGAGGGAGGGACGAGGGTCCTGTTGGCCCACAGGCAAAAGATGCTTAGATAACAGCTGAGTCCAGCCATCGTGGACTGTGTCCTCTCCCATCTGAGTCCCTCGAGGCACGCAGGCACGTAGGCAGGGTTAACTGCCCAGGACAGGGTGGTGCCTGACCCTTGGCAGTTCCAGTCCCTTCCCTCATCCTGGGCACACATCCTAGGTGCCTCAAGGGGGAAGACAGAAGAGATTTTTGGACCATCTCAAAACCTTGTCAGGCCTTGATAGAAAATAAGGGTCTGGGCTGCCTTATTTTCTATCAAATCTAATGTATTTCCTTTTTCCTTTTTAATTTAATGCCAACAGTATTTTATTGTATATATAAAATATATTATATATAATATATGCTATATCATATATTATACATAGTATACAATAAAATACATAGATTTTAAAAGTACAGTCCAACAATGTTAAATATATAAATATGCCCGTGTAACCACAACCCAGATCAGGATGGAGAACTCTTCCTTTGCCCCCAAGGCTCCTCCTTGGCCCCCTCAAGTCCACAGCCCTCCAACAGAGAAGCACCATCTGACACACATCATGATAGATTCCTATTTGCTTGTTCATGAATAAACAAAATTATATATTCATTGTGTTTGTGTTTGCTTTTCGTATTTTTCCGTGTTTCTGCATGTATCTGTAGCTCATTCCTTTCCATCGATAAATAGCATTTACCATATGGATAAACTAAAATTATTTATCCATACTCCTTGGACATTGAGATTTTTCCACTTTTTGACTGTCGGAACTGCCATGTTATTGGTACATATTAATTATAGAAAATGATGGGTTTTGTTGGGACATATTCGTACATGCATAGTACATATTTTGATCATATGCACCCCCCCCCACTGTTCTCTCCATGACAGTAGAATGTATTTTGACATATCATACGTACATGGAGTATAACTTCCCAGTTTGGTGGTTGTACGTGATGTGGACAACCAGCTACACTGGTTATGTATTCATATACGAACATAGGAAAGTTATGTCCGATTTATTCTACTGTCTTTCACATACCCATTCCCCCTCCCTTCCAATCTGGTGAACCTCCACTCTTCCCTCCCACAACCCCTCACCTATTATGAGTCAGCATCCACCTATCAGAGAGAGCATTTGGCTTTTGGTTTTTTGGGATTGACTTATTTCACTTAGCATGATAGTCTCCAGTTCCATCCATTTACCAGCAAATGCCACAATTTCACTCTTCTTTATGGATGAGTAATACTCTACTGTGTATATGTACCCCATTTCTTTATCCATTCATCATAGCATGAATAGCCAGAACCATCAGTGCAAAGATTGCTGAGAAGCAGGATAACTGGGTTCCATTCCAAGTTTTCTGAGGAATCTTCATACTGCTTTCCAGAGTGGTTGCACCAATTGCAGTCCCACCAGCAGTGTATGAGTGCATTGCTTCTTTCCCCATATCCTGGCCAACATTTATTGTTACTTGGTTTTTTTTTTGTTTGTTTGTTACTCAGGATTGAACCCAGGGGTGCTTAACCACTGAGCTACATCTCCATCCCTTTTTATATTTTATTTAGAGACAGGATAGAGCTATAGTAACAAAAATGGCATGGTATTTCCAGTTGCTTAGGACTTTGCTAAGTTGCTGAGACTCTTGGCTTTGAACTCGTGATCCTCCTGCCTCGGCCTCCCGAGCCACTGGGATTACAGTTGTGTACCGCCATGCCTAGTTATTACTTTTATTCTTAATAATTGCCATTATGACTGGAGTGAGATGAAATCTCAATGTAGTTTTAATTTTTTAAATATTTACTTATTTTTAAGTTTTAGGTGGACATAATATCTTTATTTTACATTTATGTGGTGCTGAGGATAGAACCCAGTGCCTCATGCATGCTAGGCGAGCACGCTACCACTGAGGCACAACCCCAGCCCTCCGTGTAGTTTTAATTTGCATTTCTCTAATTGCTAGAGATATTGCACATTTTTTCCTATTTTTGTTCACTGACTGTATTTCTTCTTTGTGAAGTACCTGTTCAGTTCCTTGCCCATTGATTGATTGGGTTATTTGGTGTCTTGGTGTTAAGTTTTTTGAGTTCTTTGTATATCCTGGAGATCAATGCTCTATCTGAAGTGCAGGTGGCAAAGATCTTCTCCCATTGCGTAGGCTCTCTCTTCATGATTTGATTGTTTCCTTTGCTGTGAAGAAGCTTTTAGTTTGGTACCATCCCATTTATTGATTCTTGATTTTATTCCTTACACTTTAGTAGTCTTGTTGAGGAAGTTAATTCCTAAGCTGACATGAAGGAGATTTGGGCCGACTTTTTCTTCTATTAGGCACAGAGTCTCTGGTCTAATGCCTAGGTCCTTTATCCACTTTGAGTTTTGTACAGGGAGCGAGATAGGGGTCTGATTTCATTTTATTACATATGGATTTTGGGTTTTCTGGCACCGTTTGTTGAAGAGGCTATCTTTTCTCCAAGATACGTTTATGGAGCCTTTGTCTAGTGTAACTGTATTTGTGTGGGTTTGTCTCTGAATCTTTACTCTATACCATTGGTCTTCCTGTCTGTTTTGGTGCTGACACCATGCTTCTTTTTGATACTATACCTCTCTAGTACAAGTAATTTAAGATCTGGTGTTGTGATGCCTCCTGCTTCACTTTTCTTGATGAGGATTGTTTTGGCTATTCTGGGCCTCTTGTTTTTTCCAAACAAATTTCATGACTGATTTTTCTATTTCTGTGAAGAACATCATTGGAAACTTCATAGGAACTGCATTATATCTGAATAGTGCTTTTGGTAGCATGGCCATTTTGATATGTTCCAATATTAATTCTGCCTATCCAAGAACACGGGAGATCTTTCCATCTTCTAAGGTCTTCTTCAATTTCTTTTTCTTTTTATTTCTTTCTTTCTTTCTTTTTTTTTTTTTTTTTGGTGCCAAGTATTGAACTTGGGGGCACTTGACCACTGAGCCACATCCTCTGCCCTATTTTGTATTTTATTTAGAGACAGGGTCTTACTGAGTTGCTTAGTGCCTTGCTGTTGCTGAATCTGGCTTTGAACTCGTGATCCTCCTGCCTCAGCCTCCAGAGCCATCTTCTTTAATTTCTTTCTTTAGTTTTTTGAGGCCTTAAGGACTTTATTTATCTTGGGTCTATACCTAGAAGTGAGGTTTCTGGGTCATGAGGTAGACATAGCTTTAATTTTATAAGACCCCTTTTCTGGCTGAAGAGTCATGTGAGGATTATTCAAAAACATTCTCCTCCATTCTTCCAACTGACCCTGACATTTACCCATTCCTTCTAAGATAGCCCAGGCATGATGCCAAATCCCTTAACCTTTTCTGCTGTCTAAGGATTTCCCAGTGGCTGCCTGTGATCAGCACAAGGACAGGGCAGGGGTCATAGTGTACCAAATCATGTTCCAGTGACCAAGTCAGCAAGCTTTGCACTGATGGTTCTGGCTCTTAGAGAACTAGAGTGGGATTTGATGCCTTCAGCAAGTGAGTGGAATCACAACATTCAAACAGATTTCAGTGCTAAGACTTGGGTGTGCTGTGGTCCAGGTTTGTAATGCCAGTAGGCAATGATGGGATCCCTTGATACCCACCTGAGAGGAAACCCAAAGGCTTGGAGAGACATGAGCTTCAGTGACTCCTAGACAGTTTATGAGACCAGGAAGATGGACAGATCACTGCCCAGGAGACTGGACACTGTCCTGAATGCACCACTGGCTCCTGGGTAAGCCATGTCACCACTCTGAACCTCTGTCTTTTCCTCTGCTAAATGAGGGACAGAGGTTCATGCGTGGAACACCATTTCATCTTCCCTTCCTCTGTCATTCATCCCTGAGGACCAACTGAAGGCACGACTCTGGCAAGTCCTCCCTGATCCTAAAAGCAGGGTCCAGCACAGTCCCAGGAATCCTCCTGCACTGGGCCACTGTTGTGCTCCCCATGCGGCATCCCACATGCCTGTCACCTGCCTCTACACTGTGAACTCCAGGACAGCAGGACACGGCTGGGCACAATGCCTTGATCGTATTTGATGCATTTTAATACGTGGTGACTGAATAAATAGACCTTTAAAGTTTCAACCAACAGAATAATTCTGTGAGAAGGAATAATGGAGGGACATTTGTACTGCTGTGACATGCCCAGTTTTACAAAACAGGTCTTCTATATTGAATTGATTGAACTTCATCATATGCTTAATTCTCTGAACCAATTAAATTGGAATCCTGGGGATGAGTCTTGGGGATTTTTTTTTTTTTCCAAAGTTCCCCAGGTTCTTCTAATAGCAGCTAGGATAGGGTTGAGTGCCACAGAACTAGGAAGTTCCCAAGAACCAAGGCAAACACGTGACAGTAAAATAAAGACTCCTATGAAGCAGATAATCCCCATATTTACCCATTCTGTAAATATAGAGCTTTGAAAGCTCATGACACTGACACAAAACTCAGAGTCACCGGCTCTTCTGAAAGCAGTATCTCTTGGTTCAATGGCAGGTCTCTGTGGACTGGACCCAGCTCACTCTGCTGAGGCTCGGAAGCGAGGTGCAGACAGGAAGGGGAACCGTCTTTGCCCTGCCCTTGTCTGGGAGGAGGTGGCTCTGAGACCTCCAAACTGCCTTAGGGACTGAAAAAGAGAAGTCCAACTGCAGGCACATTTAGAGGTGGACGCAGTGGTGGGCTGCACATAAGGCCAAGGGACAGTCAGGTAGGCCAACTCTTTCCCCTTTAGCTTAATCAAATGCTTTTCTACTAAAGAAATACGCCCCCAGAAATAAATGCCAATACTAGATACACCAACGACTAGCTGAAGGAAAATGGCGTTTACAGAATATAAAAGTGACCAAAGAAAATTCCACAGTGAAATAAACTCACAGATGAATTTTAATGTGTCATTGCTTGGAGACTCTCCAAGCTGCCAAAAAGCCCTTTATGGGATAAAGAAGTTCTTGAATCTTTACTCCAAGAGGGAGCAGGCCTCGCCAATGCCCAAGCTTGCAAGTCATTCTTAAAATGCAGAAGTGTGACAGGCGAACAGCTTCAGGGAACCCACCATGGTACAGGTGAGTGTGGACTGTTTAAATTCGGGTGGGAACCTGCACTGTGACTTTGGGCTTGTTGCTTAACCTCTCAGATTTCCTCATTTGCACAATGAGGATATAAACAGGACCTCCTCAAAGGGCTATTGTGAAATTTCTTGCAATAATCCACTTTGTTTAAGCATCGTAAGCATTCATCAAGTGTTAAGGGTATCATTCTAGTCTTCTCAGTCTTAAGAAAGATACTGCAAAATATTATTGGCTACATTTTTAAAAGATGAATTCTAGACCAAAAGAGGAGAAGTGACTGGCCCAGGGCCCAAGGGCAGAAACATGCAGGATCTGGGACTTGAACCCTGGTTCTGAACCAGCCCTAAGACTCCACTTGCCCACGACTCTTCCCCTCAGACCAAGTCACACCTCTGCGATCATGGCTATCCTTGTGTGCCGGCTGTGTGCAGCACATTTACACAATGTCATTGATTTCAGTAAGCAAACATTACTGGATGTAACAGAACAAATACCCTATTGTAATCATGTTGCTGGAGATTTTCTGGATGTTGAAGTCAAGTTTCGGAGCACATGTTGGACTTATGAGCCGTGCTATAATAGGGAACACCTGGTCCCCCTTAGGCATTCAGTGCCTTAGCTTGGCTCAAGTTCAGATAATTACCCTTTGAGATTTCCTCTAGTTCAGGGGTCAGCAAATCCTGGCAGCTTCCTGTTTTTGTAAATAAAGCTTATTGGAACACAGACTTAGATCTGTCTGTGCGCCGTCTCTGGCTGCTTGGGTGCCACAACCGCAGAGTTGAGCAGTCACAACAGAAGTGATAAAATGGCCCATGAAGCTTAAACTATTTACTATTTATAAAAAAAAAAAAAAAAGTGTGCCAACCCCTCCCCAGGCCCAGTCAGATGTTTGCAAGTACAGAGCAGCGAAAGAGCTCATTTGAACTTCAGAGGCAATAAGAGCAGGCTCTTTAGGGTGACCCATTCGCTTACTGGTTTGCACGTGGATGCCAGTGCCTTCTGCATGGTGGGAAGTGTGATCTGAACCAGCGCCTCCTGAAAGATCTTCTTCCGGATGGTGCTGCTGTCATAATCATATTGCTGTCAAGGCAGAAACATATGTTAAACAGGAGCACGACAATCTGTTAACTTTCCCTTAAACAAAAAACTCAAGACGCCCACGTCATCTCCCTTCCCCAACCCAAACTTCTGAGGACTCTTGCATTTCCAAGGTCTCAGAGATCTTTCTGTGTCATTCCTGCATATACTCTCTAGGTGTAGGTGGTGACGGGATGACCCATCTCACCATCCCCTCTGACAGATATGGAAACTGAGGCAAGGTCAAAACAGAGAGGTGGTATCCGTGTTATCAAGCAGTTGGAGATGGAACGAGGGGGTGAGTGTGCACCTCATCACCCTGTCTGGGTAGGCCCCTGGGAGTCCCGGTTGGCTATTACATTCCACTCTGTTCTGCAGGCAGGGTCAGTGTGTCGCAATGATTTGTACAGAGAAGAGAGGGCCTGGCTCGTAGCACCCTCAACACTGAGACCTATCAACCAAAGAAATTCAATATCTAGAACAAGAAGGATGACGGCTCTCTGTTCTGAATTGAATACCCACACCTGGAGCCCAGGATTTGATTTTCGATGTCACTTCAAGGTGATCACAGACAATGTAGAGAACAGTCATAGGCATATGAGCAGAATGGTCAGGCCAACTGAAGGATAGTTAGGTGAGGGCACTTATCAAGTATTATGGGAGCACTTGATAGTGGCACTATCTTTTCTTTCAGGTCAATTGTAAGTGCATCATTATTATTTGTATTATCATGTTTTCATTGTTTTTATCATTGTTTTTAATTGCAATGATTTGGTTGCTAGAGTTTCCTCTGGTCTATGAGACATCAAGAGCAGGTGTAAAATCCAAGGACCTCCTCCAGGCTTTGACCTTCTGAGAGCAATGTTTAGGGGAAACAGCAGATGGTAAAAAATTAGTAGATCACCACTGACTAGCTGATTGAGCTTTGGTAAAAAAAAAAAAAATCAAACTTTTTGAGGATCCGTTTCCTCATCTGTACATTGGGGATACATTCTAATCATCTCACAACTTCCTGTGAGAATCAAACGAAACAGCCTAGGTGTTTTTAAAAAGCTTTAACAATAACTGTAGTGACTTTATATTTATACAAATTCCTATTATTGCAACCATTTACTCTGCACTCACATGTGAAGCCAGTTTAAAACAATTTCATTTGGCAGATATCTTTTCCTTGCAATTCCTTTGCCTTCAGATTTTGATTTTTCTTAAAAATGCTGGCTGATTTTATGGATTTTACTATGTTGTGAACTCTTTAAAGAGAGAATCTGTGCCTTGCTTGTTTTTATATATTATGCAATACCTGTCACAGTGCTTGTGGGGACAGCCAATAACGTTTGTCAAGTTCGACTGCTGTGAAAGTAAGCTTAGTTTACAACTAAGCGGTGGGTAAGGATGTTTAGTAGCTGTAGTCCCCAAAGTGTCCACTAGATGGCAGAAGAGGCATGAAAGCCACTGGGGGAATTGCTGCTGGATGACAGTCACGGGGAGAAGGAGAGGGGAAGAGCAGATTGAAAGGGAGGACAAGATATGTTCACCTAACAAAAGAAACAGGGGCTTTCTTGTTTTATGCTTCCACAGATGAGAAAAAGCCTTTACCTTCAGGACTCGGAGCTTGACCTTCTCAATGGCAGCTGCAATTTTGGAGGCGTCTCCTTGGAGATGTGGGGAAAGCAACTGCTCAAAAGTGAATACTGCATTTTGCATGAGCTAGAAACCAGAACAACACAGAAACAGAACAAGTGAGAGGCTGGGATGACAACCCAGCTGTGTCCATCTGGGCTTGGAGAGAAGGGAGGGGTTGAGCCCACAGAGTCCTGCTGTTCTGGGAGGTGACCCAGGGCAACGGGTTCTCATCCACTACCTGGGCTGTGAGACCAACAGCCACATGGCTACAGGGCAATCAGTAAGAGGTTAGAAGGGACGTATGCAGGTCTGCATGCATGTATATATATATATTTTTTCCTCATCTGTTTCCCATTGTCCCTCATCTAGAAAGCCCAGGGCTGTGGGACTGAGACGCCCCTCCTCCATGCTCTGGTGCTGCAACCACAGATTGACAAGATGAGGTGGGAGCCTTTGCCAACCATTTACGGGCTGCACCTCCAGGCTTAGGTGGACATCAACTACTCCACAGCACATCTCTCTGCTTCCCATCCTACCACCTCACATCCTTCCTTTCTCTGCAAGGCTGGGAAGGGAGGGAGGGTGAGGTCAGGAAACAGAGACAGTTCAGATAGATGTCTTATTCTCTACAGTTGTACCTGTATCCAGTGCTCAGGGGTGCACTCTTATCTGGACTGCTGTTAAACTGTAGTCCAGTTTTGTTCCTTGCCCATCTTTAATCCCTCATGACTCAGAGGTTAGGTAATAAGATATATTGATGAATCCTACCCATAACTGTTAAAAAAAAAAAAAAAAACGCTCCTTTCTTTCCCATGCCTGGGATTGATCCCACACCATTCAACCCATTTTCAACACTGTAGTGAACTTATCTAAGAATTTGTGTCACTACTGAACTGTGAAGTGGGATCTGGCACAATGTCCAGCCTAGAGTAAGCTTGCCCCCAAATATCTGTGAAACAGAATAGTGTCTGATTACACCTTTCTTCATTTAGGAATACTGTAATACGGAAAGAGTTTGGTATTCATTTCTGTTCCTGGGGAAAAAATTCCTTGTGGGTTAAAAAAAAAAAAAGGGAATCTTTCAATAGACACAAGAAATTCAAATATGAAGTCATGATTGATTGACTGGCTTACTCTGAATCAGATTAGGAAATTAACTTAAGCCAGTAGTTCTCAATCCCAGCTGTGTATTAGAAAGAGTGGGAAGGCAGGCAGGGGAAGCTCTCTTAAAAATTTTACATATATATAAATTATAAATATTTACATATATAAATTAATATTTATGGGAATCACATATATAAAATATCTGTCCACCTACTTATATACATCAATATATATTCAGAATCACTGGGGATAAGGTGGAGACATCAGTATGTCTTAAAATCTCCCCAGAAGTGTCTAAAGTGCAGGCCAAGCAAGGTGAAAAGCACCGAGCAACCAAGTAATAACCAATGAATGCTACTCTAGTCCCTCAGGTATTTCTTCTCTGTGATGCTCATCAACATAGAAGGAAGGAGAAGCCTGTGAAGGACAGAGTGTGTCTTCAGTCAACAGGACCGAGGAATCGTGCCCATTTCCCTGCGCGGCACCAGTACCCGCTCGCCTGCCAGCACTTTTCTCTGCCCCCTCTCCGTCCTCATGAACCAGGGCTGCCCTGCGGCTCCCACCTCCTGCATGTCGTTCTGTGTCCTCTGGACCACCAGATCCACGTGGGGGCATCTGAAGCGGCTCTGGAGTTCCTGCAGGCGCTCTGGGAGCAGGTTGACTTTAGTGTAACAAGGTTCCATCTTCACAGAATCCAGAGGAAGATTCATAAGCTGGTCTAGGTGCTGCGTTTCAGTGAAGAGAAAAATTAAATACCTTCAGACTGGAGCCCTATTTCCTACATGTCATACAGTTAGAGGGAATCACTACTCAGACCTGGGACGCTTTCAGCTGCTTTGTTTCCATTCTTCAGTGGGTCCCTTGGGCCACTCTATTGCTAGGACAGAAACCCATGTCAGAAACAACCGGGTGACAGGAAGACCCAGGGGTGCCTGCAGGGGGACTCCCGCTGAGTTCTTGATAAACTCCAAGTTCTTGATAAACTCCAAGTTCCCACTTCAAAGCTCAAGAACCAGGCAGGCTGGCTCTTTGGCAAATGGAACTGGCAAGACTTTCTTAAAGGAGTGACAGCCCTCTCCTACACCCCAGAGAGACTAGGATGCTCCCTGGACTCCCAGACTCGGGGAGGGAAGCAGGCTTCCTCACACCCCTCCAGGCTCTGCAGGGCGCACAGGGCTTCCCTCTAAGAAGGCCACCCTAAGGTGCTCGTGATGGAGAGGGGGGAGAGGAAGAGGGTCGACAGCAGACACCCAGCTTTGAAAGCTGGGGTCTCTCCTCCTCAGTTTGCACAACTGCCACCTTAATCAATGAGGCCACAGGGCTTCTTCCAGCCAGAGCCCAGCTGCTGAACCCCCAGGATTGTCAACACACTCTCACGTGCAAATGTTGCCGAAACAGAAGCATTCTGTCTTCAAAGTTTATTTTAAAATATTTTTTAAACTGAAGAATGGATGCTTAATATAAAAAAGGAGACTAGGTGGAGAAGAAGACAGAGAGAAGGACTCCAGGGAGAGAGGCAGGTTGAACCTCGGGAATACAGGACGCATGTCTGTCAGGAAGTGTCAAAGGGCCATTCCCGTTGTTCTTTAAAGGGAAAAATTACTCTCTTTAAGAAGCAAATTATGGACTGGTTCACTGAAGTGGAATTAATGATCAGAAGCACAGTCGAATTTGACCCTTGTTGTGTGATTAAGGAATGTGTCATTTAAAAAAAAATATGTCAATTATTTAAGCAGGCAGGGGAGGAAAAAACGGGGTTGTCACTTTGCTCTTCTTAAATTGTCAAAGTTCAAACAGGCAATAACACCTATCACTGATGGCAATGTGGGGGAGAAAGCCCCTGCCATATACAACTAGTGGAATGTAAAATTTAAACCTTTTTTTAAAAGTACAATGAAAACATCTATTAACATGAGAAATATACCTTTCAATCCAGGAATCTATCCCACAGAAATAAAAACATCATATATAAGGATATATGTACAGGTAATTTATTGTAGCTTTGTTCATGGTGCCAGCAATATTGGGATGATTGAATAAATCATGGTGCTTTCATATAGGAAATATTATGCAGCCATCACAAAGAATGATTTAGAGCTAGAACGGTTACCGTGGAAACAGTTTCATGAAGTATTTTTGAATGAGAAAACTAATAAGCAGTGCCGTGTAGGAAATATAATGCCACTTTTCTAAAAGCAAATCATAAGAAAATAGCTTATGAATATGCATGTTTATATACTATATAAGCATGGGGAAAGTACAGGGTAGCACCTGCTAAGCCAGTGACACTAGTTAATTTAAGAGGAGGTGAGTGGTGTTCCGGAGGAAAGGGAGTAAAGGCAAATTTAAAAACCAGGCTGCAAAGAAAACCTCAAAGGGTTTACAAAACAGTGTTGTTTTTATACAATTATACATTTGAATATATGCATAGGGACATAAGAAAGAGACAACACAGAAGGGTGACTACAGCTTATAACAATTCATCATGTGTTTTATCAAGAGCTACACACATTTGAAGGTTCCCAACACAATGATATGGCTAATGTTTCAGGAGGTGGAAATGCTAATTATTCCAATTTGATCATTATGCACTATATATATATGTATCAAATTATCACACTGTATCCCATAAATATGTACAATTGAAAGAAAAAAATAGCTATTAGCTTTTAATGATGGAAGGAAGAAAGGAGGGAGAGAAGGCAGAAAAGGAGGGAGGGAGGGAAGGAGGAAGGAAAAGATTCAGAATTAAATCATCTGGTCTAATCTACTGACTTGTTGGGATGTTCATCACGATATGTCAAGTAGAAAACCAAGGTGCCAAGTTACGTACATGCCAATTATTCTCAATTTTAGGGTACACCATATCCTCTGGAAGTCTTGCTGAAACAAGATATCAGGGTCCCTTCCCCAGAGTTCCTGATATGATGAGGGGCCTGAGGATTTGCATTTTTAACAACCAGGTGATAATGACATGCTGGTCCAGGGACCCCACTTTGAAAGACCCCATTCTATATCCCGAGTGTATAGTTTTGAAAATAAAAGAATCAAAGAAAGTTCTTTAAATGAGGGTATATGCTTATATATTTGGAAGAACAAAGAAAAAACCCACAGGAAAACACATGGAGCTACTTATATTACTAATTCAGGGAGTGGGAATGAAGGTGGCTAGGAGTGGGGGGGGACTGGATTCGTGTGTATCAGTGAAGATGATTACTTTTGCCTGTGAATATTGTGCATGTATGAACTGAGTATACTCTTTCACTTATACAAACATTATTATCTTTGCAACTTGAACATCTTTAATGAAGAAAATTAGGTGAATGGATGTATGTATGAAGGGGCAAATGAATGAGGTGGCTGGATGGGTGGAAGAGAGGCCAGATGAGTGGATGGGAGGGCAGAGGAGAGGGAGGAGGGAGAAAAGCAGGCAGGTGGGCAGATGAAGCACCGTGGAGAGGGCAGCCCCAGCAGCCCAGCTGCCCACAGCTCCTGGCTTGCCATCCTACCTGCTTTAGCTGGGCGCCGTCTTTGGTGGTGCGAAAGCTCTGGCCGAGTTCATCCACTTCTTTTTCAAAGAGCGAGCGCACCTCACTGAACCCTGAGCTCACCGGCCCCATGAGCTCCTCCAGAATGGAGGCCAGGAAAGGCTGCACACTCTCCCCACAGCTCTTCTCTGCGGGTTGGGCCACCAATGCTGCGGAAGGAAATAGCCAAAAAAAAGTGTGACTTAGGGTAAAATTGGATCCAGGGCACTGGGGCCAGGTCAGGGCTGGACGGTGCCCCATGGAACCACCCAGCAGCCTAGGCAGGTTCAAATGGGCCAGAGATGGGCACCAGGGTCCAGTGCCAGGGTCATCAGAATGGGAACCAATGGCTGCTCTGAGAAACCGTGCAAACAGACGCTCTGCCCTCCTGAGTTTTCTCTTTTGCTTGGTTTCTGTGAACACGCAAAACCTAATACTAAGAAGAAAATGCTGGGGACCAGCCTACTCCTATCCATCATTCTCCTCATGTATGCAGTTTTTTTTTTCTATAGACATAATTTATTATTTTATAATTTATATTTTTATATATTCATTTCTCTAAGAGAACGAATATAATTCCATCACCCACCCCGCGCGCGCGTGCGCACACACACAAACTTTTTAAGGACAATCTTTTCTCAGTCAAATGGAACAAACTTGCATTCAGTTTGCCATCACACCTTCTGTCCCCATTCACAATTAAAGCAAATCCAAACAAGACCACAATATTTTTTACCCCTGATAAGGAAAAAAATATAGCAACAGATATGTACAGAGTACAGAAAATCACAAAGAGAGATTTTTAAAAATGTTGCCATAATTCCTCTCCCCAGAGACATATAGTCGCTTTGATTTGGAGGAGGAAGACCATGGGTCTGGGTGCGACAGAGCAGGGCAGGGGAGCCTGTGGCAGCCAGCACAAGGGGAGTCTCAGGATCAGCCAGCTTCAGAAGCAGTGAGTAGGGGACCGGGCTGAGCCTGCTCTGCGGAGCTGGACAGGTCACAAGCCTTGACACAGCATCCCAGAACTCAAGGGAAGCTCAAGCCCCCAGGGCATCCCACCTCCATGTTATAGATGGGGGAAAAAGAGGCCTGGCAGTGTTGGGTGACTCAGCCAAGGTCACATCCTAGTTTGCAAAAGTGACACTAAATTCAAGGGTGTTTTTAAAGTTCTTATTGGCAAAGAACTTGCTTATGGGGAGACGAATGGTTTTGGTTTATAGAAATCAGTCAGAGTCATGGAGGATCAAATGGGTCCTTTGATTCTGAGAGTCTTAGATGAATAGTACTAAAAATATTTGGGATGTAAACTATTAAACAGGCCTTGGAATTACTAGGAAAAAAAACCATTTTGGTTTTATGGTTCAAATATGAAACAATCTATGCCTGGTAAAAATGACTTCTTTTGATATTAAAATGCAAAACTGTTTGCCAGGAGAATAAATTAATTATTAGTTAATTAAGTGTGAGAGGAACTACTTGAAAAGAATCTAATTGAAAATTTGGAATAATCCTGCAACGTGAAGTCGTGATTCGGCAGAGCTGGCCGACTTCCCCTGCAGCCTGGGGTGGACAAGGCTTGGGAGGGTGGGCGTGGCAGGGGATGCTCCTCGGGGCACTTGCTCCGGCCTCCTGTTTGCCACAGGGTGCTCCAGCCCGCTCTCCTGCCTTCTTTCACCCCTGTTTTACCTGGGCCTTCCTTCTTCCATTTTTACTCATAAACATCCTTCTCATGTCTTCAAGGCCTAGATCAAATGCCACCCATCGGGGACAGCCTAATGCCCTGGTACCACCTGAACTATGATCTTCAGGTGACAGCTTCCTGAACTACGGTCTTCAGGTGTCTTCTCACGGGCTGCTTGAACTCCACATCCCACACTTGGATGCTCTGCTATTTTCTCAAGCATGCAAAGATGCGGTGGTGATGAATACCGTGTTGTGACTTGTTCATTCAAAAGGCTTGCTCAAGTGAGGACAACTGTCACAAAGCCCTGAGGGGACCACGGAGCCAAAAGGAAGGGTTCAGAGCCAGACTGCCACTCACTAGCTGGGCAAGTTCCTTAATCTCTGCCTCTGTACCACGGAGCTCATAAAAGCCATTCCTTCCTGGGGTTATGATGAGGATTAAATGGGTTTACGATTTGCAAAGTGCTTAGAACCGAGGAGGAGCCCTGGAAGCCTGCAGTTCCTTCTAACTCTTACTGTACCTGTTGGCATTATCATTCTTTCTAATTGCCCAACACTCAAACAGACCCTCCTTAGGATGCACCCGCACAGTTTTCTGAAGTTGAAATGGGATCCTGACCGGGAACCACTAAGCTTTGTTCTAACCTCTCAGGGCATCTCCCATATTCTTCCTTCTGTCTCTGTATCTGTGACAAGAAGATAGTCATCTTCTTACCTGGAAAATCGTGTTGTCTTTTAATTCTCACAGCCCATGGACTCAGCAGAAGCAGAATAAATGCTGAAGAAATGAAAAGACAACTGCGGAGCAGAGCTCAAGTGCAGAGAGCCCTGCTCACCACTCCCACAGTCGTTATTGTGGTTGTTTGAAATCCAAGGCCCCTTATCAATGCAGCCTGAGATTTCTCTCTTTGTTTTAAGGTAGGAAACCAGAGGTCTGGTTAAAATGTGCTTCCGATATTTTGTTTTAAAAAGACTTCAGGGTTTACTTCTTTTTAAAAAATTTTTTTTCTAATTTTTTGGGGAGTGATCAACCACTGAACCACTTTCCAGCCCTTTTTAATATTTTCTTTAGAGACAGGGTCTCAGTGAGTTGCTGAGGGCCTCACTAAGTTGCTGAGGCTGACTTTGAACTTGTGATCCCCCTGCCTCAGCCTCCCACACCTCTGGGATTCCAGGTGTACTCCATTATGCCCAGCTTTTTAAGGTTTCTTTTAGGAAACAACTAATAGTCCAGGGTAGAATCTTTTTCCAGTGTATGAGGACACACAGAGCCACAGATTTAGATGAGAGAATGTTTTGAGCCATGGGAATGTCTGTGGTTGGGCCCAGCGCAGCCCCAGAGGGCAGAGAGTTGTCGCAGGAGCTGGTGTTGGCAGTGTGAAGCTCTACAGAGTGTTTCAACGTACAGTCAACCCTAGATCATTGCGCTCATGGAGCAATGAGACCTGGACGACTGCAAACGGACAGAGCTCTGGAGTTGCTCTGCCTCTGGCTTTGGAAGGCATCGTGTGAACAGACCCAGACAGACACCACGCACTCGTGGTGTTAGGCCTTCTCTCATCTTCTCTCAGGCAGGAATTGTCCTGAGAGCCCAGAAGCAAGCTAAGCTGCAGTATGAAGAGGGCCTGAATTGCACAGGAGAATCCCCCAATCGGACAATCCCATCAGACTGCACGCCTTGGAGTCCAGGAACTGGGGCCTCCGTGTGCATTGACAAAGCTCCACCGAGCTCAGGAGGCGGGTGGTAAACATTTTTTAATAAGCCAATGATATCTGAGAACTATCTAAAAAGATTGTTGATAACCAATCACAAATGAGCCTACCTGCTCTTCCTCTGAAATGACATCAGGTTGATATGTTCGTGGGGTTATGGAGGCCTAAGATACCTTAGAATCTTAGGATTTATCTTGGGGGATTCCTTCAAGGCCACTTAAGTCCTCTCATGGGGGAATGAGCAAACTTTTCCATCAAGAGCCAGAGAGTCAATTTTGTCAACTCACGGTCCATAAGGACTCAGTTCCAACTACTCAATTCTAATGTTACAGCAGACAGCGGCTACGGACAACACGTGAATGGATGAGCATAATTGTGTCCCATAGAACATCATTTACAAAATCAGGTGGTGGGCCACAGCTTGCCAACCCCACCCTTCTGAGCCCTCCTGACTTCAGAGAGGAACAGAGGCAAACAGAATCCAAGTGACCTCCCAAGTACGTAGGACTGGCCAATGTTGGAGTTGGAGCTAGAAACGCAGATTTATTGACTCTAAGCCAAAATTGGAGGCTTTCCAGTCAAAAGAAAGTTTGTTATTCATTTAACTATTTGCTGAGAGTCCCTCTATGCCAGATATGGTACTAGGCAAGAATATACTTAAGTAAACCAAGACAACATGGCTCTGGTCTTTTTTATTTTTTTTGGTACCAGGGATTGAACTCAGGGGCACTCAACCACTGAGCCACATCCCCAGCCCAATTTTGTATTTTATTAGAGACAAGGTCTCATGGAGTTGCTTAGTGCCTCACTGTTGCTGAGGCTGGCTTTGAACCTGCCATCCTCCTGCCTCAGCACCCCGAGCTGCTGGGATTACAGACTTGTGTCCCCGCGCCTGGCTTGGCTCTGGTCTTTGAGAGCTTACAACACAGCAGAGGTGGACAGAAGCCACTTTAAGTCCATGTAAGAAGTCCAATAACTGGGGCAGCACAGACAGCATCAGGATACACAGGTAACACCACAGGGCATGAAGCAAGTTCCCTCCACCTCGTGTCCACGAAGCTTCCAAGGAAAGACCTAGGCTCTTCATGTCACCTACAGCGGGCTCCTAGTATAACTGTTATCACCTCCCCAATTCCCTCGGTTTAATTCTCTAAAACTATGAACAGTCATCACTCAGTATTTTGGGGCAATACCCATCTACCTCCACTACTGAGAACACCAAAACCCAAGGGCACTCAAGTTCCTGATATAAAATGGCACAGTATTTGTGTTTTACTTACGTGCATCTGTCTGTATACATGACATACTTTAAGTCATCTCTAGATTTCTTATAATACCTAATGAACACAAATGCTGCATAAATAGTCGTTACACTATATTATTTAGGAAATAATTTTTAAGAATAGAAATCTGTACCTGGTGAATACAATTAAAAATATATACTTTTCTGATCTGAAGCTGTTTGAAACCACCGATGTAAGACTTGCAGATACAGATGGCTAGTTAGAGATCTAACTATGAATGAATCCCTAAACATACAGCTTATTTAATTAGTAGGAGCATGGATTATCTCCACTGACCTTTGATCTTCCCAATTAAAAAGTTCTTTGAGTTCACAATCTGATCCATGTCTGATCGGACTGTTCCCTCCAGGCCCTTGGTCAGAGCTCTGCATTCCTCCTTCAAGGCACTTAATCCTTCTGAAACTTGGTGTTGAACCAGGTTGTAAGCCTCCTCCAGCAGCTGAAAGGGAAGGACACATGAATCTTGGCTTGCAGCGGGGAGTGTGTGAGGGGCTCAAGGAGAGGGAGGAGGAGGGTGGACGCAGACTCCCACGGCATGAATGAACCGCAGGCGCACTCGAATTTTTCTTTTAAAGTTCAAGTTTGTTTGGATTAGTCCTCATGCAAGTGAACTAAGCAGGCTTGAGGTGGGCATTTCTTCACCCAGGGAATAAACTATTTAAAATCAGCAACAACAAATGCCCTGAAAAGGAAAGGGAAGAGGAGCTGCACTTTGAGAAGCAGGGCTGCAGAGCAACCTCACCACTTACACCGAGCCAGGCCCTCTTCCGTTCATTCTTCTTCCCCTTCATTTTAGGCAGCAGGTCTGTCTGCAGGGTTGGCAGGAGCTCCTCCATCACCAGGTTGCTCAGGATCTGGGGCGTGGAAGAGAGCCCTAGGTCAGCCAGCTAGTCTGAGCATTGGGCCTACTAGAGATCTCATAGTGGCTGTCCCCGTCCTGGTCTTTGTGAACTCTGTTGGGGTAATGGTGTGTGTGTGTGTGTGTGTGTGTGTGTAGCTAGGGATGGGGATTGGACACAGGGCCTTGTGCATTTAAAAAAGACCCACTCCACCATGAATCAGACCCCAGCCTAGGTTAATAGCTTACCCCTGGTTCTGAGGCCACAGAAATATCAACTAAGACAATCTTGTGGGGTAAACATGCTTAAACATTCACAAGGAACAGAACCGTCTGCTAACCCTCCTCCAGTGCCATTTCCTCATGGAAAGAACACCATCTTCACCTTCTCTGATATTTAGAAAAAGAAAAGAGGAGCAATGTGAAGAAGAAGAGCTCGAGAACAATCCCCAGACGGCCTAAAGCCCCTGAGCCACTGCATTCCCCTGACCAGCACTTACATCCTGCACCACCACCATGCCCAAGAGAAAGGCTGAAGGTCCAGATGTGGTGGCAAACACCTGTAATCTCACCAGCTTGGGAGGCTGAGGTAAGAGGATCGCAAGTTCAAAGCCAGCCTCAGCAACTTAGCAAGTCCCTAAGCAACTTA
Source organism: Urocitellus parryii (assembly GCF_045843805.1). Classification (NCBI taxonomy): domain Eukaryota; kingdom Metazoa; phylum Chordata; class Mammalia; order Rodentia; family Sciuridae; genus Urocitellus; species Urocitellus parryii. Next base: position 130,476,487 of record NC_135539.1, on the reverse strand, counting down.
GTGAGACTCTGTTTCAAAACATTTTTTAAAATAGAAAGGACTGGGGATGTGGCTCGGTGGTTAAGTGCCTCTGGGTTCAATCCTGGGCCAAAAAAGAAAAAAGAAAGAAAGAGAGAGAGAGAGAGAAAGGCTGAAAGGAACACTAAAGATTTGCTAATGCCAAGGTGAAGGAAGAGCCACAGAGAAGATCTGCAAGGTTGTTGGTTAAACCTGCTCTCTAAAGGCTGAGCTCAAGCCTCAAAAATGCTCCTGCCAAGAAGGAAGAGAATGTACCCAAAGGGCAAAAGGAAAAAACTGATGTGGGCAAGAATGGTAATAACCCTCAGAAACTGGAGATGTCCAAACAAACCAGGCACAGAGGCCTGAAGGTCCTGGAGATGCCAAGGAAAGTGTCTGCTTTTTAGATGACTCTCTACTTCTGGGGACTGGACAGCTTTAAATACTATTTTTAAATCAAGTTTTATAAAAACAGAGAGTTTTGTTTTACTTTTTTTAAAGCTATGTTGTTGACACACAGAACATGTTATTGTTGTTTTAGGGGCAAGAAGCATGTATCACAAAGTCTCCAAAGCTGGATTGTTGTGGGGAAAACACTTTTCTCTTGTAGTTTTGAGGGACTTCCTCTTGGCTCCCAGAGGAGGGATTCCTTGACGATGACACACAGCCTCATGGCATGAAAACACTAAAATTAGTTTTTACATTCTCTTCTCACTGTCTGTCTTCAGTATCCACTTAACCTCCTTAAACCCAGAGACCTATGGGAACCTCTTCTTCGCAAAATTGGTTATCAGTATGTCAGACAACCTGGACTTTCCAGTGATACCATTAAGATAGTATCCCTCAAAAGTTTCCCTTTCTAGCCGGGTACAGTGTCACAGCCTGTAATCCCAGCGGCTCGGGAGGCTGAGGCCCAAGGATCATGAGTACAAAGCCAGCCTCAGCAAAAGCAAGCCACTAAGCAACTCGGTGAGACCCTGTCTCTAAATAAAATACAAAATAGGGCTGGGGGTGTGGCTCAGTGGTCGAGTGCCCTTGAGTTCAATCCCCGTTAGCCGCCTGTACCCCCCAAAAAGCTTCCCTTTCTAGATAGTGGATCTCCAGATGGAGAGTTCTGCCATGTTCCTTTCCTTTCTTGAAAGCAGCGATGGCTCATGGAAAGTTGTTAAAAACATGCTGAATGTGGTGTCAACTGTCACCCTGAACTTGTCCAGTTCAGAGCACTGAAAGAAGTTGTCACTGGGTCTTACAGTGGCTTTTGGATGCTGGTAGTCCACACTAAGAAGGGAGTTTAAAAGTTGTTGGATACCGTTGTCTGTCCATATCCTGCCTGAAATAGTATGAGTGTTTATGAAAAGTATCTTAAATAAATCAAGAAAAAGAAAGAAATACTTTGAAACAATCGGACGTTGGTAGGCTAAGCTGAATACAGGGAGGCCAGGGTTTTTTTTTTTAAAAAAATGTGTTCCTAAATCTCTCCTAAAATGTTCCTTGGATCAGTGAAAACATTTCTTTGAGACTGAGCAGATCTACGTCCATGCATCATTGCTCCCTTAACACTGACCCTTCTGTCTTTACCCCACACCCCACCCTCAAACTGCAGCAGCTCTGCTGCTCAGCTGCACTTTTACAATGAGTCTTCTGGGGCTCAGAGCTCAACTTTCAACAGCATGCTGCAGATTAAGATTTGCAAAAGGGATCTGGGGTGTAGCTAGCTCAGCGGTAGAGCACTTGCCTAGCATGCATGACACCTTGGGTTCAATCCCTAGTATTGGGGGGAAAAATGATGTACAAAAGGGCAAGTGTAGTGATGGGTGGGAATGGAAACAGGCAGAAAAGCAGAGACTCACTCAAGATATCTGTTCTGTGAAGTTAAAATAATATTTATCCAAAAAAACCTGATCTTCTCCTTCTCACTTTTCATAAAAATTCAAATGATGCTTTGGGGATTACAGAAGATTTCCTCTGAGGTCACTGGTCAGCTGCATGCTAGTGGAAACACTTGTGAGCTCACTAGATTTTGCCTTTCACGAGGGCTCTGTTAGGGAAGGGTGTAGGCTTCTGCCCACACTCCCAGGTGGAGGTGTACCAGCCCTCTAGTCCACCTGTGCCCCTGGCTTCCAGGAGAGAAGGCTGCTCAGGTCAGGGCAGCAGGTGGGGCTGCTCACCTGCACTGTGCTTCTGCCTACTGGGATGAATGGGGATGGGATTTCCACTAGTCCTGGGAGCCCATTGGTAGAGATGTATTTACCTTTCTTAACCATTCTCTGGGGGCAGTTAAGAGATGAATCATCATTTTCTGAGGAGTTGAACAGGAACTTGACATGTACAAACTCCACGGAAATCAGCAAATCCAACAACTACATTCTGTAAGTGATTAATAGTCCCCTGGGAAGGGCTTCATCCTGTTCAGATGGGCAAGCTCCCGTTTAGAATGCACCTGCCTGAGCAATCCAAGTGTGGCTTGAGGAGAGGTAGCTAAGAGGCACAGAAACTAACACTGGAGCTTATGACCAATAGGAAATACTATCTTGGTTGTAAAGTATTAAACTCAAAAATCATAATAAATGTCCTAATGCGCCCTGTAGCTGAGATTGGTTTGAATTTGAGCTTGAGTATGAATAGATTTGAAAAAGAGGCAAATGTTTTATAACAAGGCCAAAGGGGGGGGTGGGGGGAAGAACATTCCATTTGGGTGGGCTTACAGTTTTCTCTGGGTTTTCCCACACAATGTTCCAAAAAATTTGGTTTCATTTTACAACCATGGAGTTGACAAGTAAATATGTCTGGGAAAAGAAAGAGGAGGGTAGAAGTGGGGGTGAGTGGATTGGGGCTTAGGAAGAGCTGTGGGTGCTGACACCCAACTGTCTCATTCCCACATCAGCCTCCTCTGACCTTCAGCCCATCCCACTTCACATGCCCAGGGCCCACTCTGGGATTCACTACCCTGGTCAGCTCTCCATAACCAGGGCCATCGGCCTTGGGCTTTTGTAGAGAAAGTAGCTAATCTAACAAATTACATCATAACAACAAAAGCTTTCTCTAATCTCCTCCACACAAGACAGAATCCACCGAGTTTTACCATGAGGGTCCTAAAAATGTAATCTCATCTAATAAAAAAGAACAGGGAGAGTGTGGGGAGAACCTAACCACTGGGATACGAAGATTTTAAAGTTTTATCGCGCATATAATCAAGCATGTCATTAGGCTGATCACAACCAACAAACTGGGGCTCACTCACTGAAGGCCACACCACAGTCTTCCTTTCAGAGACCGAAGCTTGAGAAAGCTGTGGGGCCCAGTGGACAGCACCCACTTCCTGAGGTAGGCCTCAGGTCTGACGAGGCTGCTGGGCCCCCAGCCCCGGTGCTACTGAAGGACTGTGGGTGAGAAATCTATTTAGAAGGTCACACTCAAAACCCTTCAATAAGAGGACAGCTCTAGAATGCATGGACGAGGCCTGAAAGGTGGATAGTTTTCTTGAAACCACTCAGCTCTGGGAATTAGGAGCTATGGTCTCTCCCATCTGGCCGATGGAAAGGCAAATAATAAACTTACCAACTGGGAGCTGCTTTACATTTTGCAGAAGACTGTCTCTCATGATCTCACTTGATATATTATATTGACAAGTAGCAAACGTGTTGATTTTTTTTTATTGATATACACATAGTTTCACCTTAACAGTCTGTCAGGCCAGATATTTTGAGAAACTTCTTAGTCTGAATCCTTGCCGAAAATAACCATTGCCAGGGGACCCCGCCATACTTGCTATGTGAGTCACTACTATGAAGAGATAATGGAACAAGGCTGAGAATCTTCTGATATGGTTCCCAGGGGTGGGGGTGGGGGTCACACAGTGTTATGATTAAGTTTGTCATAGGGAGGGAAAAAATGCAAATAAACCCAGAGCTTTAGGTAAAAGAAGTCATATTCTCAAATTCAGTTACACTTTGCCACTTTCTTTAGCTCCTCAGTCCTGACCTCTTCGCTCTGAGCTTAGGTATTAAGGGTGATGGTGAATCAACTTTCGCCAGCTTCTCCAGGCCCATCTGTGTCACAGACTGGCTTTGGACAACCTTTCTGAATGTTCTTTTCCTCACCTGGAGAGTGCCGGACAAACACCCTGAAAGGCACTTTTAGCACTCAGGTTTTATGAGTCTGATTTCACTAAAGAAACTCAGATTCTTCATGGGGCCACTTGGTAACTCTCGTTTAGTTGATAGAAGATGGAATGCTACAGTTGTTTCCTAGAAGGTCATTCTTATTGTCCCTCCTCTGGATTTTTCCCCCCTGACTTATGGTATTTGATTGTGTGTGTATATGTGTGTGTGGGGTGTGCTGGGGATCAAACCCAGGTTCTTACACATGCCAGGCGAGTGCACTACCTCCAAACATCCCCAGTACTTGGAAATAAAAGGATTTAGAATCGAAGAAGGGGCTGGGGAGGGAGAAAGATTCCAGTTCACGTGGCAAAACAGTGAAGAACAGCTCCATCATCGTGAGAAAATTTGGGCTTTAGATGTTTAATGAACATACAGAGGGCAAAACACCATCCAGCACCTCCTAAATACCGTTTCTTGATAGCAAATTTCAGCAACCTCCAAAAGAGGCTCTCTTGGAGATGCAGCAAATATAAATGCATAAATATCATTCCTGGACACCATGTTTCTATAACTGAATAATGCGCATGATCAGCCACATGAACAGGGTCACTACGGAGGCTAGGATCAGAGCACAAATCAGCTTCCTTTGGAGATTTGTGACCACACTGAGATTTGCTTCACACTGAGGTATTTAGGCCATGACTGGCATTTTACTGGGATCATGGGAAATTATAAGGGATCACAGAGGACACAAAAGTAGAAAAGATAAACAAAACAGATAATTGGCTAGTGCTTTTGAAATTTGTTTCTATTTACTACTTCACTTATATGTCATTCAGTACCAAGTTATGTTATGTGCATGTATGACTGTCACAATGAATCCAATAAATTAATTAAAATATATAATATTCCATAGATAAAGATAGTACTGTGCCAAATATTGCTTCAACAATATCTCACTGAATTCTTACCATTCTACAAGGTAAACATTATTATGACCATTTTTTTCCAGAGGAATAATCTGAGGCTGAAAGAGGTTAAATAATTTGCGAGATTTAAATCCAAGTCCAATGACCCTGTCTCCACCCCCCCATACACACATTGCACAATACCCCATTACTCACATCTGCTTCTAGTCTGGAAGGATGAGGTCATTTGGGAGAAGTGGTGTTTTGATAAAAGACAGTGAGAGCAGCTTTCCACTGTGCCCGGGGTGCTTTGGGCTGCCCTATTAGTGCCTGGCCTGGGGTTCTTTGTAGTGGGTGCCCAGTAGCTTACTGACTAACCGCTTCTAGCCAAGAGAGAAATGGCCTTTGGAATGACATTTTTCATTCTTGCCACTTCTCTTCTGATTGCTTATTAAAAATAACCCTGACTTCCTACCAACCAGAAAGAGAGAAGATCCGAAATTCTGAGCCCTGTGTTACCTGGATTTCATCCCCAACGATCATTTCCCAGGATCCATAGTGACCCTTCTCCTGTCGGAAGAACTGCACAGCTTCTAAAAAGGCTTGGGCTTCAAATGTCGTCTGCTTCCTGTAATCTGGAGGAAAGAGGAAGGGACAGTTAGCAGAGGAAAATGCTCTAGTGTAGATTTTTCCATGGTTCTTCAAATGTAAAGGTTGAGGTCTAGCATTATCTTTTACAAGTCATGAAGTTATGAGACACAGAAAAAGCAGAGCAAGCACCCAATTCAAAGTTCATTTGCAGGTGGGCATCACGTTACTTCTTCACCACCCTAACTGATTAATTCCATCAGCCGGAAGCAGACGAAAAACCTCCTTTTTTTCTCCTGTAAAAATGCTTCTCTCTCTCCACCGAGGCACCAGTGACTTTGCCCTACCAACCCCACATCTCACTCATACTGCACCTCTTGTGTCCAAAGTATCTCAGTTTCCCAAATACAACCCCGATTTCTTTGTGACCTAATGTCAACTATCTGTGAAAAGGACATCTATGTAATATGCTAATTCATGCAAACATCAGACAATAATTATTAATACACCTAGAGCAGAATACCCTTCTTTGAAACACTTGACCTGTTTCACTGAGATTTGGCAAAAATTGGAGGAAAGTATTATTTCTTATGATTTTACAGATGAGGAGACCCAAAGCACAGAAAGATGAATTAATGGCTCAAAGACCTAGAGATAGTAAGTGGCAGATCCAGGGTGACTGACTTTGAACTTTCTTCTGATCAACATACTACATTGCTTTACAAACTAGTTTTATGGGTTTTTCCTTCCAAAAATATTGGACTGTAAGTGGTGTTATAGGTAAGAAGTCATATCCCACCACAAAGGAATGGATATCCAATGGCAGGATTTTATTTATGTGTGACAGAGGGAGCTGGGGCCAAATGTCCACCTTAGAATTTCACCAATTGCACCATACAGGCCAGGGCCTTCCCTTCCAACACATAAGACTAGATTTTGCAGGACACAGTGATAACACAGCTGTAGAAATCTTAGTGGGAAATGAACTTTTAAAATAATCTAACCAGGGCTGAAGGTATAGCTCAGTGGTATAGTGAGTGCTTAGAATGGATGAGGCCCTGGTTCAATCCCCAACACCAAAAAATAGAAAAAGAAAAGAAAGATCTAATCAAACAGTAAAGAAATCAACTTTCAGAAAGCGAGGATGAAGTGAGGGAAAGGGACAGAAGATGGAATCGGTCACTTGAAGGTGTGGATTCACTGGAAGACCTTCCTAGTTTTAGTCAGTGGGTTATTCAGTCAAGGGCCAACTGACTGATGGGGCAACTGGGCAGAACTAAAAGAGGATGAATCTTCTCTGCAAGGTGACAACCAATTAACAGGCCGTAGGGAACTCTTTTGAGATTGGCTTACTAGGTCCCAAGTCTCAGGAGCTTGGAAAAGAGAAAACACATTTCAGGGTGTAGACTCTAAAAGGGTTCAGGAAAAGTTCTTCAGAGATAACCTGAAGACCAGATTTTCCACCTTCAAAAATGTGAACGAGGAAAATGACATTTCTAATATCAATATAAAGATCTCATCAAATTCAAAAAATCAGAAAATGGGCCTGTCCCAAGTTTTTGAGTTAAAGTATTTTCTTTTCTTCCTTGTTATTTTTCTTGGCTTGGCAACTGATTGAGTGTTTAACCTCAGAGGTTTAGAAAATGAAAATTAAGGTCTTGCTATAAAATACACAGCACCATTGGTAGTGCTCTCTCTCTCTCTCTTTCTCTAGGGGCTTGATATGGGGTTCAGTACACTGGGAGGGACTTGACCGAAGGAGATGGAAATGGTAATTACTACATTGGGATTCCAGATTGACTCATAGGCTCTTATTTTTAACAGCTGTTTTTATTTCCAACCCAAGGAAACAAAGAGATGGAAGAAAATGTGGTACTGTATTTGGACACAGGGATCATGGCCATAATCCCTGGCCAAGGAATGAAGTTTTAAATTCTTCATGTCCTTTTGAGAAGAATAACTTTTCTTATTTCTTCCCCTGCTGACCTCAGTAACTGGAAGAGATATTGTAAATCCTGTGCCTTCCCTTCTATGTCTACATCAAAGCAAACAATGACACTCACACAGATGGCTGGGTAGCTGAAGATGGTTGGGAAAAATAACCAAAGAAGTGGGATGTGGAGACAATGATATGGGTATCAGAGAGAAGTCGAAGAAGGAATAAAGGAAGAGCTAGAATGTAATAGTGGTGGGAGTGAGGCACCCTACCATAAGGAGAGAAGAAAAGCACTAGTGATCAGATGGACCACAAAAGAAATCATAGTCATTGAGCCATGAAGCCTGAGAATACCCACTCTTTACCATGAAGACAGACAAACGAGATTTTAACTGTGCCCTTTCCATAAGGGGAAAAAAGGACCTCATCTATTGATTTATCATTATATTTTCAGCTTGTAAGTCAACTAAATAAATCTATTTATACCAAGCTTTTAGAACAAATTTGTCACTAAATTGCTTTATGAGTATCTGTTCTTATGGCTATAAACAAAACTCAATGGCAATTGCCGGGTCATTAAGCAGATAAAAAACAAAGGTTTGCTTTGCAAAAGACAGAGCTACACTGCAATAGTAATATGATCTTCATTTCTCTTAAATTGTTTTAAAAGGCATTACTGAACTCAGTCAGAATGTACAGGTGTTTGAGAGAAACCAGATTATCAGTTATTTGATCAACTTCCTCCTGCAGATCTCAAGGGAAAATTCCAGGATCATAATAATCACGCTCTCTTTCCAACAAGCAAATTGAGACTTTAGTTCAGTGGCCCCCAGGATCAAGAATGGATTTTGGTCTTTAGACTTCCTCCTTGCAAGCAGACTCAGGAAAATGGCAGATATCAGCCCAGCGTGCTGTAATTATGAGGCCATTTAAGGAGACAGATGTCCCCAGGGAACAACGTAGACATCATTAAATTCTGCTCCTTTATTTTATGGATGAGAAAACTGGGACAAAGAAATGGTTAATTTCGTAGCTGAAGGTCACACAGCTGGTCAGTATCGGAGCCAAGAGTTGAAGAAGCAGCTCTAGCGTGTCATAAGCAGCCTTGGCATTCACGCTAATTTAAGTCATGGTCGATGGGAGTTGGAAGTGATCTGAAAGGTCACCTCCCCCAAGCTCTCCTTCCACATTGGGATCCTTCAGAATCCCAAACACTCATTTTGGCCTTGGCTTGAACATTTTCAATAACAGAAAGCTCACAATTTCATGAAATAGCTCTTCCTGTCAAGAACTACTCTAATTATTTGAAAATTTTTTCCTTCTATTGAGCCAAAATATGTTGCCATGAACTCTGTCTCATTAATCCCACTTCTCGCTTTCAGAGCAAAATAGGCAAGTTTACTCCTGTTCCATGCGGTAATATATATAATATATTTATATACACATATTTACAGTATATATATATATATATATATATATATATATATATATATATTATATATTATATATTAAATTTCAGCCCTCCCTTTTCCTTCCTCCTTTCAGTGACACATTCTAATTTATCAACATCTTTCTTTAAAACTTAGTCCTTAGAAATGACTCCATGACGCTGGATATTGTCTGACTAGTGCAAATTAGATAAAGTAGAAAGATTATTTTCCTTTTTTTGATCTCTAACCTCTTTTTTAATACAATAAATTGTTGACTCATATCTTTCCTGTATCCAATAAAATCCTTACCTCCTTTCATATAAAACTCTTGCCAACCTAAGCCTCTCCTAACTTGTATTTCTGCTTTTGACTTTGTAGGATGGATTTTTAACACTCTCCCTATCAAATGACGACTTCGTGTTTTCAGCCCAGTCAGCCAAAGCCTGCCAAAATCATTTAAAAATTGTGATTCTGTCCCCTAACCTTTTTTTTCACCTCGGTATTGTTAGAAAATTTGCTAGGTTTGCCTTCTGTGTTCCTGTCACTGATCACGGATAAAACATTCCCCAGATCAGGGGCACAGACTGAGAGCCCTGGGAAACAAAGTATTTTGGGAGACATGTGGGAGACACATTTTGGCCTTCATCCAACAGTCCCATCCCAGGACCGAGAAATGTCTAGGAATGCACAGTTCTCCTTTGTCTCTCCCTATTTCCTCATCCACACAGCTGCATGGAAAACTCATATTTGGGAGATAGGATTAAAAACTTTGCAAGCGAAGGAAAGCTTCTCTGGGCCTCTTGGGGACAGTTATTCAGGAGGCCAGCCAGAGAGGCATCGCTTTTGTTTTTTTCCACTTATGCAGATTTACAACATGTCTGAGTCAACCGAGAGCTCCTAGGCCCGGGGAGTCCATGTAGACTGCGACCCTGGCTGCTGTGTCAGGACCGGGTTTGGAAGCTGCCTTGTTATTTTATTTTATTGGTAAACCGTGCCAAGCCATGTTAGCTGATCCGCCTGGTGATCTGTGACAGTTATGTAACAGCGTTGCTCACTACACTGCTGTGGCTGCTTCTCACTGATGTACCCATCGTCTAAACCATCTTTGGCTTCAGGTCTTATAACACCCTTCCTGGGAGATTGGCACTGAAGCTGCGTGCCCCAATTTCTTCTCCAGATCTATCTTTGGATCTATCTTCTCTTGAAGGTGTGCAGGGGAAGGTGACCAATACTGAGTAAGTCCCTGCCACGAATCAGGAACCATGTCTCATGATCCCAATAATCCTGCTGGGTAGGAAGTAACCTCCACTTCACAGAGTTGCAGGAAGACACAAATAGCTTAATGTAGTCCAGCAAGGTCGACTCACCTCCAAATCTGCTCACTTCCAAATCCCATTGTGGTTTAACATTAAGAGAACTTTTTGAGATGATTTTTAGATTCATATGCTATTGTAAAAAGGAACACAGATATTCCACATACTCTTTACCCAGTATCCCTCCTGCAGTACAATAGCACAACCATGAAGTTGACATTGATGCGCTCCAACCTTCTTGTTTAGATGTCACCTGCACTCCTCTGTGTGTGTGTGTGTGTGTGTGTGTGTGTTGTGGTTTAATTTTAAAGTTGTTTATTTATTTATTTTTCTAAATGGCTTATTGAAAATTGCAACCACCAGTTGAATTTAAATAAGGCAGTGATTCTTACAATATCATTTCTTAGAGTCTCGAGAAGCTTCTTGGCTTCATTATTTTTATTTGTTCTTAAAAAGAAAGAAGCCAGTTCACAATTACAGCAGCTAATACATAGCATTTACCTTGGGCCCAGAATCACTTTGGGCGTAACAGTATGGAACGCTTCACAAATCTGCATGTCACCTTGGCACCGAGGCCACACTAATCTTCTCTGTAGTGTTCCAGTTTTAGAATATGTGCTACCAAAGTGAGCACAAGCGTCACTTTAAAAGGAACCTGCCTTCTCTAAGTTTAGAATCTTGTCATTCCGGATTTTGATCGATCTAGCTCAAACTCCCCACTTTACAAGTGAGTCCATTGAGGGCCAGACAGAATGTAGCATGACATTACTACAAATAAAACAGAACAAGTGAAAACCTCCTCCCCGGAATCCATCATGAATGGTGTCCGTTCTAAAGAAACGGTACTAAACATTTTAATTTATATTTAAAAGCCTATTTATACATGACCAATATAAGCAGGTATTTTTTTTTTTTTTTACTACACTCTAGATGATAATTCCTGTAAAAACTAACCCGGGGGCTGGGGTTGTGGCTCAGTGGTAGAGCGCTCGCCTAGTGAGTGCGAGGTCCTGGGTTCAATCCTCAGCGCCACATAAAAATAAAAAAATAAAATAAAGGTACTGACAACTACAACTAAAAAGTAAATATTAAAAAAAACTAACCCAAGGTATTGAGAATAAACTGGTAAATTTTCAGAGGTTCTGAACTATATTTTGTAAACTCTTTGATTAAAATACTAATCTGTATATATCACAGACCTACAGCTACAGTGGAGAGGAGCATGCCAAGAAAGTATGTCCCCCTCAGGGGGACGCAGGGACCGTGGGTTTGCTCTAGATGAAAATACCATGTTATGGGTCTTCCCTTAGAGGACACAAAATGCACCTCACACAAAGAGAAGGAAAGCATTTCTAGTGAAGACTTTGTTTTGAAAGAACATGTTAAACACCCAGAAAAATGACGCATGCCTCGCCCAGCCAAAAGCAGTCATCTCATAAATTCTTGACTTGTCAATAAAATTTAAAAGAGTGTTTGTCAACAGAGAAAAGGAAGTGGTGATGACTAGAACAAGTGAAGACAGATTGGCCTCATTTCCTTTAAACGGACCAGATTGGTAGATTAGAAGGGTGGTGGAGACATCCTGAGTCTAGATTTTTCGCAAGGCAATTATCAACGCTTTGCGTGATTTTGATTGACACACTGAAGAAGTTTAGATCGGCTGATAATGCAAACAGCCAAATAGTTAGACAACCCAAGGGATGGGTGCTGGTTAAACGGCTGAGGCGATTGCTGTAGGATACTTCCCCTAAAACATTTCCAATTATTTGGAAAAGGAGCTATATCTACATATATCTGATATGTGAGATATATCTCCTTACAGTTATCAAATTTTATTTACTTCCTACTGTATATCAGTAACATAGTTAGGTCCTTGCAAAGAAAAAAATATATATAATATTTTTGTGGGGATAATGGGGGTTAAACCCAGGGGCTTCACACATACTAGGCAAGTGCTCTACCACTGATCTACATCCCCAGCCCTTTTTATTTTATCATGAGGCAGGGTCTCATTAAATTGCCCAGGCTGACCTTGAACTTGAAATCAGCCTCAGCCTCCCAAGTACCTAGGATTACAGGCAGGTGTCACTACATCACACCAATATAAGGTTTTTAAAATCAAGTTCCTCACTGTCTACAGGATTACAGAATCAAGATTCAAAATGAAGTATAATATGGATAAATGTAGCACTTAATCCACAAACACAACTACAATAATGAACAATGTGTGCCCAATACACAGTAGATGTGCAACAAAAAATTAGCAAGTACATTGAATGAATAAAGGTACAAATTTTGAAGGAAAAATCAAACCCAGACCCTGGGGTTTCACATAACTGTGAGATCAGTGCAGGTCAGAGGGGCATGTCACAGGTGTCCACAAAGCAGCTGAGGTTGGATCTCAGAAATGTGGATGGCAAGGAAAGTCAGAGACGGATTCTGACATTCACTCTCCTGAGTTATTGCTCCATACCTGTAGCTCTTTTTAAAAAAATATTTTGTTTGAATTGTAGTTGGACACAATACCTTTATTTTATTTTTATGTGGTGCACAGGACCAAACCCAGCAACCCTCACGTGCATGCTAGGCGAGCGATCCACGGCTGAGCCCAGCACCAGCCCCAGCCCCACACCTGTAGCTCTTGCTAGCACCAGAATATTTTGAAACATTTTAAAATAAAGAAAACAGGTGGAGTTTTTTCTTCCCTTCCTGTCTCCTTTGCTTCCTTTCTCCCTCCCTCCTTTACCAACTTACATACTAATTTAAGAGGAATCTCACAGCTTTAGAAGGAAAAAAAAAACAGAAAGAGGAGGTCTCCATCTACGTGAAGATCTGCCGGGTCAAGAGCAGTGCGTTTGGCCTACATAGGTTCAGATGCTAGAGTCTGAACAGAGTGTGGCGGATTTCAACTCAATACAGGGGCACTTTTTTAACATTTAGGCTTATCTTTTTTTTTTTTTTTAAGTGAAATAGGTTCCAATAGGACGTCAACATTCCCTTCACAGGGATCCATCAGGGCCGAGTAACCCTGTAGAACGTGTACAGACTTGCTCAGATCCTATTATTATACACTATCATGGCAGCCCGTGCCTATGGCGATAATTTTATGATTACTATAATCATGTGAAATACGATTTTCCCTTCGACTGCAAGTTTCAAGATGGGGCTACTGTTTGTATTCACCACGGTACAACCCCTAGCACATAGCATTTATTAATCAAAGAAAGGAAGGAGGGAAGAAGGAAGAAAGGAGAGAGGGAGGGAGGAAGGGGGGGATTAAAACACCAGAGGGAGTACTGGGCTAAATCTTCTAATCTGAAATTTCATGGTTACAAACAAAGCTCAAGTGTTGCAACTAAATCAGAGGGTCATAGTGAGCCCCTTCCCTACTGTTAGAAGGAGCTCTGGAAGGGAACTGATATATTCTACCTAATGTATCTCAGACCTCAGTGAGCCTCAAAATCCCCTAGGCTTAATCCCAGCCCCAGAGTGACCCAGTGGGCCTGGGGTAGGGACCAAGAATCCACATATCTAACAAACTCCAGTGAGGCTAAGACTGCAGGTCTAGGAACCCACTGAGAACCCTCCTCTGCCCAGCCTTAGGGAGTCATTCCCAAGCACCTCAGTCTCCCGTGGTGCTGGTTATTAATTCCATTCTCCACCTTGCCCCAGAGGTTCTGAGTCAGCAGGTCTTGGATGGGACCCAGGAATCTGCAACTCAGCAAGCTCTCCAGGTGATTCTGTGGCAGGTGGTTTAAGGACCACAGTGTGGAGAGAAAATAACCTAGAGGAGAAGACTGGGCTTTTGAATGGTTAGGCTCTTGATGACCTTGTTCTCCCATTAATAGGTTAGGAAATGTCCCTTTTACCAATGCCCACCCGCTTTACACCAATGTACCCAATTCAAAGCGATGCTTAAAAATAATGTTATGATGAGCTTTGTTTAAAAAGTATGTGGGTAAAGAGTCGACCTTTGTCACCAGTTCCACACACCATTCCAAACAACCAGAGCTCTGCCCGTGGAGGAGGACCGCCCTCCTCCCTTGAAGCCCTCATCACCAGACATCAGTCCTCAGCTGTAACCCTGGTTGATCTCATGTCTCCTTTTGAATACTTACTTAGTGGCTCTGTGGTCTGCATCTTGAATGTGACAGCCTCTTCTCTAGCATAAATGATCTGAGTTCCCTTTACCTTAAGTTTTTTTTCCCACCAAAGGCTTAAAAAAATTAAAATGACCTATGCTCTAGTTTCTCCCCAAAAGTAAGGCTATTGTCATAACTTGCTTCTTTCTGAATACCAGGAAAATACCCTGTGCCCTGAAGCTGTGATTCATGGAAGTCCTCCACCAGCCTTTGATAATCTATTGTCCTTTGTGCCTCCGCTACCTGGGCAGAACCAGGCCGACAGGAATAACGACTCCATCAGTTATTTCCTCTCCTCCCAGGACAAATATCCGAGGCTTTATCTGAGCAGATTTGTTTTCTAAGACAGTGAGTGCAGAACTCTCTCCCGGTCCTCTCGTAGCTATCTGAGGAGATGCTACTGAAACGTATTCAGGAGAGAAAAAAAGACGACACTCAAAAGCTTCAGAAAAACAAATGAAAACTATCTCATCCCCTGTTTAAAATGTAAGTTGAAAAGCAGCTACCACGTAAAGTTTAAAAGGCAGCTGTGGCAATGCACAGGTTGGGTTATCTTTCAGTGACATTGTGGGGAGTGGTGTGGCTTACCCCAGGCCCGAGTTTTCAAAAGAGGAAGATACTCTTCTGGTCACAGACTGCTCCTTTGTTTAAAAATTTTATTATTATCATTTTTTTTGTAGTTACAGATGGACAGAATGTCTGTCTTTATTTATTTATTTATTTATTTTTATTTTTATGTGGCGCTAAGGATTTAACCCAGTGTCTCACATGTGCTAAGCAAGCGCCCTGCCACTGAGTCCCAGCCCCAGCCCTGGTCCTTCATTTTTGGATAGTTTTCTTTTATTCCTGGAATAGGGGACAGTGTGTGGTCATGACACACAGAAGTGTTAGAGAATTTCTTCCTGACTGGTTCTGTGGGTGACTCTACCATCTGAACACAGAACCCAGAGTTCCTCTTACCCACATCCGTGACAGCACACTTTTGTAAGTAAAGACAGATGATAAAATGACACTAGAGAACAAATCACTGGCACCAACAGGCGTCCCTTCTCCATATCCATGACCAGATGGCACCTACAGGGCACAGCACTAATGATGCTGTCTGGGGATCTCCCACTCATCGTCACCACCCATGGTGGGTGACAGCCTCAACCTTGAACTTGTCAAGAGATTTTACAGTTTACACCATCTCGTTTGATTCATACAGCAATTTTCATGAGACAAGTTAACCAGAGGTAATCATTCCAGGTAAAAAAAAGGGGAAAACTGAAAACAAAGAAGTTCATGTCATTGCTCAAGGTCAAAAAATTAATTTTATTAGTTTACCAATACAAATAAAAATAACAAAAAAAATTTCTTGTCTGATATAGACTCAACTTTTAAAAGGAGCTAACCTTACTTTAAGCTTCTTAACTCCAGCAGTCTATTGTCTAGGGTAATATAACTCACTTTCCTTATTTGTGACTTTTCCCCGAAGACCAAAAAATTAAATCGACTGTGCTCCATTCTTTTTGAAAGAAGTAGGAATGGCAGCCACGGACTCCTGGAAAACCATCACCTGTCCTGATTAGGAAGGTGACGAAGTTGGCAGACTTCCCAGTCCCTCCTTAGGTTTTGAGGGACAATAACAATTTAGTAATCAGGTTCTTAGAAAACAGATAATTTTTTTAATATTTTTTTTAAAGTTGTAGTTGGACACAGTACCTTTATTTTATTTATTTCTATGTGGTGCTGAGGATCGAACCCGGGGTCTCACAGACGTGAGGCAAGCACTCAACCACTGAGTCATAACCTCAGCCCAGTTAATTTTTTTTTTTTTTTTTGTAAATGGAAGCCTGAGAAGTCATGTACTAATAAAAATAGGTCTACATTCCTGACCTAGTACAAGAAGGAACAGT
Organism: Urocitellus parryii; assembly: GCF_045843805.1. Taxonomy (NCBI): domain Eukaryota; kingdom Metazoa; phylum Chordata; class Mammalia; order Rodentia; family Sciuridae; genus Urocitellus; species Urocitellus parryii. The sequence continues at coordinate 130,460,172 of NC_135539.1, read as the reverse complement.
GCTTCAATGGAGTATGTTTTAATTTCTGTGTGAGCAAAGTCCATGATGCACAACAATTTTGCCTAATTGCTTAAAACCAAAAGATACTCAGAAAGCATTTTGCTGCTGGGATGGTTGAAGGCCTGTGTGGTGTGTCAGTATGTGTTGTTTCACTAAGGGATTCAATTCGTGTGGTTTTGCACTTAAGATCAACTACATGATTTTATTGTGAAACTCTAAGCATTCAAAATCATTTTCAGTAAAGGCCAAGGAGGATGTCATTTAATAACTTAGCTAACAACAAATTTAAGCAAAACAAGATAGGATTACTGAATGGAATATTACGCAGGCACTAAAATAACATGTGATGAGTTAGAAATATCATGGAAAAGTAGTTCAGGATGATTTTTTTTAATTGCCATGACATTATGCAATGACATATCTGAGCTGATTAAGCAATGTGAAATGCACAACCGTGTGAGCAGGGATTGAAAGGGAATGAATAAGAAATGAAAAGTGAATTATAGGAGATTTTTGTATTTGTGGCTTGACGTTTGTAAATGTTATGCTGTAATTATCCTTTGGAAGATGCATGCTAATTCAATGAATTTTTTTTTTAACTTATCCTCTCATGACCATGGGTGATATCTGCCTCTCCAGAGCCAAGATGGCACTGCGGCAGTTTGCCTCTTAGAACCTGAGAGAGTTCCCACGAGCAGGGGCAGCTGCCAGACCACAGCAGGCTCCACAGTCCCAACACGCAAGGTGCATGTGCATCTCTCTGGAGCTTGAGCCCAGCACGGGGGGTTTCCGTGGGATTTCAACCGAAGAGCCCAGTCTTTACCTCTCCTCCTGACAGAGACTGTTCAGTGTGGTTTACTCAAAAGAGGACTCCACTGCCTCCTTCCTGTGTCTTGCTTTTTATAAATAGAGGGTGAAAAACCCCTCCCGTCCTGGAGCACCTTGGGGCCTGTCCCAGAGGTCCTTGCAAGTGTGTGTGACTACTACCTCCTGCTCCCCACCCTGACAGCCAGATCCCGGACAGCACACATGCACATGCATTGGAAAGTGGAGAGGTCACCCGTGACACAGCTGGATGAACTTGTGTCCCATCACACAGTCATGTCTTCGAGGACAGAGGCTGTCCCTGTAGGTTACAGCTCAGGGTCCAGTGAAAATCAAAACGGGGTGAACTGGGTGCTATTTCTCCTCCTGACACTTTTGCTGTGACACTTGAGGCGAGTTACTCTCTTTCTCTGGGCCTAATTTCCTCATTTCAGAAGACATGCTAACTGTGAATCTCCTTTTTTGGCTATGAAACAGTTAATTCTGTGACCATCTTAAAGTACCGCTGGTTTTATTCACATTCAGATAGTGCTTTCCACGACACGATTCCAACTCTGGGGCAGAAAGTTCCAGCTTCAAGGCCACAGTGACCTTTTCTTCCCGTCAAACCTTCTCTCTCTTTCTCTCCCCAATACTTATCTTTCTCTAAGCTGCATAAAGTGATCCACGTAACTGTTAGCAATGACATATGTGCCTTTCATTATTTTCTTCTGGGCAGGGTTTGTTCCAGAGTCTCTTTGCCCTCCCAATTCCCTGAGTAACAGTTCATGTCGTGGTTACGACCCTGGGCTTACCATAGGGGCTAAGTAACTAAGCTAATAAAATAGAGCAAATATTCAAGATTGCCATTTCATGACCTATGACAAGACTGTAGTAAAACTGACCAACGAAACATGAAATCATTAACTAAGATGGTTACGTGAGCTTGGTCTCTAAAATACCCGCCCTCCATTTTTCCTTTGAAAAACTAGACTCAGTGTCTAATATTCTTTTAAACATTTAACAAAAGCATCGTGATTGATAAAATCATTCACTTTATGAGAAAAAGTACCATCTTAGTTTGGTTTTTTTTTGCATAAAAACTCTCAGCCCATTTAAGAAATCCTATCTCCACCAGAACTTTGTCTCTCGTAAAGGGCTGCAGAACAAATATAATCACATACCCTTTGACCAAATCAGGACTATCAGTCGGGATACAGGTCAGTTTGGGATTGTTCTTGTTAACTGAGGAATCTTAAGACTTTCTGTTTGCTTCTGTGCTGAAGTTATGGAAGCGTTGTGTGCACTTACTTTGGAATTCAGCTGAGCCCGATGTTCCAGCGATTAATCCCATTTTAAGCAAATCTGCCCTCTCAGGCCCTGATTTGTGCGGGCTATTATTTTCTTTCTTACTTGAAGCCAAGGGTGGGTGGCAGCCCAGCCCAACTGGCCCAAACAGCTTGCTTCTCTTCTTTTGCCCCTTATGCTTCCCATGGAACCTTCTCCCACTCCGACCCTGACACACACATGCACACAAGTACCTTTGCACACACTTCATTCTCTCAGCTGCATGAAATAATCTTAGTTTTAAGCCATGCATGGTGGCTCACATCTGTAATTCCATTGACTTGGGAGACTAAGGCAGGAGGATCTCAAGTTTGAGGCCAGCCTCAGCAACTTAGCAAGGTCCTGTCTCAAAATCTAAAAAATAAGAAGGACTGGGACATAGCTCAGTGGTAAAGTGCCCCTGGGTTCAACCCCCAGTACTCATCATTATCACCATCATCATCATCATCTATATGTAAAGACCTTCCTTGGAGCAGTAGCAGGGGAAATGAAAGGGCAAAGAGACTCTAGTTTATAGAGTAGAAATACAATGAAAGCCATGTGTGCAATTTTAAATTTAACAGTAGCCACATCAAAAAATAAAAATAGGTAAAATTGATTTTAATATTTTAACCCCAAATATGAAAAATATGCAACTGATCACTATAAAAATTAATGAAATATTTTACATCCTTTTTAGTAATAAGTCTGCAGAACCTGGTGTGCCTTTTATACTTATATTTTGGTTTGGACTCTGCACATGTCCAGTGGCTGCCTGATTGAACAACACAGCTCATGGTTTAAGAGGTAGTTGTTCATCTGAGGGGAAAGGAGGGAGGCAATGAAAGAGAGCATGTCCCTGTTCACCTGGCCAGGTTCAAACAGCATGATTACCAAAAGGATCTGTTCTAAATGAACAATGAAGGGAGAGATCTGACTTCTCTAATTCATCATTATACACATGGCACAGTTTATCTCTTAGAATGATCTCAGGGTTAGAGTAATACACAAAAATAAGAAATCAAGTGGCTTGCAACAAGTCCCCGAACAGATTAACGCTAGTTCAAGTTTAAGCCCCTTGACAATTAGATCTTACTCACAAATTCTACCTTATGGGCAGTGAGGAATCCCTGCAGTGCTAGCTTTGAGACTCTCTAACAACAATGCCATCTCATAATATTTCTGTTCAGTGTGGTCGAAAATTGCCAACCGCCAACAGACACATTAGATGAGATCATTTCCAAACAGGATACAGTCTTACAACAACCTGGTATATTTTTAGCAAGAAGCTGTTCACTCAGCTCGTACCCTCTCCCAAAAAGAAAAAAAAAAAAAAAACAGAGAAAATATTTCATGAATTTAGGTGCCCCAGTACTTGTGGACAATCCCAGTAGTGGCTATGGACTTGAATCACATGTAATTAACTCATTCCATGGACTTATTTGAAAGAATTGGTGCAATGATCTGATTCCCTTATGGTAAAATATAGAAAGAGGAAATTAAGACAAAAAAAACGCCAATTCTTGTGTCAGAGCTTTCGGATGAATCAGTGTGAGTGTGTGTGTATGCACGCATGTGTTTCCTATGGTAGTGAGTTTGTTATAAGTAAGTGCCTCTTGGGTATTCCCAGCTTCTAGTGGTATTTCTGTGACTAAGGAAGACACATGGAATCATAGAGCTAGAATGGACTTCTGTCCGGTCACTTCCCTACAACAGGCAGCACTTACATGATAAATAAGTGTAATGGCGTATCAATCACTGCAGACCTATAATCAGTACTAGTGATAGTAAGTGCTAATGTGTAAATAGTGTGGGTCTCCAGGTTAAAATCCAACATGTGTGCATCCTTTGGAAGACACCGTCTCCATCTGTCCATGTGTCACATATGAGAACATTAGGTTCCTGATGTTGGCAGGCTCCACTGTGTGTGACCTTTATTTCTTGGGTTACAGTTGAGGACATTTCACAAGCAGCATCTTGTTTAAGGTGACAGATCATGAGTAAAGGGAGGACTCAGCAGAGCCTGGCCCTGGGCTCTCTGCAGCTAACAGTACTTTCCTTTGTGTCCTCCACTCAGAGAGGGAGCACATGTGACAATGCTGAGCCTATCCCTGAGAGCATGAGACTGGTCTCTAAAATGAATTCTTAAGATCGCCTATGGAGGGCTCAGGCTGGGGCTCAAGGGTAGAGTGCTCGCTTAACGTGTGCAAGGCCCTGGGTTCGATCCTCAGCACCATATAAAAAATAAATAAATAAATAAAACAAAGGTATTGTTCCCAACTACAACTAAAAAATAAGTAAATATTAAAAAAAGCCTGCCCATGGAATATGACTTGTAATAGTTCAATGATATTTTCTAAAATAACCTTTAAATTAATGTGGTTGTAATTAGAATCCCAGCAGGCATTAGGGGCTAATTAATTATAATGAATGGAAGCTCCACAAGTAAGAATCTATTTCTAAAAAAAGTCAAGACATAATATGAATATGAATGTCAAATCTAAAATGAATGAATTGTAAGAGAAAATTTTTCTAATCAGATATACAAATATACAACAAAAAAAATCTGTAATTTACTATAAATCAAAATTTCATCCACACGGGAATAAACAAATAGACCAATGGAAAAGAAAAGAAAATACCTAGATAACCTCAAACACACACACACACACACACACACACACACACACACACACATATGTAATTTTTATATTCAGTGGGAAAGTTAGATTATTTCATAAACAGTGCCGGCACAACTGGTTACCCATCAAGCGAAAATGCTGAGCCGCTGACATACAATATAAATGAACATGATTTCCACACAGACTACAGACTTCAATATTAAAAGAATAACAACATAAAAACTTTCAAAAATTAGGAAATTATATATATATAGTCTAAGATTATGGGAAATCTTCTTACCAGAGGCAGGAAATCCAAAAACCATAAGAGAAAAGATGGATATATTTGGCTGTATAAAAATCAAACATCCTTGCTTGGCAAAATATATTAAAGGCTACAATTAAAGGCTAATAATAACAATCAGTACTGGTAACAGGTAAGAGATGATTTTATTTTAAAAGTTTTTAATTGGGCCAGGGATGTGGTAGAATTTGGTAGAATGTTTGTCTAACATGCATGAGGCTGCAGGTTCAATCCCCACCAAACACACAAAATAATGCCTCTAAATATATAAAAGATATAGATATATAGATATTGTAAAGGGCAATATATAAGTTTTCACAGAGCTTTTACTGAAAAAAGAACAAGAAAAGCATGAACAAATAAAAATGGGTCAAGAACACTGATGGACAATTCTCAAAAAAGTAAATCCAAATGCTGATAAATATCGGGTAACCTGCTCAGACTGGCAGTCAGGGAAAGGCCACGTTGTCATCTTGTCAGAACAAATAAAGAGCCAAAAGACCTATTGCCCGGAGGAACACAGATAAAGGGTGCTCTCCTACACTCACCCACTCTGGAAATGTGAAACTTGACAGTCCACCTGGAAATTCATCTGGCAACATCTATTAAATTATAAATGCATTTATCCAGCAACCCCTCTTCCTGGACCTGCCTCACAGAAATAAGAACACGAGGACATATTTAATCAGGGAGCATAGAGACAAACTGGGAAAGAAAGCGAAGGCCGTCACCAGGAGAACTGATCAACGCAGAGTGCAGTCCTTGGGCTGTGTCTGCCCATAAACAAACTAGACTACGCCAGTGCACTCTGAGGAATTTCCATGAGGTCATGAGTGAGGAAAACAAAATACAGAAAAACGTGTATCACATGGTCCTCTTGTTCATAAACAGTGACCAAGAAACCTTACCATGTATTTATGTATCTGATAAAAGATATGGGAAGATTCATACAGGGTTTTTAATACTGTTTGTGGAAGGATTCAGGGAAAGGAGGAGATCCAAGTCACACATGTACATAAAATTACATGTTTATATATGCATGAGTCTATGTATTTAAATGTATTTAAATATATGCATATTTTAAAATATGTTTTATACAATATATGTTATATATAAATACACATATATGTGTATATATATGTACATATATATATATATATATATATATTTTTTTTTTTTTTTTTTTTTTTTTTTTGGTACTGAGGATTGAACCCAGGGGTGCTTAGCTACTGAGCCACATCCCCAGCCCTTTTTTATATTTTATTTAGAGACAGGGTCTCATTGAGTTGCTAAGTGCCTCAATAAATTGCTGAGGCTGTCTTTGAGCTGGCGATCCTCCTGCCTTGGCCTCCCAAACTGCTGGGATTACAGGTGTGCACCCCCGAACCCGGCTATAAAAATATATATTTAAAAGAAAAATTTTAAAAATGGGGGAACAACATTCATTTGGTTCATTGAAACTTTGCTGCCTACAAGCATGTCCCCAGCAGGCTTACATCTGTCAGCACCTCTCTCCCTCCGTGGATCTTCTATCAAATGATGGCAACAAAGTACACAATCTCTAAGGCACTTTCCAGCTGTGGCATGATCATTGGATGTCTCGGCTTCCTGTGTCGCCAGGTTGAGAACATCAGTTTGGCATATTTTCCCCCAAACCATACAGTCTATGGAAAGCCCCAAAGGAATCTAAAAGCAGAAGCTGAGAACACACCTCACCTGATTTCTGTTTTAACTGTTCTGATTTTTGTTTTCTTGACCTGGCTGGTGTCGATTTTCACCACGACAAGGAGCCACTGTGTGTCCTGTGTGCAAACTTGCACGCCCGTGCTTTGCTGGTGTGCTCCGCAATGCCCATCCAACTCTGCTCAGTGACAGCTGGTCACCAAACAGGCATTTTAAGGGAAGGCCTGGACAGCCAAGGGGAAGGGGACAGCCAAGGAGGGCGAGCGAGCCAGGCAGCCGGCTCCACCCTCGCCCTGTTGCCTGGGGCTTTAGAATCAATCCCTCCTCACCCCCGCACTTCTGCAGGTCAGCAGAGAGGAATCTGAAGCCTGGGCACAAACCTCATGGAAAAATGGATGAAGGGACGGGAATGGGGGAAGCTGTCAGGTCAATGCAAAGACTGTAGATCGCAAAGGAAGAGAAAATCAGAAAAGATGGAAGAGTAGACCCTGCCATGAACCCGAGAGCTGCGGTCCAGGAGGGGTTGGCATGGAGGAGGATTGATACAGGTCAGGGCTATAGGCAGAGGGGGCCAGGAGGAGGAAGGCAAGCCTCTGTGGCATTAAGGATGCGAAACCACAAGCCATCGGGAATAAGGATGGGAGTTCAGTAGGAAGAGCTCCCCCAGAGTACAGCACGGAGGGAGGGGGAGACCCAGGAGGCAAACTCCCCAAACTTCCAGAGGGAAACAGACTGGTTTTGTATACATGCTAAAATTTTCCAAGTATTACAAAATCACTGTCAAAAGATTGTGAAATAGCGACAGGTCACCACTTTGGTTTATCCTGAGACTTTGAAAAAAAAATTGTTAGATTAGGATTGAAAGTGAAACCCAAACAATAAACATGGTTTATGGGACGACATTACAAAAACCAATGGGTGATTTGATGAAAATAGTTTTGTATCTTGATAATAAGGTTGATTATATATGAAGTGTTGACTGTGTATCAGTCACTGTGCTAAACACGTTCCTTAGGTTAATCTCATGTCATTTCACCATAGCTGTATGGGGGAGGCAGTATGAGTGTCTCTGTCCTACGGACAGGATCTGAGGAGTAATAAGAACAAGTAACACAGCTCCTAAGTGATAAAGTCATGATCTGAGACCAACATAGTCTGATTCCAGCTGAGCATAGCAATGCACACCCGTAATCCAGGTGATCAGGAGGCTGAGACAAGAGGATCATAAATTCAGGATCAGCTCCAGCAACTTAGTAAGACCTGTCTCCAAAAGAGCTAGGGATGTGCTCAGTGATAGAGCACATCTGGGTTTATTCTCCAGAACAAAAAAACAGTCTTGATTCTCTATATGAAGCTATAGTATAGTGGTATACTATACCCCCTACCCCACAAAGAGAAAATCCATTTTAATATGCAATCTCAAGTTCTGAGAAAAGCTTCCTGTGGGCTGAAAATCTACTTCATGAAGAGACATATTACTATCACATCCAAGTACTTTGTTCTCACAAAGATCTGTTATGCAAAGGCTCTAGCCCTCTCTGTTTAAAAGATGCCTAGGTTTTATTTTCACATATTCTATTTTTTCTTTGAGAAGCAAGGCAGTAGGTATATTAGACATTGCAGGCCACACAGCCTCTGTCACAGCTACTCAGATGTGCCCTTGATTGGCAAAAGCAGCCCAAGAATACCCAGGCAAATGATGTGGCACTGTTTCACACAGAAATAGGCGACAGTCAGATTTGGCCTTTAGACCCATTTGCCAATTCTCACCCTAGACCACATGATCCTCAGACTAATTTGCTGTGTTACTCCTTCACAGAATCCTTCCCTTGCACCCATCTAAACCAACCTCTCTGTTATAACTTCTTGGTGCACCTTCTACACACATCTCAATTTGTGATTGAATTTTTTAAAAATTAGTATGAGTTTGTAACCTCCAAGAAGGCAGGGATCCTATGTACAGCACTGGATTCCGAGCACCCAGCAAGTGCTTGGGATACAAAAGGTGCTCAGCAAGTATTTGCTGACTGAAGGAAATGAGGAAGGAAGAGAGGGAGAGATGGGAGTGGGGGATGGAAGAGTCAGTTAGTTACTCAGACTTAACCTGGTCTGTCTTCCAAAGTGGAATTAGTCAAAAAGCCACCTCTCCCAGCACCTCTGGGAGTATGCAGTCTTACAGACTATTAGAAACCAAGTGCCTTTTCGATGTGGGAAAGAAATCATCCTTTATCCTTTTCTTCATAGGTGCAAGAGCACCCACAGTTATTCTCCAAGGAAAGGAAAGAATGAGAAGATCCACCTGGTCTTTTTCTTGCCAGAAGTCAACACGAGACCATGTGAAAGTAAATATTATGAAGTCACCTGCCGACTTTCCCTGGCACCTGCAGACCTTCCCTGGTTTGTCTTCCAAGGTTCCCCGGCCTGGTTAACAGCCGCTGCTGTACCATGATCAGAAGCCACTGGCTAACAGTGGGTCTCTTGATTCTCCACGGGTCCCCTTCCCCTGGGTGCTCCACCTCTCACCAGGTCTTGTTAGTTAAGGTTCCATCCCTCCTCCACGAGTGCCAAGGACTTCCCAAGTAGCAGTCCACTCTCCCTCACCTCCTCCCCCCATGTTGTGGCAGGATCACTAGGTGACTTGCCCAGGGTTCTCAGCCTTGTGGAGGCCCTGAACACTAAGTCCTCCCATACCTCGAGGGACCTCATCTTCCTTCAGAACAGCTGACATCCTATTCCTAGATGGACAAAAATATAAAGATGGCTTTTATTTTCATTCTGGCAGATTCTAAACTGACCTGAGGGTCTCTCCTCTGATACTCTGAAGGTGTCGCTCCTTGTAATACAATAGATGGCGCGTGTTAACAGGTGCCGTTTGGGGGCTTTAACTGAATTCAGATTTGATTTGTCCTAACTTTGAAGTACACATTCAGTTTCCACTTTTAATTAAATAAAATTCCTAGAAGCAAGCAACTGCAATGGCACTTTCAGGAATTAGATTGCCTACATTTGTAAGAGACACTTCTTTTTTACCAAACACAAATCAATTTTTATTTATTTTAGTTAGTCTAAATCCTTGAGAGGGACAGCATCACACGGATTCTGTGTCCTCAACAGCTTTAGCAGGAAGATTGCTTTGGAATTTGGCCCGAGCCCTGATGCTGTTTCCACGGACACGAGGAGTTACCTTTCCCAAGATTACTTTGGTTTTGTCTGGTTGGCCACGGAGAGTCAGGGTAATATCTTTGGCTTTGTACACATGAGCCCAGCTCTTGCCCAGGTAGAATTCAGTTTTGTCTCTGGAATAAATGCCTTCAATTTTAAGAAGTGTTGTGTGCTCCGTTTGACTCTGGAGACCCCACTTACAGCCAGAATAAAATGGCCTTGCACATAGCCTGCCAGACACATCCGCCTTTCAGAAGGTCCTGTTTACAACAGGTCTCCTCAGGCTCCAAGAGGGCAGAAAGAGAAAGGCCTACGGGAGACACTCGCACCTTTGGGAGCAAAAGAAAATGTCTGATCCTTCTTCTAATTGACAGAAGATATTTGAAGACTTTTTCCTCCCCTCAATCATTGACCAGCAGAACATACTGTGTCAGTTAACAAATATCCTGGGACCAAAATACCGGACAAGAATAACTCAGAGGAAGAAAAGTTTATTTTGACTCATGGTCTCAGAGATTTCGTATGTGGTGGGGGAACTCCATGGCTTTAGGCCCAAGGTGAGGCAGAACATCATGGCGCAAGGGTGCGGTAGAGGAGGGCTGCTCACCTTACGGCAGCCAAGAAGCAGAGATGGACAATATGATGGATGGATGTACATTCCATGTATGTATTATATGTCAAGTTACATTCTACCGTCAAGTATGACTAAAAATAAATAAATAAAAATTTAAAAAAAAAAGAAGCAGAGATTGGGGAAGGGGCCGCTGGGAAGATGCATCCCCCAGTGACCCGCCTCCTTCAGCCATGCCCCACTGCCCATGGTCACCACCTGGTTAGTCCATTCCCACTAGGGTAGGCTGATGAGGTTACAGCTCTCATAATCTAATCATCTCACCTCTGACTCTTCCTGGGCTAACACAGGAGTTTTTGAGAGACGTCTCCCAGCCAAATCATAACACATCCCCATTTTTCTCAGGGATATAACCTGGTTTCCAGACCCCGCGTATTCTGAACACATTCTAGAATACAACAGCAAGAGCAGAGGTATAATCGTGAATTGGGCTTAGCTATCTAATAGCTTTGTGATTTTGAATTTCTTCATCTCCGTGTGCCTCCGTTTTACCTACAAAATGAAGACACAATTGTTTCCTCTTGGTATTATCAAACAGACTGAGAGAGCATGTTAGTATTGTACCTGGTTTAACCTGGTGTTCAACAATAGGTTTCTCGTATTACCACTTTCTAAAATCCCTCTTAAAATGTGGCAGGGAAAGTGCTTGCTGGGATCTTTGACACAAGCTGTTAGAAGCTGAGAGGCAAACATTCCGAGTCCACCACTTGATAACTGCCTGCCACTAGGCAAGTGACTTTCCTCTCTAAGCCTGTTTCTTTGGAACAATAACAATCTCTAACCAAAATGATTGTTCTCCTCCCTAACCAACAGTGGTCGGAACACAGTAAGTGCTCACTAAATATCAGCAAAGTGAGTGTTTTGTCATTATTATTGGCAACTGAATTTCTGACAAGTTAGAAGTTACAAACCATTTTATTCCTATTTTCTTCCTTTAGGGACTGTATAGTAATCAATGAACATTTTATATAGATATGATTGAGTTCTGTGAACAAATATGAGTTAAGGGAAGCTCTGATCTTCTCTGCCATTGTTCCAGGAAAGCGCATGGAGGGGATTGGGGTTCAGAAATCACGTCAGTGTGAGGGGGGTAGTGTCTGCACGGGCTTGGGCTTGTCGGTGGTGGTGTTTTTGTCACTTATTCTAAAGCAATGGTAAAGTGAAATCACCAATGTGACTGTAGAGAATCATGTGTCAAATGAAAGCATATGTGTAGATGATAATAAAGAATTTTTTAAACAAAAGAAAGGAATGTTCCATGGGGCACAGCCAGGAAAACAATAATTTAAAGCATGGCATAATGTGAGACATCTCACTTTGCCAGTCTGGTCTTAGAAATCTGACTGTTAAGATGGGTTTTCATGAATTACATATGTAATAAGCGCCAAACACTGCTTTATATAAGGAAGGAAAGAGGAGCATGAGGCAAGGTTGCAAAGCTGACATGCCTCAGGAAAATAGAAAAACGCAAGTAACTGCATGAGGCGTCAAGGAAGAGAGCTGAGTCTTCCAAAAAAACGGTGTCTTCTTTGATAACAGAAGAAGAATAAACCAAGCTCCCAAACAAACTGGCCTTCCTTAACATCCTTACGGTTTCCAGACACTTCCTCAAATGTTTGCTCTTTCAGTTAGGAAAAGAAAAGGAGCGTGTGCTCACTGTGGCCCAGGTCAGGGCTGGGGGCTGAGATGCAAGATGTTCCATGGGGCAGAGGCAACCTCCAGGAACCTCTTGTTTTAGGAGTCAGATGAATAAACACTCAGCGATGGTACAATGTGCCCGGTGATGAGAGCGAGAATGAAGAGGAGAGAGGGACAGATGGACGGACATCCACCTCCGATAGAGCAAGAAGGCTTTCTAGAGGAAATGACACATAATCTAAGGCCTTCAGAAAAACTAGAGCTCCCCAGTGAGTTAAAGGCCCAAGATTTAGTTCTAAGAGCAGAAAGAAGCAAAGGGCAGTGAAATAGTATTATAATTCTAAAAGATGTTCTTTGGAGGAAAATTCACAAGACAAAAAAATATAATTTTAAGATTAAAAGGTATAACAATCCATTCAACTCCATTACTGCTCCCTAATATTTTACAATTTCAAATCTACTCCCTTCTCTTCAGTTATGATATTCATATTTCCAGCACCATTTTAATTAGATCATAAACTACTTAGATTCTTGATCTGATGAAAGGATAAATGGTACCCTCTGAGCAGTACTTTAAATGTATTCATTTAAAACAATCAATGTGAAACCAGAAATCAGAAGAGGAATTTTTCAAGAGGTGAAAAAAATTTAGACTCCCTTCTCTGGCCAATGGGAATCTATGATGGGAATTTCCCTGTACTTCATCACAACCAATCCCACTATAAATGTCAACCAACCTATCTTAAAAACTAGTGACATTGAGAACCTCACCAGGCAATCCCAGGTGGCTTTTAGCTTGCAAGGTATCTATAGAAGAAATAATGGAAATTCTCTACCTCTTCTACCCAAACAGAATCCAATATTTCTTTTCCCTTCAATTAACCATTTATTAATGTGCAAGTGAGCTGTTTCATTTTGAAAATGGACATTAAATATGATGACCTGAATCTCACAAAAGTTACAAAGTGTGGTATCTATACAAATGCAGTGCCAACCAGGAAGGTGCAGCCCCCATCACACACAATACACACACCACACTTACCCAAGGTATATCATATTGAATGATCTTAATGAACAGCCTTGTTGCAAAATTCTGTGGCTTGTGACTAGGGCATACAAGTGCCAGGAAATACAACTTTGTATGTGTTAAACTTCTGCAGACAATAACTGCAAGTGCAAGCTATCTGTTCTCAGCAAGGATGACTCATTACTGTTGCCAAAAGGAGTCTATGACTTTCTGGAAAGGTTTTTGATTCTCAACTCGAAAATATCGAAGCTGATATCTTAAAACTCGGAAAAGTGGGCTAAGGGTTTATCTCAGTGGTAGAGTGATTGCCTAGCATGTGTGAGGCTCTGGGTTCGATCCCCAGCATCCCTCCACAACACACAGACACATTCTCACAACTTGGAAAAGAAAACCAGAAGGGTACCTTCAACTTTCCTCACCAGGGATCTAAGCACAGCAAAATGGTTCAAATGTGTTCTAAAGCCCATCTGGCCTAAATCACCATGTTCTCTGGAACAGAACCACTGGGTTTGGCCAAGAGTTGACATGAAAGGAGATAAGAAGGAACTGAAATGATGTTCCTGGTCTACTTTACATTTTTTTTTTATTCTACCTTTCCAAATATCAGGAGAAAATAATTCCTCGAACGCTCCACCATCAGTAGAATGGGCTAGCCTTACAAATGGAGTCTTGTTCATGACCTGCAGCGAAGACAATGTTCTGCACACATCAGACCCTTGAGACAGGTTCCTTTGTTCCCACTTTGGTCTATCCTGAGACTTAAAGTGTCATTTGTACCTGACATACATGCACAAACTAGCAGAAAAATGGTAATCACCAATCTAGGCGACTGGGAAGTCTGGGCTGTCCTCTAGTTTCTATAGAAGCAGGGGAGGAAAGAGAAGTACAAATAAAGTAAGAAGTCTCAGTTTCCTTCTGAGCTGGTACTGGCCGAGACCATGCCTGATCTCCACAAAAGGAACTTGCTCGTCAGTGGCTTAGTGTGGTACAATGTGAAAGTAGGTATTATGATACCATTGCCCCTCCCCAACTTCCTCCTCTTTTCCATTCCTTTCTAAGCCCCATAAAAAAGGAATGTCTCCTTAACAGCCATCGGCTGGGGATCTGAAGCATGACTTGTGGTTCTCAAAAGAAAACTCTTAAAAAAAAAAAAATCAGGTCAAGTTGGGACATCCCCCCAGCAAGAGCCAACATGGGAATCTAGTTAACATAAGAAAATGCTGAAAGGAAAAGTAAAATGAGGTTAATTATAGAAAACCTAGCGAACTAGTAATACATAAGCACCATCCATTTTTCAACCCCACCCCTGTAACACCCTACAAAATTAGTCTCAGCTGTAAATTTGTATAAGCCAAGAAAGTTCTAGTGTTGGAAAACATTATTTTTTACAGTCACAATTTATCACAGGAACACCCACTTGGGTTAAGGCACAACTTCATGTTTCAGAGCAAAGAAAAGACAACTTCTGCATCTCAGTTGCCATCTAAATTTCAACAGATGTACAGTAACTCACTTCCCTCTTAAACGAATATTAAGAAACTAATATGTCAAGTTTAGTAAGAAGTGACCAACCTCAAATCATGTGGTCCTGAATAAGAATTTGGATTCAGACTTTCTTTCTTTCTTTTTTTTTTTTTTTTTTGGTAGCAGCTAGTCACATCCTGGGCATACAGTAGGTGCTTACTAAGTACTTGCTGATTGGAAGTCACATGGTACAGTGGGTTGGAACACAGGTTTTGGAGTCTGACTGCCTGGGATTAAAACCTCAGCTGCAACTTCAGGATCCTCATCTTAAAAACAGGGATGAGGCAAATCACACTGCCCATCTCACAGGATTTGCTGTGAGGATTAGATGAATTCATACAGTGGTTTTTCCCAGTACAGAGAATTTCTATTACATAGAATTAAATAATACAGAAGGCAAGAAAAAGGGTCATATTAGAAAGGCCAAACTCGGTAAAGAGAATGTATCTCCATTGTACTTACTATGAAGTTTAAGATTACTTTCAGAAAGGAAATGCTGTAAAGAGCCCAGTTGTGGTACCCTAACTAAAATAATATAAATGGTTTAATTTTACCATATAAATGCTAAACACATTTGGGGCATTCAATGCTTTTTTTTTCCCCATTGATCACTTTTTAACTATATTATTAAATATCATTTCAAATACCAGCTTAACATTGTAAAAATCCTAATTCTTTATTAATCATATAGTTTAAGAAAAATAAAAATTAAGTGATTTATTCATGAAAATAGAAGGGACACCAGAAGGGACAGGGAGGGGTGAGGAAAGAAGGGAAAGGGGAAGTACCAAGGAATGACCAAATGATACTGTTCTGTCATGTGCATGTATAAATATGTAACAATGACTCCTACTATCATGTATGATTATAATGTTACCAATTAAAAAAAGAACTAAAAAACCCCCTAAGTTGTTTAAAGCAAAACACCTTACATCTGAGAGGAAAACCCCAGGCAGCTGTCGTTCTGTACCTCTGAAGGGATGCTGTTTGAAAGGCAGGTTTGGGGGGTCCCTTCCTCAGAGATTCTAATTCAGCAGGTTTGGACTAGAGCCAGGGAATCTGAAATTTTAAAGTTTCTTCCCCTCCTTCCTGACTGAACATAATTTATTTAGAAGCAAGCTGTGGACAGATCACATTTTGAAAAGCACTGCTAAAGTCTTTGCCTATGGCTAACCCTACATGAATAACATCTTCTGATTAAGCAGAGTTTTCCGAGAGCTGAGAGTTACTCCATTAAGGTTGGAACTATTCTTAGTGGAAGCCTTCCTAAAATGTATTCCACATTTCTCTCCCTGTCTTTTTTTTTTTTTTTTCAGTACTGGGGATTGGAACCGAGGGGCACTCTATCACTTAGCTACAACACTAGCCCTTTTTTAAAAAAAAAATATATATTTTTTAAATTTTGAGACAGGTTCTCGATAAGTGGCCCAGGCTGTGCTCAAACTTGGGATCCCCTTGCCTCAGCCTCCCAAGTAGCTGAAATTTACAGGCATGCACTACCATGTCCAGTTTTAATTTCCTTATCCATATAATATACAAGGTGCAATTTTATCTTACTGAAGGGGTTTTTTAAATTATTGTTATGGATGGTGTGCGCTACAGTTGCAGAGAACATTTGTTATAGAGTTACCTGAAGGACTATAGTAGCCCCATAACTGTCTTCAAGTTTCAAGTTCTGAATGTCAGGTTTAACTTTTGAGTCTTCTTAAATGGCTAATGTGCAGCTGCAGAATCTCACGGACAATGTAATGGGGGATGAACCGGGGCTTCAAGATAGAAGCAGCCTCTAGAAATCTGCTGTTAGTGAGTCACCTTGTCAACACCATTCAACTTTTTCTATGGGTGTCTGGCAAAATGGTATGCTCTATACCCTAACAATCCTCTCATTAGAAAAAAAAAAGATACACTAGATCAATTACATTTTCAAAAATATTTTAAATACCCATGAATTGATAATAAAGTAGGAAACTTTATTTTTATTTTTATGAGTTTCTTTTTTTTAATCTTTATCTTCTTTATTTTTATGTGGTGCTAAGAATCAAACCCAATACCCCACACAGGAGAGTCGAGCACTCTACCACTGAGCCACAACCCTGGCTGTTTTATGGGTTTCTTAATGGATAGAATGCATAGCCCTCAAATTTATATGTTGAAGTTCTGATTCCTAGAATCTCAGAAAGTGACCTTATTTGGCAATAGGCTTATTGCAGATGTAATTTGTTAAGATGAGGTCATTCTGGAGTAGGGTAAATCCCTAATCCAATATGACTCGTGTCTTCATAAAAAGAGGAAATTTGGATGAATACATACATAGGGAAAATGTCACGCTGAGATGCAGACAGATCATAGTGATACTTCTGTTAGCCAAGGAGAGAAGCTTGGAACAGATCCTTCTCTCATTGCCCTCAGAGAGAAGCAATCTGACCACATCTTGATTTTGAACTAGACTATAAATTTCTACTGTTTTAGTCACCTAGTTTGTGGTCCTTGGCTATTATGGCAGCTCTAGCAAACTAATACAAAAAAACAAAAACAAAAGCCAAGCGTTGAAGCTAGCTTTCATTTTGAAGGCATTAGTAGAATCTTGTGACCTTAAGCGACACTTTTACGGCCTCTTCAAATGCTGAGTACCAGAACCCAAGTCTAACTGCTTCTTTGGGTTTTCTATACATTTCTGTGAAGCCTCCATACCATGTAAAAATATCAACATTAAATTAGGCTTGTAGACCTTTGTCCTCTTAATCCATCTTTGGTCAGCTTAATTCACAGATCTTAGTAACCGAATCTAAGTTTAAAATAGACAATATATTTGGGGGTTAAAATAAAAAGATTCAATTAAAGTTCAGGTTCACAACAGCCTATATGTAGAGGAGTATGTTAAAGGAATTACGGTACTTTAAGTCCTCTAATTTTTCATGGTAGTTAAACACGTTGATTAATTTTTGGATTCAAGTTAAGTCCTACAGGCTAAACTTTCTGGGACCACTTGCAAAATAGAAATAGAATATATTTCTATTATATAGCAATAATAATTCAGAAGAAGGCAAGAAAGTAAAGGAAACAGAAAGGTGGAATACATAGAAAACACAAAATAAGTAGATTTAAAACCAAAAATAAGAGTGATTATAATGGGTATAAATAAACTGAATGGTCCATCTAAGAGACTGTCAGATGTTTTTACTGGGTAGATTTTCTATGTAATCCCTAAAAAAAATTGGTGTAGCTACATAAATATTAGACAAAAAAGATTTAAGGCAAATAGCATTAACAGAGAAAAATATATCATTATATAATGAAAAAAGAGCTCACTAGGAAGCTACAACAGTTTTAAATTGTGTATCCATTTAGTGTGTTTGTGTGCATATATCTTAAAATTAGAAGTCAACAATTAATAGAATTAATGCAAACAATAAAATAAATAAATCTACTAAACATCATGGTGGTAGATGTGAACACAATGATCAGTAACTGATCATTTTAGGATAGCAAAAAAATAATCAGAATTTAGGTTTGAAGGGCATAGCTGACATTGCTATGTCAATTGCACCTATGATTATAAAGTAGGTATTGACCCATGAGCTTACTGACCACATATTGGGCCACAAAGCAAGGTGCAAAAAATTTTCAAGGACAATATCATATAGACTATACTGTCTGTCCGTGATGAAATTAAGCTAGAAATCAGTAATAAACACACAACGGATATTTGGAATTTAAGAAGCACAATTCTAAGTAGCACATAAGTAAAAGAAGAAATTACATAAGTTAGGAAACATTTGAATGATGATGAAAAATACTGCACAATAAACCTGAGAAAATCAGCTAAAATAGTTTGTAGAGTGAAATTTATGGCATTTTACTTAGCAAAAGAAAGACTGATGACGAATTAAGTATTTTAGTTTTCCAGTGTTACAAAACCAATTACCCTCAAAGCTACTAGTTTAAAACAGTAACAGGGGCTGGGGCTGTAGCTCAGTGGCAGAGCACTTGCTTTTCATGCGGGAAGCACTGAGTTCGATCCTCAAAACCACAGATAAATAAACAACTAAAAAAAAAAAAAAAACAGTCACAAACACTCATCATCTCTCATGGTAGTGAGTCAGGAACCTCAAGGCAGCTTGGCTAGGTGCTTCTGGCCTGAGGTCCCTCATTAGCTGCAGCCCAGGATGGCCAATCCTGCAGCCATCTGAAGGCTGACAAGAGGAAGCACAGGCTTCCAAGGTTGGATGACTTACATGGTCCTTTGGTGCTCTTTTCTTCAACCAGGGAGCCCCATTTTCCTCCTTTTGAATTTGGATCAAACACAGTGACTTAATTATGAATAGAACGAGGCAGAATTGATGCTATGTGACTTCCAGGACAAGGTCAAAATCAGAAAAACTGCTGCCTGCTTTCTCTGTCTTTTGGATCACTTACTTGGGAGAACCTCACCCTTGACATGTGGGAACACACAAGCTGTCCCCTGTGGTGGGTCCTCCTGACAACAGATGTGTTTGTAAAATGCCACATGGATAAAGTTTGAAAATATGCAACGGGATCGAACGCATGGGGTAAAGCTATCAAAAAGAAGAGCACAAAATCCAGGATGGTATTCTCTCCAAAGGAAAGAAGGCACCAGTAACAGGGAAGAACACGGAAATTTCAGAGGGAGCAGGGATTTTCTCTATGTCTCCTAAATACGTCCTAAGCATTCGTGTATGTCTGTTCAATATTTAACTTAAAAAACTCTGAGTAGCTAATGGAACGGACAATGTAGCCCCTACCTATTGTGGCTCTCTTCCTTCTCACATCCCTTCTCTAAGTTTGTTCTCGATGTGTGTGTGGGAGAGGAAATAAATATAGCTCCCCTTTCTAGAACAACAGGAGAGCATTTTCTCCAAGCGCTCCTGGATATTGACTTTTAAAAGAAGCCTATACCCTATGCAAGGTGCAATTTAATCTTACTGAAGATTTTTAAAAGAAATTCAGGGATAGATGCTAAGTAGAATCCTTTCAAAATGTTGATCATCTCACCACTGATTAAAACATCCATCACATTGGTTCTGTCACTTTAATTAGTATGTTTCAATCTCAACAGATCCCAACCACAAGTTAACAGAAAAAAAGGAACAAAAACTTGAAAACTATTCAAAGGTTGCCACAATCAGTCACAATCATCTCAAAAACTGTCCAGTGATTTTTGGAGGCTACACCATCTAAACAGCACAGACCAAAAAAAAAAAAAAAAATTTTTTTTTGCTTGAATTAACTTCAATGCTCTGCTTATTTAGTCTTTTTTTTTTATTGTAATTGTTCCAATTTGTCACCCTCAACTACTGTAAACACACACTCTTTAGACCTTCATATCAAAATAACTGTTTGGTGAGTGGAAGTAGAAAAGGGGTTGAGCATCAGTGGTTTCAATGAACCAGTATCGGGTTGGACAGGCCAAAAGAAGCATTTGAAAGCAGTTCCATGACAACACAGCTCTAGGCAGCAATGAACTTAACCATCTTAATAAAGATGGGCCAATGGTCATAAACACAAATAGCCGAGAGGGAGCAGTTCTCTGTTGTTCTTGTCTCCGGTGGAGACCCGTCCCTTCAGCTCCAACTCTTAGATTTCTTTGAGAATTTCAGGTAATTGAAGTAGAACCAGAAGACTAAATATTATGAAAGCATGTTTCAGATCAATTATTTTAAAATGATTCCGACCCATATGCTCACAAGCAGTGTAAAGTCTTTTTATTTAAGTTGTATAAAATCATATGTGATTTGCATTTTGACTACATGAAATTTAACCTGTAAATAAGCTACATTCTCAGCCACTTTATCTCCAGAGCAAACCTAAAGATATGCAAAGATAAAATCCTGTTTAGCAGGCAGACAAGATGCCAAGGTGAGCTTTCAGAGTACCAATGAAGAAACCCGTCCCAGCTCTCTGATGACCTCAGATGAATAGCTCTGGATTTGCTTCACTCCCGATCATGCAAATGTATCACAAGAGTGATTTGATTCAAAAAGGAGCATGTTTAAAATTCCCCAAAGATAAATTTTTATAAGGCCTGATATGTATAACTGAAACAGTTGTCGAGAGCCATTAGGATATTAGGACGTCAGGATAACTGACCCCCTGCTATGACCTATTTGAGCCTTATCACAAATAAACTCTAAGGAGACAAATGGGTGACCACAAAGGTCTCCCCCAAATTTAGAGTTTGATGACTAGTCACCAAGGACCAGAAAGAGGAAGTGATGATTTCTTAAGAGAAAACCACATACTCACAAAGGAAGAAAGAGAAATATTTATAATTGTAGAATACTAACTGTGTGACACAAAGAACTCAAGCTAAACTCCAGGAGAGACTGCAATCCAAGCAGAGAAAAATCCTTTTAAAGACTCTAGTTTGGCACAGTCCTACTAAAACAGAAAATTGGTACTTAGTTTTTATGAAATGGTAATTACCAAGCAGTTTGTGTGCATGCATAAAGGTTTTTATGCATTGCAACAAAAGTATACTATAAAATATTTCTTAAGCCAAAGCATCCAAAATGATGTTTGTAAAAGTTGTATTCTTATTTAGCATTCTCCAAACATTATTCATTTAAAGTGCCCCAAAAAGCCTAAGCAATTTTCCAACTCATAGATATGTGTTTGTCCAAAAATATAAGTTTGTGCCATGAAATTCAGAAGTATGTTTTCATCTATTACAAACTAAAATTCATTGTAAATTTTCAGCAAGAATTGTTTGATGCCCACACCCGACACTTAGTCCCTCAACTAATGAACTTGATTCATAGGTAAAAATGGGCTCTGGGAAGAAATTCACTTGGCGAAAATAGATCTGAGATCTGCCACTGAGGACTAGAGAACCTAAAACTCCACGCATAAATAAATACACCAAAACTATTTGCTGTATCTGATTTGAATTATAAGTGATTTTTTGGTTCTAAAATTCAGTTTAATTCAGCAACATGTATTGAACACCTAAAAGGTCCAAGTGCCAAAATCAAATCTAATAAAGGGGTCTGGTTTCATATGGGAATTCTGGGATAAGAGCTCCAAAATGCAATCACCAGTGCCAAAATGCAATCACCCTCACAGCTCCACATCCAGCCTGCTGACCCCATCACAAGGACCTTTGGAGGTGACAATTTGTCACAGGTGACTGAACAGCTTGCTGAGGTTTACAGAGTGTCTTTACATCATTGTGGTCATTTTTGTCAAAATCCCCTGGGTCATTCTTCTGTACTTTTAAATCCACTGCCCTCGTGCTTACCAGATACTCTACTGTCCCTTCTTCCTTAGTGCTCATAATGATGTGAACACTGGCAATTGCTTAGGGCAGTTCGGCTGTCCTCTGGCCAGCACAGCACTGTTGAGGAAAACTTTGCCAGTATTCCACTTCCTCGGAAGAATTATCATTCATCCAGTGATGGCTGTCCTCTAACATCCACCTCTTCTGTTCCTCAATCCTTTAGGTGGAGGTCAATGGCTTAACACTGACCCATTCCTTCATTCAACACTGCACTCCTCCCTGCAAGCTACCAGCATCTGTTACCTGCCAAAGCTTCCTAAGTGGCCTTCTGGCACCCCAGAAAGCTATACCTACCCCTACTGTCACCGTGCACTGCAGCCACTATGACCTTTCTAAAGTGGGTGCCTGATCAGGTCATTTATCTACTTAAAACTTTTAGGTGGTTCCCTATTTCTGTTAGAATAAGATCCATATTTTTAAGGTGCATCACAAAGCCCCTTATAACCTGGATCTCACCTGTCTCCCCATCTTTGATGGACTCCTATCTAAGCAACAGCCACAACAAACTTCCTCCAGTTCCTTGGATGGCCCAGGCTCTGTCTTGCGTCTGGCTCTTACATATCCCATGCCTCCTGCCAGGAACACTTTTTCCTCTTCCTGCAAAGTCACATGCCAAGGAATGATGATCCTGAGCCAGAAGAGCAGACTCACATCCATGTGACCATTATTCCATATTGTGTGTGTGCAGCCCTCTAGGTTTATCTGAAGTTTTAACTGTATCTCTGTAACTGTAATGACCAGATTTTGCAAACTAAAATTCGGAAGAATAGGACTGAATTTGGGATGATAGCACTTGACTCAGAACATTTTGGGATTTAAGCAAATCCCATTCTGGAGCAGCTGACATTAAGAACCCTGGCCTTCTCTGGTGAGGGACAAGAGACAGGGAGCAGCAGCTGTTGTTCTAGGCATATGCCACTCGATGGGCTTAATATTAAGTGACGTGAAGTGAGGTGTTCTGCTAAAGATTAATCTTGAGAGTTCTTTTTATGCCTGCTCAATAAAGAGGTACCAAAATCAAACCAAAGCAAAACACACATGTGTGCACACCCCCACACCTCCATGTTCCCATAAGAGTGTAAAAATCTCTTGGCCCCTAAATGTTCCCCTCCCTTGAAGGAAGGAAAAGCATAAAGCTTCCTACTTTTTTTTTTTTTTTTGGATGGGGGAGTAGGGATATAGCTCAGTTCGTAGAGTGAACAATGCCCAAGGTTCAATCCCCAGCACCACACACACTCACACACACACACACACACACACACACACCAGAAAGAGAAGCGAGACAGGAAAGACCCATGAGCTCACCAGCCCACAATAGCCAACCACTGTTCCCTGTAATGTCATGATGGTCTGCGACTCTGACTGGAACCACTGGAAGTTAGGCCAGATTTTCTGCATCAGGACTTAGTGAGGGACAAATGGTTTCTGGACAGAAGAATGTGCCACAGACCCAGGGTAATAAAACTAGGCCTCATTATCTTAGTGCCTTTGATAACTACTGGAGAGCAGACTTGGGTTTTGAATCTGCTGGAGTCTTCCATAAATGGTGTCTAAATGCAGGCTACATAACATTCAAAAACTCCCCGGAGAAATTCCTATTATGTACATGGGAGGGGGAGTGTGGTCAGCCCCACTTGGCTGGGCCCAGAACATTCTCTGTTCAGTGAAACTTCGCAGTTCTTGTGTTCAGTGCCAACTGCATGTTCGTACTAGACCCAGAGGTGGTAAGAGTATTGAAAAATGAGCTGGATGGAACAGGCAGAGCTGGGCGATTCTGTCTCTCTGAAACATCAAAACCACAAGGCAAGATATTAATAAGGGAATTATTTTTATAAAGACTCTAACTAGTCAGGAGTCAATATTATGATGAGTTGCTATAGCAAGACAGAGTGACATTATTTTTTTTTCCATTAGCCTTCTATTGATATGCAAGTTAAAACCCAAGAAATGACTGAGATGCATCACTAGCGACTTGCTCTGTAGGACTGATGGTCTTGGGAAAACCCCTGAACTTCATGGTGTACAGTAACATTAACCACAGTAGGAAATAAAGGTCCTCATGGAAGGTAACTCTGCTCAATGTCAACTGCTCAAGACTTTCAGCACTAGACAGGTGCCTCTTGACCTTCATGGGGCTATATTCTAATAAACTCATCACAAGTTGAAAATGCACCTGACCTATCCAGCTCCAGAGCTTGCCTAGATTTCCCTAAATGTGCTTAGCACACTTGCATTAACTTAATGTAGAAAAATAATCTAAGGCAAAACCTATTTTATAGTAACATGTTGAATGCCTCATGCACACAGAGGTGGGCGTTTTGTAGACATAATAGGATGCAAAAACACAAAGCATGAGATCCAGAAATCTCTGTCAACACAATACACTGAAAAAGTATTGGTTGTTTCCCCTCATGATCGTGTGGCTGCCTGGGAGCTGCCCTCACTGCCACTGTCCAGCTTCAAGAGAGAATCACACTCATTATTATGAACCCAGATGCATATTGCTTTTGCACTGTCATAAACTAGAAAAATCATTAATTCTAATGCTGCCAAGTTGAGACCATCTGTAGCCACTTCTTCCCTAGGCCGTGACCTCTAGTTAACTCTTTAACACATTAACTTTGATAACTATCAAATCAGAATATGTTTTCCGCTCGCCCTGTTTGAGTCTAAATATGCCCTGAGAGAGCTACTTTGCATGCTTCCTTCCTGTGTTCCTAACACCCGCATGGAGCTGGGCACAGAGTTAAGGCCGATGGCATTTGACTGGCTGTCTTTTTCAAAGAACACAATGCATTCGCATCCAGGTATCAAAAACACCACATAATGGAATGAAAGATCTTTTTATTATAGCTGGAATATTCATCAAATCAATACCAGAGGCAAAAGGGTCTGAAGCAATGTCACTCCGGGTGTGGCCTTTGGACCAGGAGCCCTTGGGTCACTTGACAGTTTGTAGGAAAAGCAAAACCCAGGGCCCAGCCCAGACCCAGCGAGTCAGAACGTCTGCGGGTGGAGCCCAGACACCTGGGTTTTAGCTGGGCTCTCCCGGTGAGTCTTACAGACTTGCAAGTTCTGAGAGCCATTGCTTTGGTTTTGGGTACATGTCCCCTAGAGGTCCATGTGGTAAAGGACTGGCCCCCAGCTGGGTGTTTACGGGAGGTAGAGGAATCTTTAAAAGCAGGTACACTCTGGGAGGTCTTTAAGGTGATTAAGGATCTGTCTTTGGAGGGGATCATGGGGCCCTGGTCCCCTCCTCACTCCCTGTTGCTTCCCAGCCATGAGGTGAGGGGCTCTGCTCCACCACCTGCTCCCACCAAGATGTGCTGCCCGCCACAGGCCCCAAAGCAATGGGCCCGCGACCACAGACTGTAGCCCCCAACCCTGAGCCACAGGAACCTCATCTGTTATGGCGACACACTGAAAGCTGACTTCAGACAAGTGGCACGGTTATTCAGAAATAAAGGTGAAAAGAAACGAGAAATGTCATAAAGACTAGAATTTTGCCCCGGTCAACTGGCACATTCTTGCTGGCATATGGATTAAAAGCATCAGGAAAGAGGAGGAGGAGGAGGAATCACGTGTGGGATGATAGGCATGAATAGTCACAGAGCAGCCACGACCACCAGATCACCACGCCCCATTCTGTCTTCCTGGCTGAACAACCAGGGAGCAGGCCACCTTCCTCCAGTACAGCACTGTCACTTCCCTGGGTGTCCCTCCCCACCCCCGGGGCAGTACTCTCTGTCCCTCCTTCTAGGAATCTCGAATGACCAAGTCAACTCAGGAGAGGCAGCCCCCTGGGGACGAGAAGGAAGCTGTGCCGTACCGTGATTCAGGTGTCTGATGCAGTCACTCAAGAGGGTGCTGAACTTCTTCTGGTCCGCGGCCTCGTGGAAGCAGAAGTAGCCATGTCTGAGGAAGGGCTGCCACAGGTACACTGGGAAAGGCTTGGGCAGCACCACCAACGGCTGAGAGTTCTCCTTCTCACTGGAGGCTGAAGACATATTGAAACACAATCTCAACACACAGGTCTCTTACCTTAAATACTGACTTCAGGCTGGGAGGGTATGTGGGGCAGGCCCTGGGATGGAACAGGGTGAGGGACATGCTAGTTCGGACTTCTGTCCATCCCTCCACCAGCCCTCCCACCCCCCACCTCTAGTCTCACTCCATGGCTGATGTCACCGGTGTCATCCTGACTGCCGGCCCGTGGCTTCTTCTCTCTTACCTGTCCTTTTAGTCTGCTCTCGAGTAGCTGTTGCTGCTAACAACACCTCTTCACTTCTAAGAGCTTCTGTCTCCCCATTTCCTGTATGTTTTGTTTTGTTTTTAAAGCTATTTCTTCTCTGTCACCTTGTGGTTCCTTTGCTGTCCCTCCAAGTCACATTAAGTGACGGTGTTTGCGCTGGTCTTCAGTGGTTTCTACTCCACTCTGTCTACACCAGCCCAGGGTGAGCTCATCCCCTCCGTGACATTTCCTATCATTCCTGGACTCCCCAAGACCCTTCCCGCCTTCCTTCCTGTCATGCTCTCCCATAGAACATTCTCTCTCTTCCTGCAAAAGTTGGTTCAGAAGCCACCTCCTCTGGGATGCCTTCGCCAGCACCTCCTCTGCCACCTGAGACAGAACTGGGTGCTCCTTTCCTTGCTCCCCAAAACCACTGTGATGACCGGTTGCCATGTCTGCACCCACACTCAGGGGACAGTGGTGGGGAGAGTGAGGTGAGCTTCCCCAATGATTCTCACAGTTGCCTCCCCAGGAAGCAGAGCCACCACCCTGAACGGTGGGCTCCTAGAGGGTAGGGACAGCCTCTCACGTGTCCTGGTATCCTCAGCCCACAGCACAGTCAGGGAAACCAGGAGACCTTTAGCATCAGAGTGTTCAATCAACAGATGTGCTTTGTTGGCTTGGGGAATTTTAGAAGCCCTAAAAAATAAGACTTATGTTTTCACTCCAAATCCTTTCCAAGC
Organism: Urocitellus parryii; assembly: GCF_045843805.1. NCBI lineage: Eukaryota > Metazoa > Chordata > Mammalia > Rodentia > Sciuridae > Urocitellus > Urocitellus parryii. The sequence continues at coordinate 130,433,181 of NC_135539.1, read as the reverse complement.
AACGCATGTTCAACCAGGTTACTCGGCAGAAGCCTTGCCTCTGCGTGACTCCTTTCCTGCATTCCGGTTACAAGCCACTGCACATGGCTTAAAGTCCCTGCTTCTTTCCAGAGTCACAGAGAACATGCAGAAGGAGAAGCTGGTTGGGTGTTCCCTGTGTAGAGAATGAGCAGGGAATGGGAGGAAAGAGGACCCCCTAGAAGGTTGCAGAGAGCCCTGGCATACAAGAAACTCATCGTTCATAGTAATGATGAGATGGTGAGAAGAAACGTTTTAGTTTGAGACCATCCCATTTATTGATTCTTGATTTTAATTCTTGCACCAAAGGAGCCTTATTAAGGAAGTTGGGGCCTAATCCTACCTGATGGAGATTAGAACCTACTTTTTCTTCTATTAGAGGCAGAGTCTCTGGTTTTATTCCTAGGTCCTTGATCCATTTTGAGTTGAGTTTTGTGCATGGTGAGAGATAGGGGTTTCATTTCATTTTGTTGCATATGGATTTCCAGTTTTCCCAGCACCACTTGTTGAAGAGGCTATCTTTTTTTCTCCAATGCATGTAATCTGTGAGGTGAATAGAGAGCCTACGTCTTGGGAGCAAATCTTTATCCCTCACACGTCGATAGAGCACTAATCTCTAGGGTATGTAAAGAACTCAAAAAGCTAAGTACCAAAAAAACCAAATAACCCAATCAATAAGTGGGCCAAAGACCTGAACAGACACTTCTCAGAAGAGGATATTCAATCAATCAACAAATACATGAAAAAATATTCATCATCACTAGCAATTAGAGAAATGCAAATTAAAACCACTCTAAGATTTCATCTCACTCCAGTCAGAATGGCAGCTATTATGAAGACAAACAACAATAAGTGTTGGCGAGGATGTGGGGAAAAAGGCACACTCATACACTGCTGGTGGGACTGCAAATTGGTGCAGTCAATATGGAAAGCAGTATGGAGATTTCTTGGAAAATTGGGAGTGGAACCACCATTTGACTCAGCTGTCCCTCTCCTGGGTCTATACCCAAAGGACTTAAAAACAGCATACTACAGGGACGTAGCCACATCAATGTTTATAGCAGCACAATTTACAATAGCTAAAGTGTGGAATCAATCTAGATGCCCTTCAAGATGAATGGATAAAAAAAGTGGCATGTGGCATATATATATATATAAAGGAATATTACTCAGCAATAAAAGAGAATAAAATTATGGCATTTGCAGATAACTGGATGGAGTTAGAGAAGATAATGCTAAGTGAAGCTAGCCAATATCAAAATGCTGAATGTTTTCTTTGATATAAGGAGGTTGATTCATGGTGTGATAGGGAGTGGGAGAATGGGAAGAATAGATGAACTCTAGATAGGGCAGAGGGGTTGGAGGGGAAGGGAAGGGGCATGGGGTTAGATGGTGGAATGTGAGCATCATTATTATCCTAAGTACAGGTATGAAGACACAAATTGGTGTGAATATACTGTGTATACAACCAGAGATATGAAAAATTGTGCTCTATATATGTAACAAGAATTGTAATGCATTCTGTTGTCATATATAAATAAAAAAAAATTAATGATGGGAGGAAGGCCCAGAAGGAGCCAGTTCCTGGTAAGTTAATAAAACGGGATTGACTCAAGGACAGAACAGACTTCTAGGGGGCATATACAGAAGCCCTGTTCCACTGTCCTGGGACCTGAAGGGAACAGAGTGGAAGCACTGGGGACAAAAGCTGGCCTCCAGCACAAAGCCTGGCACACAGTGACTAAGAATGAATCGCCATGTGAGTTAACAAACTAATGCGTGAACAGCGGCATGCTGTGGACACCTCTAGATGTCACAGCATCCTATCAGCCCTTCTTTCTCCGCATAAAAACCCTGATTTTCAGTTGGGCAAATGACTGCATGAAGACTGTTACATATTTCCAGCTTCCCTGTAGTTTGGTACCCCATAGCTACTAAGTTCTGGCCAATGGGATGTAAGTAAAGTGGCGTATGTAACCTTGGAGAAAGGGAATGAACATCTCTCCTTCTGTTTTGTCCTCCCTGTTGCCTGAAATGAGAAAGCTGTGGCTGGAGCTCCAGCAGCCATCCTGGACTCTGCTACTAAGGTCCACACAGCCTAGAAATAAATAGGAGAAAACTAGACAGAGCCTGTCCCTGACAAATTTATGGATTTGCCACACCAACTCTGGATTAAAACCCAAATATTTCTAGCAAGAACATAGAATGCATTGATATTAATACCTTAAATGCATATATGACTATATGACCGGTGTGATTCTATATCATGTACAACCAGAAGAATGAGAAGTTACACTCTATATATGTACGATGTGTCAAAATGCAGTTGACTGTCATGTATATCTAATTAGAACAAAAAAAAAATAATAATAAAAACTGTGTATTTAATTGAATTTTTCTTCATGTGCAGCAAACCAGGATCTAACTAATAAAATGCCAAATAAGTGAATCACTTTAGCAAAACAACAGTCGCCTTAATATTCATAAGCTCCGGTGCCTTTTCTCAATCAAGCAAGGTCAATTCCTTTTATCTTGCCTAAGTTTCTTTTTAGTAGAAATACTATCACATAGTAAGTCCTCTTGATTAACATGGTTTTGTGAATCAATTCTCCTTGCCCTTTCCAAGATGTCACAATTTTGTACAAACAACTGAAATCAACTTTGACCCTCTGCAATTAAAAGCTTCAGCAAGACCCATAAAATCCACTCCTATTAGCCTAGAGTTCCCTCACTTAACCTTTTACAATAATTTTTCCAAATGCCATCCATCTGCATATTTTCTGAATTGTATCACAAAGACATCACAAATGACCTACTATAGAATATTCTATTTTTAAAACTCAGGAGGCCACACCATATGATAAAAATAGTCATTGAAATGCCCCAATCTGAAGCCTTGGGACAATGGCATTAGTCACATAAGCCTTGTGTTTTTCATTGCTTTTCATTCCTCTGGTATGATTTCATCAACAAATCAATAAGTATATTGTCTGTTCCGATGGATTTCCTTGAAAAGTTCTGGAGAAATTCTGAACAGCCAACATGTTGGTATTCCATTTCTAGCTATAGCTCTGTAGTCAGGATGGCAAATAAATAAATGTTGAGAGAAAATATAAAATATAATAATGTGTATAGTGCACATAAAGTGTTGTTTTAGCCTGAATTACTTAGTAATAATTTGTTAATCTAGGTTTATGATCCATGTACTAATCCCATAATTGTGTTATTAAAAACACTATGCTAAGCATTCTGCACCAAAATAACAATTGATGGAATGATTACATTTTCTCCCATAAATTATAATGAAATGATTGTGCCTATTAATAAAAACCAGGCCTCTCTTCAAGAAGCCAAGTAATTACTATGTGGTATGATTTATACAAAGCCAGATGGAGCTATCACATTATTCACAGTTCATGAATCTCTGTGAATTGCCCTATTTAGTCTATACATTATCCATCACTTTCTCTCTAAGAAAAAAAAAAAGGAGTGAATGAGAATCAAAGAATGTTAAAGCTAGAAATATCAGAAATACCCTTTTAGACTTTCAAGTTCAAAGCCCCATTTTAGAATTGGAGAAATAGAAACCAGAACGGTTCAGCAGCCTGCTCCTCTAAAACATTTGATAAGTGGCACAGTGAGAAGTAGATAAAAGTCCAGGCTCCCAGTTCTGAGTTCCATGCTCTGTCTATGGCAGCGCTCAGCTTTATTTATAGACAGGTGAATTGATACAGTGCCTTTTAAAAATTTTTTTACATATTAGCTATGAATTGCTATAATATTTAAATTCGTTTTTTTTTTGTCAATTTGGGATGTTTAATTGCATATCACCCCAAAATTAGAAAGACAATAATCCCCCAACAGGGTCAGTCTTGTTTATTGAAAGAATGGGATTGTGCTTTTCACAGACTGAGCCCTACCTGTTTATTTCCACTGCTCTGGGAGGTGCTATCAAAGCCTGCAATATGTTCAAAAGCTTCCAGGTACTTGACCAATAGCAAATTTTCCATGTGCTAGAAACACGTAACTGATTTGTGCAATACTAAATGGGACATCAAATAACAGAAGTGGTATAACGTTGGCTAAACAAGAGAAACGATGTCAACCCTTTGTCTGTGGGGCGTGGGTTTCTCAACCTGGACATTACTGATTTTTTTCTCTTCATTGTTGGAGACTGTCCCATGCACTACAGGATCTCCAGCAGCATCCTGGCCTGTAGCACTCCCATTTTAATCGTAACAACCAAAATATCTGCAGACAATGATAAATGGCCCTACAAAGTTAAATTCCTCTTCCCCATTAAGAACCACTGCTCTAGCTCAATAAAATCAGTTTAAATTTTCTTCCTTGAAAAAAGAGGCTCAGTGACTTACCAATAGGGTCTGGGAAATGCCTGTCAGACAGTAGGTTATATTCATCTTCTGATGTTAACACCTTGCCACCAGCTGGAAGAATTCGACTTTTAGGAGCCGCTCCCTTCTGATAGGCCTGGGAGGAAAAGGCATAAGTGAATGAATTTCTTCCCCATTTGGATTTTTTGGAAAGTCATATTAAAAATGGACACATAGACACAGATACACATACCCAGAGACAGAAATCTCCACACTAGGTCATTGAGTTAGAGCCATTTATTAAAAAAAAAAAAAAAAAAAATCTGCTCTGCATACCTGCCACTTGCAAGGCAGTATCTAGTACTTTTGTGTGATGGTTACAACATGTCAATCAGGGTCCCTAATCTCGGGAATATTCCTCATAGATATGCTCTCGAATAGGAAAAATGACTTCAGCAACATGCACACGATTTTTAATTTATAAAAGTGCCTTTAAAAAAAATACACACCCCAGAATCATACACACCGCATTTACCATTTCAGTCACTAATGCCGAGTCATTCTGATAACCGAGAAGGTGACAACCTCACAGTTGCTGTACAAAATGCTCGGTGACTGATGTGGACCAGGTTCAGTGACCAACAAGACGATGCAACAAGGAACTGTTATGATGGTTACTGGATTTCCATCAGAAACTTTAAAATGTTGCTGTGATAAAATATGCCAACGGCTTGGCCCTCAGATGTGACTGTTGGGCATAAAATAGTTGAGATGGTAGTGCAGTTTTGTGACATCAAACCATTCTGGCTGGCAGACAGGAAGCTCTGCTGTTTAAGAAATGCAGAAGAGGCACAGAGCATCACTAGAGCAGTTAGGCAGACACAGCCACAAAGTCACCCAGATGAAGTATGTGTGCCGGAAGGGAGATGCCTACATCCAGGCAGAATTTTTGAAAATAGAAACCTTAACGCAAGCTGAGAATTGAAACCAAGAAACTGTGGGACCCAAACGCCCAAGTGTACTCTTGGGAATAACTAAAATAACATTGATCTAGGCAACAAACTCAGAATAACAATAACACATTCTGCATCAGTAAGATAGCGAGTGAAGAAACCCAAACTAAACAAACTCTCAGATATCTAAGAAGTTTGTTTTCATACTTGTGAGAACCATCCATCAACAGCGTCAACACATCTGGGATCCAGAGCCTAACACAGGACAATCTAAATGTATGGTTTGGAGAAATTTCAGAAGCAATTTGATTCAGGCTGGACTCAAATGTGAATTGTTATTAGTTATAATAAGCTCATTGGCTTTCATAAACATTACATTGTTTAATCCTAAAAACAGAATAATGAGTTAGGTATTATCTCTATTTTACAAGTGAGAAAAATGAAGCTCAAAGAGATTGAATCATTTGCCGATGGCCCAGCAGTGAGTAGGTAACAAATCCAGGATTTTCCTCATGTCTGTCCAGTCCCAGGGCCAGTGTGCAGAGGGCAGGCTTACCAGTGCTCCTGCTTAGTTACCACGCAGAATTGGACTCACAATAAAACAACAGGTAATTTATAGGTTCTTAATGTGCGATTCTGGGGTGTGTATTTTTTTAAAAGCACTTTTATAAATTAAAAATCATGATTTTATTAAAACTGTAAGCAATGATGACAAATGGCTGGAATTTCCCTTCAAATATCCAAGTGAGTTTATAAAAATGTGTGTTTATTATCAAATTCAGTCATTCTATCTCAATGACCACAGGTTGGTAGAAAGTAATGGACCAAAAAAAATAAATAAATAACCCATCAGTATCACTCATAAATTTCAAGTTGAGGGAGCAAGTTTTCAGAACCAAGAAGTAAAACAAACCACCAAAATTTGATTCACAGAGAAATTTCAATTAGCGTTAAATGTAGCAAAAACCTTAGTAAACCAAAGAAAAAGCCCTTCAGGGTTTCCTCCCAATTTAGTTAGAAATAATCATATCTGCACAACATTGGGTTCAACCAAAGGCCTGGCTAGGTGCTAAATGCCTCAATAAATTTATTTATTGTAAACAACAAAGGGATCATGCATTCATTAATGAGAAAACTGAGGTTCAAAGAGATTTACAATTTAGGTAAGGACATATCCCTAGAAGCTGGCAAACATGTGACTCAAAACCTGACAGATTAACCAATATGCTACACTGCCTCTCCTCAAGCTTCTCTGAAAGGACATTATAAGGGGCCGTAAAAAAATAAGGCAGGGCTGGGATGTGGCTCAAGTGGTAGCACGCTCGTCTGGCATGCGTGGGGTGCTGGGTTCGATCCTCAGCACCACATAAAAATAAAGATGTTGTGTCCACCGAAAACTAAAAAATAGATATTAAAAAATTCTCTCTCTCTCTCTCTCTCTCTCTCTCTCTCTCTCTCTCTCTCTTTAAAAAAAATAAGGCAATCTGTTATTACTACCATTGCAATTTGCAGTGTATTAATACTTTGCTTCTGAGTACAAATTAAGTGTTGAATGAAATCCTAACATAGATAAGTGGAGAAAGAATAAACTTAGCCAATGTTGAAGGAAGTAAGTCTACTCAAGAGAGCACTTGAACCTCATCCAGTAGCCTGTGAAATATGTTTGTGCTATATTTTATTCCTAATTTCTGCCAGAAATGGGAAGGAAACACATAGGTCTGCTTCCTACTATGGTTTAGTATCAGGCAGATGGCTCCATACCATGCAGCTTGTTCTGACCGCTCTTGAACTTTGCAGAATTTTAAACATGTTATGATCTTTAACTGGTAAATCGTAATTACTCATTTCCAAGGAAGGGGTTGAGGATTTATGTAGATAAAACTGTGTACAGTCTGAGATCTGAAAGAAGCCATTGGGATCATTCAACCAAATTTTCTACTTTTGTGGCCCAGAGACAGCAGGTCACTTGTCCATGAGTTCAGTTCCAATGAGTGGCACTTGACCTAAACTGTACTCTCCCAAATTCGCTGCCCAGTGTACTTTCCCTCGTGTGTTACATCCCTATGTGGGGAAAGAAATAGGAACCAAAAAAAACCAAAGTCCTCTCAAGGTCTAGTCATTTTATATATATCATCTTTCAACCTTTTACAAACAAGAAAAATATCCAGGAAAAAAGTCCAAAGGCAGCCGGGGGAATAATCAAGAAGTGGAATAAAGTATGTGGAGTGTTCTAAATTCCCAGGAACCCAGGCAAATCCCGTCACAACCTTAGTGAATAAGTAACTCCTCTGCCTTCTGTCACACACAAGGCCTAAGAGTGGGAAGACATGAAGACAGCAGAGGGAAGGACGTCCAGCCAGTGACTGGGAAAGACCTGGAGGCTGAAGGACCGTGGGAAAGGCTCCTGTGCGAACTCAGCCACTCTGCGCAGCCTTCCCTTTTCACACTCACTTGTGATCTTGTGCTCAAAGTCTATCTTGTCCCCAGGACTGCAAACATCTGTCTAATCAACAGCTATTTAACCAGAACCTTGTGTAACACTTGGCCCAGAATAAAAATTCAATAAATGTCATTTTAATTGAAATGATCCCCGAATGAGTGCTTCTTGCACGGATCTGTGGCAAAGGAGAGGACGAGCCGATCCACCTCGCCAAGGGTTTAAGAATATTGCGAGAACCTGGGGTAACAGGGAAATGTCTCACCTCTCTGTTCTCATAGCTTTCCACAGCAAAATCATTCTTAACCACAACGTATCTGTCCTTCCATTTCCGTATGTCTTCAGCAAACTGTGAGAGCTCCGCTTCGTACAAGACGGTTCCTGGTTCCAGCGGTGGCTTAAAGAAGATGGACAAAGTTAGCCATCTCAACAAGAGAGGACACACTGGGTTACCATAGCCTTAGTCCTGGTGTTTCAAGGCCTGTTTGAGGAAATCATGGTGTGCAGAGAACCTGGGGAAATGGTCGTTCCTCCTCTCCTCCACCATCGCCCCTTCCTCCTGACCAAACACAAATATTTGTCCTATTGTTATTTTTATGTATTAAAAATAACGTTTTCATTTTCCTGTATTATGCTGTAGGTATAGGAGCATATGGTAGAAGGGATTATAACAATCAAGTTGTACCTTGCATACACATGGCACTTAATAAATGCTCGATAAGCTGTGGGGGAGAGGGAGTGAGTTGGGATAATGTAAGCTGTGGACATCTACCCCAAATCCCTGGCATGTCTCAGGGTAATTTCCAGAAAATCAGAAGAATGAACAGGTGATTCCTCGATTCATCACACCTCCATGTGCGCCTCAAGAGCCAGTGCTCAGTGGCTTTCCCAAAAGCCATGGCAACCCAGGCTTACAAACACTTCACCCCTCCTCACACTCCTTGATATCCTGTTGGGTTCAAAAACAGGGAGGCATCAAGCCAGCAAACCTCAGTTCTACCTCTCCGATTTAAAAGGCTGGGCATCTCTCCTTAACTTTGATGACAGATGTGGTACAGGGGAATCTCCAGTAGATTCCTACGAAGGTCCTCCATTGGGCTTGCTGTGTAGGGATAATTTCTATCCATCTCATTGTACAATTCCCACCTTATTTCAAAATATAGTCCAGCAAAGTGGCTTAAAGTTCCATCGTGACAGACAATGTGGCAGCTTGATATCTTGCCTGGTTAAAAGGTCAGAGAGGCCAGGCGCAGTGGCTCATGCCTGTAATCCCAGTGGTTTGGGAGGCTGAGGCAGACGGGTTGCCAGTTCAAAGCCAGCCTCAGCAAAATTGAGGCGTTAAACAACACAGTGAAATCTTATCTCTAAAATAAAATACAAAATAGGGCTGAGAATGTGGCTCAGTGGTCGTGTGCCCCTGAATTCAATCCCCAGTACCAAAAATAAAGGTCAGGGAAGACCTCACTCCCTTGTCAAATGAGGTTGGAACCAATATCAGGGGAACTTCATCTTCTTACATGCAGCTTTCCTCAAGCTGGGCCATCAGTGGATAAGCTTGCCAGGCTAAAAATGTGAACTCACCCTAGACTTACTGCATCAGATTCTCTGGGGTGTGGACCAGAATTTGCATCTATTTTGTTTGGGGACAGGCTGGTTTCAAAGTCCTAGGCTCAAGCACTCTCCCAATGCTGGGACTACATGCTTGTACTACCAGCCAGCTCAGAATTTGCATTTTAAACAAGCTCCCTAAATTTTAAGAACCAAAGCTTCACAGGGATTCCTATCAGCTCTCCCTACATACCCGTGTTGCTGAACCTCGTGGCTAACAGCCTCTGTGTGGCGTTTCACCATTTATCACCCACTTCCTCCTTGAAATCCTGTCCTCATTGGCACCTTACACGTTCCTGATTTTTCTCCTACTCCACAGGCTGTTTTTTCTTAGCCCACGTGTCTGGATCCTTCTCCTCTTTCTGATGTCCAAATGCTGGTGGGGCCAGTACTCTGCACCTCTTCTCTGCGTTCATTCCTCAATTATATCCCATGACTTTCCTCCTGGTTATAAGACAACAACTCCCCAGATGGCTCTTCTCCAGTCCCAGTCTCTTCACTGAGCTCCGGATCAGAATACCCAACTGCCTATTCAATATTTCTATAGGTGTATGTAAAATAAGCATCTCAACCTTGGCAAAAATGAACTCAGGCCTCCCATTCACTCCCGAGTAAAAGGCAAATCTATCCACTTATCACTCAGGTTAAAGACCAAGAGATCCGCACTCATCCTGTCCTGCTAATAGCAAGTTCTGTCACCTCTATCATAAGTACCTCTTCTCTCTACCACCACCGCCCTCCTAGTTCAATTCCTCTCCACTCTTCTCTTGGGCTTCTGCAGTAGCCTCCTTGCCAGTCTCCCATTTCCCCTCCCTTCCCATAGTCTATTCTCTACCCACCCTTCATAGGTCACTCTGTCTTCAGTAGCCTCCAGTGGGATTTCCCTTTACATTTAAAACAAAATCAACCCCTTCTGGTGTCCTACAGGTCTACACAGCCTGGTCTCTGTCTGCCTCTCTGTAATCGCTGCTCATCCCTGTCCCCTGCACACAGCACTCTGGGCACGCCAGCTTTCCCACCCTGACTGCAGGGTCTCTGGTTACTCTTCCCATGAACTCTCATATAGCTGTCATTCATTCCAGCCATCCCTACAGAGGCCTTCCCTCGCCTACCAACTTCCCCAAAAGAAGATGTCTGCTTTATTTTTCTTTGTGGCATTTTCCATGACCTGACATCACCCGATGTTTCTTTGTTTGTTAGTTTATGGCCTGACTCCTGTGTTTGAATATAAACCCCAGGAAGGCAGAGAATTGGTCTCACTCTCCAGTTCTAATTTGCATTAGCACTCTGTCAGAAACAACAGTCTGACAAGGAGGTGCTAATAAATATGTGTTGAGGTTAAAGTTAATAATGGGGCAAAATAATAAGAATACATTAGAGAGCTCAAAGAGAAAAATCATATTTGATCAGGAACCAAAATAAAAATGCCCATAGCAGAAGACACTGCAATTATGACTTTTAAAAAACTGAACTTTCCTACAGCAGGTCAGATTTCCTGATATCAAAGCATCAGTGTGGAAAAATCACATACTAAAAGTGGACTCGTGCCAGTTTCTTTTTATATGGATTACACCATCAGCAAGAAATCATACAGGGCTGGAATTATAGCTGAGCTGGGGTTGTAGCTTAGTGGTAAGAGTGTTTGCTTGGCACATGTGAGGCACTGGGTTCAAATCTTCAGCACCACAAAAAGTTAATAAATAAAATAAAGATACTGTGTGCATCCACAACTAAAAAAAAATTAATGAATTAAAAAAAGAAATCTATATATTCTAATTTCTAAGCAAACAGGATTTTTTGAACATGAATGATTTCAGGACATATTTTTTAAACTACCATTCAAATCATCATTTATTTCTGAAACATTATGAACTATAAAGCTTTCTTCAGTGGGAGAAATTCATGAGCAAAAGGTCCATAGTTACCTTGGTCTTCAAAAATTGTGACGTTAAATCTCTTTGCTGTTCTACTTCACTGCGCACGTGATTGCCGAAAGCCACCGAATACTGGCGACTGTAGTATGGACCAAAGTTTTTGATGGCAGCCTCAGTTTTCCCTGGAAAAATATGAAAATTATAATTTTAAATGTAGCATCTCTCACAGAATAGACACCAACTACACAATTCTCTCAACAGTCTCCTTCATGCCACTGTTTCCCAGGGATTCGTTCCCAGCCTGTGTTCCCTGATAATGTCCATGGCCTCTGCACCTGCCTGGCTCTCTCCCTCCCCTCTGGCCGCTTTCCAAGAGACTGCAGGAACCTAAGGCTCCTCACCCAGTAACCAAGAGGGGTTTTTGTCATATGCCATGGGCACAAACTCAATCATCCTCCTAGTCCTCTAAGACCATTCTGCCTGGTCTCTCTACTTTGCCTTGCTCTTTATTCTCCTGCACATCCAACTGTTCAGCTTCTTACTCCCAACCCTCCCACAGTCCACCCTTTCAACTCTGCATACATGTCTCTCCATTTTTCTCCAGATCCATGAAGTTCCACCTCTAGACTTTCAACCCACAGTCCTGGATAAAGCAACAAAGAGTTTCCTCTAGTTGTGGTCCTCTGCTTCTGACTTTTCAAGATTGTGTATGTATGTGTGTGTGTATGTGAAAGAGAGAGAGAGAGAGAGAGAGAGAGAGAGAGAGAGAGAGAGACTGAAAGCATTATATAATCACCATGAGATCAAGGGGGGGAACTTTGGTGTAGGAGTCTGGGGACCTCGATTGTGGTCCCATATCTAATTGTGAGGCAGAAACCAGCTGTCTGACCTCAGCCGACCCACTCAGCTCTCCAGGCTCCAGTGTCCCATGCCACATGCAGGTCTGATCACAGAGGTACAGCTCCCTCACAACAGTGATTGGCAGCTGCCATAAATAGTCTATCAGCACCAGACACAGAATGAGTCTCAACCACACGTGGAGAGTGTGAGGATTAGAAGTAGAGAGAGAGTTGGACCCTGGGAACTTCCTCCTGCTTTTCCAGTCCCTCCTTAGCTTGGGGAGTATGTGAGGCGGGAAGGTGGGCCAGAAAGGGCAGCTTAGAAGTCCTTCTGTAGCAGCTTAGAAGTCCTCACAACATTTTAGTACTTTCTACAGAAGAAAGAAAAAAAAATGTGAAGTTTCTCTGCCTGTACCAACAAGTAGTTAGCCCATGGAATAGGATATCAGCCTGAGGAAAAATAAACCTGACATCACATTCCAAAATATTTTTTAAACACTTCATGTGAACTTGGCATAATTTTTGTTTTCCAAATTTGATATTACAGTCAACAGAGAACTATTAAAATATAACTTATTGGCAAAAATTGTTTAAAGCTATTCTTCATGTAATATTGCAGAAATAAGTGAAGCATTCTAATCTAGTGTACTGAGGTACTACTCTATAAAAGAAGTGTACAAAAATCTGTTTGTACACTTAGGAAATTACCACCCCAAACATCCAGAATATATGAATACCCTCCCTATATGGATAGAATACTTTTGCTCAAGCATCTTAGTCTTGGGATATGTATGAGATAAAGGAGAATTCTTTTGCATTCCTTTAGCAAAATGACATTTACTGGTCATATTTATGGGCTTTAGTAATTATTTCTTGTAAGGTCCTTTGAGACCCACTAATAATAGATTCTGTAGACATGCAAATAAAAGCTCCTATAATTTCAATCAGGCATGCTTTTGCTTGCTTTGTGAGTTTATGGTATTATAGTTAATCAGTATTTGCATAATACTTTAATATGCTCAAGCTTTATAACCATCTAATTGGTTATTATTTTATTAGCTTTTATTACCATGCAGCCATAGTAAAATTCTATATCCTTGTCTATAATTTTCTTACATAGGAGTGGGACATCCCACAATGAGAATGAGTCTCTCTTTACCAAAACAAAATGATTAACAAAATTTGCCCTTTAGCTCCAAGTGAGCACTGCTTTCTGCATCAAAAATGCAGACTGTTAATTGCTGATGCTAACTTTTGCACTCTTGCAAGCATTTGGATGGAAATAAAAGGAGGTTGTGGTCATTTTACCATGACCTCTATAGAGCGTCAAAAGCTGACCTGCCACATCACCAAGCTTCTCCCAGGTCCACCTTGCTTCTACTGATGCGCTCTGACGCCACCACTCCCTTTAAATACAGGAGAAGAATGCTTCTGTGATTTAAATATGTGCATACGGTACTATCAGCACATCACCGGCCAGGCAGCACTTATAAAGCTTCCTTAGGTAATTAATCCAATGATAGGTTCAGAAATGTAAATAATAGTAAAAGCGTACTGATTAATGAATGTGTGATCAGGCACTGTTCTAAGTATTTTTGCGCATGTTGAGCATTTCATTTGCTCCTCACAAACTCCTGTGACATGAGCCCCGAACCCTATTTTACAGCTAAGAAATTGAGGCACAGGGAAAGACTCCAGGTAACACTCCTACTCACACATGCTTTTTGTCTTAGCTCACTAATACTAACATTTTGCTTTTTTTTTTTTTTAAGTTCTAAGGACAAAAGAACCTAATGCTTATTCTCCGGATGTATCTGGATTTTAGTTTAAATAAATTTGAACCAAAATAAAGGAGCCCTGGGTGTGGGGATCTTGAGAATAAAAATAAGGTCTGACATTGGGCAAATGTCACAGTAGTTGGAAAGACCCACTCTGGAGTAGATGGACATGGTTTCCAGTCCCATCTTTGCTACTTGCCAGCTGTGGGGCCTCAGGAGCATTACGTGAAGCCAAGAGTAGCAGCCTCCTGAGGTGGGTGTAATGGTTACATACAGCAATGTAGCTCAGCACTGAAGCGGGCACACAGAAGGTGTTCAAGCTAAGATGATGAGAACAATGAAGCCCCCTGTCAAGTACCAGGAGAAGGTCCTCAAGCTGAACTAGGAATCAGGAAGAATCCCAAAAGCACTCTTGCTCAGGGGGCATCCTGACCTTCTGTAACAGAACAGCTGCCCCACCTCTTGCATGCTCAAAACAAATACAACCTGTACGTTCACAGATATATCAGAAAAAGAGACAATCCGTGCATTGATGAATTAAAACCAACCAAGTAAAACATTAGGGCAAAAGGCACTCATTAGTAGCAATGCTGCATTAAGCTTCTCTCTCTCAGAGTCTTGATTTTCTCATCTGTCAAACGGGGATACAATGCCCAGCGTTTCGTGAGGAGTCAATGAAAAATTCACCATGTGAAAACAAAGTGTCTAAAATGACTATCCACTAGCTGATCAATAAATTTTTGCTATTATTTAATATTCTATGGTGAAAGCATTCAGATAAGCAGATCATCCCACAGGCGCCACACAAAATTAACTCAGCTGAAACCAGCTTGTTTTCTACAGTTTTCAAGATTCTTGAGTATTGAATTTCCTTCGTTTCCCTGCCCCCAGATTAAGGATGACATTCTCTTTCCTAAATTGTTTGTAAAATGGTGCCAGATCTCCTATGAGAGGGAGGTTGGTGACTGGATAATAGAAAGATGAGGATAGATGGAAGGGCTTCTTCCACAATTTGGTACATCAGCTCTTGGACATAGCGTATTTCTTTTGATCCTACTCAATGACTGTGGCCTGTGCTGAGCACTGTGTGGGTACAGTTCACCCCACAGGCCACAGTCTTAAGCAATCCAAAAAGAAGCCCCTTCCACAGCTCTATCCACAAAATGGAGCTTCGCTTCAACTTTGGAAAAATAAGAGAAGTTATCTGGTATTCCTTTAAAAGGCCGCTTTAACCCATACAGCCTCAAACTTGCAGCCCTCATTTGACTCCTCCTCCACTCCCACGTTCAGTTCTCAGGTGCTGTCAGTCCTATTTCTACAATATTTCTGGAATCTATTCCTTTTCCCCCACCCCAACCACAGCGCCTTCTATAAAGATTTTATTATCTCTCCATAACTATAAAGAAATCTTCTTTTAAAAATATTTCTTAGTTGTCAATGGACCTTTATTTTATTTGCGGTGCTGAGAATTGAACCCAGTGCCTCACACATGCCAGGCAAGCGCTCTACCACTGAGCCACAACCCCAGCCCCAAGAAATCTTTTAATCTGCCCTAAGTCAGCACCACAGCAGAGCACAGAAACCTAACTAGCTCTCAGCTCTTAAAAGGGAACAATAAAGTCAAGAGCGGAGTGGGACTGATATCCAGATCCCAGAGAACTGTGGGGAGGACGCCAAAGCTTGGTTTGTGGGGCAGAGGCAGCTTCTGAGAGGGCCAGAGTCCAGAGCTGATGGGGCAGAACAGGAGAAGCCCAAACCAAGCTGGCAGTGGTCCCACTAAAGATAAAACTGGCACAAGTTACCAAGACCCAGAAGCTAACGTGGGGAACCGTCCTTCAGAACCAAGTCATGGCACTGATGCTACTAGGGAACAGGTTCAGAAGCCACAGGGAGCCTACATCATTAGTCATGGAGGCGCAAACCTCTGGCCAGCCAAGTTTCATCTGACACGTGGCTGCCAGACCTCGTCACTCCCTACCTTTGTAAAAACCCTCAGCAGTTCCCCCATTGCCTGAGGAGCCTGGATGCCTCGGCCTAGTGCTGGAGGGATCTGGCACCAGCTGTCTTTATTTCCCGCCTCTTCCACTCAACCTTAGGGCCCTGTGGATACTCATGACCTCGCTCCTTCTGCCCCCAAGAACCCTGCAGCCACATTCAGACCCTTGGAGCCTAGAAGGCAATCCCAACCCTAAAAGAAGGTTTTTGAATCTCTTCAGCAGGAAATAAGCTCTTCTTCTGCATTCTCCTGAAACCATGGACTGCTTTTGCTACAGCTGTTTAAATACAGCTCATCCTTCCTCCAAGGGTATACTGTATTTATGCACTTAGCAAATATTTGTTGAATGAATGAAAGAGTGGTTGAGTAAATATTCAAGACTGACTAAAGCAAATCACAATGCATATTAATAATGAAACCTGTGCCAATTTCCCAGGAAAGGAGAAAGGTATAGTTTTCAGCTTGAATATTTATTATTAAGAATATACCACCGGGAATGGTCATGTACACCTCTAATCCCAGCAACTCAGGAGGCTGAGGCAGGAGGATTGGGAGTTCAAAGCCAGCCTCAGCAACTTAGTGAGGCACAAAAAAAAAAAAAAAAAAAGAAAAGAAAAAAGAATATACACTCAATTAATTCATATTTGCTTACCAAAATTTAAAAAAATCAGACTCTTAAAGGGTAATTTCTTTTAAGATTTTAAATGATTTTTGTGCATGAAATATTTGTGGGAAATTATTTACAGACAAAATCCCTTCTTAGTTTGTTCTTTTTCCTTGACCAGTCTAGAAACATAGGAGGTCTAGTTAAAACTTACATGAAGTCTGAAGAACCTGAATATACTCAGCAAATATTTGTTGAATGAACGAAAGGGTTTCTCTTCTAGAAGGTTCTTTTAAAGCTAGTTCCCAGTCCTACAAAAGTCCAACTCAAATCTACGCTTTTTCAACAATCTTGAAAGATACCGTTTATAGTAGAGGATCTGTAGTTCCCTGTTATTCCAGTGTCACAACTATGATATATTGTAGAACGTCTGACAATTCAGATTCCTCCCTGTTTCTATTATTTTGGGGAAAGGAGCTCAGAAGAAAGAAAAGATATAAAAAAATCCAAACATTATCTTTTCTGTATTCCCTTCTTTTTTATTTTTTAAAACAGGATTATTGGGCTGGGGTTGTGGCTCAGTGATAGTGTATGCCTCACATTCGTGGGGCACTGGGTTCGATCCTCAGCACCACATAAATTAACAAAATAAAGATACTGTGTCCATCGACAAGTAAAAAATTTTAAAAAAAAACAGGATTATTGTATTTGTATCCAGTTTTATTTACAAAACACTTCATCTTTATTTTTCCTAGACATTCTAAATAAATCATGATTTTACACATGATACATTTCTATTGCTATTACCAAAAAAAAATACAGAATTTTAAAAATTTACATATTTTAACAAGATGGCTATTTCCTGGGAACTGATGTAAATCCACACATGAGAGAAGGTTAATCAGGCCCTTGGCATTGTTTCTTAAAAGCCATGACAGTTTCAGGTGAAGATTAATTTAAGGAAACAAGACAAATGCCTCTGAAAAATAAAATATTCTTAATAATTGCAAACTAAAGTACAATATCCACTACTGTTTATTTTCCCCAGAGTTTCCTCAAATTATAAAAGCTTGAAAGCCTTATGAATTATATGATCTCAGTTTGCTCAGCGCCATCTCTTTACCCCTTAGGGTGGGGAAATCGGAAATCCCAATTCACCACACAGAGGTGCAGAAATCTAATTACACAGAATAATGCCCAAGGACTCTCTTTTTCTTCTAGCAAATGCCCTAGAGAATGAAGATAAATTGGATTCTCCATAATTGAACTAAAGGGTGTGTGTGTGTGTGTGTGTGTGTTTGTATTTTTTTAAAGCACATTTATTACTGGTGCTCAAGTGACAGGTTTTTGAACAGACTCCACTAGGTAAAGGCAAAATGATTCATGGGCAGCCTTGCTTCTGCAGCCTCCCCTGTGGAAATTCCACCTTGAGTTAAAAATATGAGCTATAAACCAACTTAAACTCTCTATGATTTACTTTGGATATTAATCCACAAAGAGAAACATACAGCATTCATGCTCACCAGAGCTTACATTAAATATATATTAAAAGTCATGCCAGGACCCTCCCAGGGCTCGGTGAGCATCTGGAAGAAAAGCAGGCACACTCAGGAACAAACAACAGAACACACCTTCCTCGTTTCCCACACTCACACTCACAGCCTTCCTCACTCTATGAGTAAAGCTGAGAGTAAGCTTGCCCTCAGACTACTAGAAACCCTACGTTTCTCCCAAGCCTGTTCTAAAAAGCAAGTCCTGTATCTTTTCCTTGGCCACCCGTCTTTTAAAGGCACTTACGATACTACATTAAAGAGCAAGCACCAGGAGACGCAGAAACAGTATTTTCTACCAAGGAGCACAGTCGCTGAAATCAAGGTCCTGTCTGCTCTACATACTTGTAGACTAATACCTTCACATATTAATATAGGTAAGCGAAATGGGAAGCCAGGCGTGGTAGCTCAGGAGACTGAGGCAGGAGGGTCCAAAGTTGGAGGCCAGACTGGGCAACTTAGTGGGATCATGCCTCTAAATAAATAAAGGGCTTGGGGGTGCAGCTCAGTGGTAGAGTGCTTATCTAGCACATGCTAAAGCTCTGGGTTCAATCTCCAGTGTTTCAAAACTTAAAAAGAGAAGGAGAGAGAAATGGGAGAAGACATAGAAAGGAAAAACATGCTACCATTTTGTAAGTTTTAATTTCTACTACCTTATTCTATAGAAAAATAAAAACCTCACTGTGGTCACCTTTTCCACATTTAGAAAAATCCAGAACAGATTTCTAGAACTGTAAGGACTTAAGTTTGGTCTCCTCTTTCTCTATTATTGTTAGAAAAAAAAAAAAAAAAAAAAAAAAAAAAAAATATATATATATATATATATATATATATGTCAGTACATTTGTGCACACATCTTTCTTGAGCCATAATTAGATGGAGGTAGCTTTGAATTTTCTTCTATTTCATTTGGATAAAGTACTTGGAAATTTCCAAGATTATTTTGCCATTACCTCACAGCATGCCTCTCATTTTCTCATGACACATCGGATGAGAATAAATCTTGTTTATTTTGCCTCTTTTCTAAGCTAATGTCCTCCAAGGAAGCTGCAGATTGGCTGTCTGTTCTTTACAAAAAAAAAATGAGAGGGAAGAATGTGAAAAAGGAAATTAAACTAATCTGACAGCTGAATTTTCAGACAGTATCAGAAGAACTGTGATTTTGAGAGAAATAATAATGCTTTTGCTTAGTGGACAAGCTTTTTTTTTTTTTTTTTTTTGGTTTTGAGGACAGTGTATTACCAAAATTCAGAAATCCAAAGAATGAGATTCCCTTTGCTCTTTTTGAGTCTAATCATAGTTACTAAATCTTTTCTGTACATATTTTTAGCATAAGCTTTCAAATTGCTCCACAATCCTGAAAATATTCCTTGCTTAGAGATTGCAACCATGCAAATGAACACAACATGGCCATTAAAGAAGACAGGCCAGACTCAAAATAGACCAGGCAGCAAGTACAGGAGTTTGACTGGTTTCCCCTCTGCAACCCATTTGGTCTTCTGGTGTCCTTCCCATTTTCTTATTTCATGTCACTTTTCTCCTCTCCACATAGAGGTACGTTTGTTTCAAATACTTTATAGATTCTCTCTCAAGAATCTATGCCATTCGTGTGAAAAAAAAATGCATTTCTAGATAACTGTGGTTTGGGCTCAGGTGTGCTTATATTCTGTTCACCTGAGAACTTGGGAAATAATAAGGAACAGGCTTGGCTAAGAAATGAAAGGCGGCATTTGTAGGCTTTAACAAAAACTTTGAAGATTATTCAACACTTCTGTAGGCCAACAACTTTTTTGAAACTATTTACAATGATGACAGGGTATCCATTAGAAAAATTTATTTTAGCATATCATTACAAGATTTTTGAGAACGGCCATCATGGTTCTACCCACCATCCTCTTGAACTGATTAGGCACTAAGTCTCTGTATATAGTCCTCTTGATAATAATCTAAACATTGCTAACAATAAAATCTGATAAAAATAAAAGAAGAAAATACAGCTCATTCCACAGTCAAATTTTGATTTTTTTGGCAATGCAATAATTTCCATTCACTAGATCAGTTAATTATTATTAAATTTTAAATTCCTGAGTGATAAACATGAGTGGAAAACCATCCAAAAGTTATTGTATGTGATGCTCTAAAAGTAAACAAGGAAAAATAAATGCTTGCCAAAAACTCCAAAGGTACTATACAGAAAGCACTAGGTTCTCCCAAGCCACCCCCTTTTCAGATGAAAATTGCTTTTCTGTAAAGTGAGTTCACATGGCACTTAACAAATGTGCTGCAACCTCAGGATATCAGCTCTGCGTGGAGTCTAGGCCTCACGTTGGAATGAATTCCCCCCTAACTAGTCATTCAAGCATCCAAGGGATTAAGTCTGAAGTAGCACTGTAAATAACTGAGACCACCTTCCTCAGTGCACCTAAGTGCGAATCTTGAGTTCCTGTGGGTGGCAGCCCAGACATGCCCAGGCCAATGACATGCCAACTTCTATACTGATAAAAAGATCAAAGTTTACAGACTTCTACAACTGGATGGGATCAAAACAGTCATCTCCAACGTTCTCCTATTTTTAGATAAAGAAATTAATTGGCCCAAAGTCATAAAACTAGTTAGCAATAGAACATTCATGAAAAAAATTTTTTTGAATACCAATGCCAACTTTTTAAGAGTTTTCCTCTGCTAATCCAATACCGATTTTATGGAGGAATCCAAGCATGTTTTATAATTAATTAAGGAATGTAAGTAAACTTTGGTAATAAAAATCACATTGCCAAGAAGCCTTATGAAATGATTTTAAATTGGGGTAAAAAGATGTGTTGACTTGACTGGACCATGAAGCACCCAGATGCTTGGTCAAATACCATTCTGTGTCTGAAAGGGTGTTTCTGGGTGGGATTAACATTTGATTGGAAGACTGAGATTGATTGAAGATTGCCATTCCTAAGGCAGGGGTACCTCAATCCAACCAGTCCAAGTCTTGTATAGAACAAAAGCACTGAGTAAGAGGGAATTTTTAAAATTTGTTTTAATTAGTTATATATGACAGTAGAATGCACTTTGATACATCATATATAATGGAGTATAATTTCTCATTCTTTGGTTATACATAATGTAGAATCCCACCAGTCGTATAGTTACATATCTACATAGGGTAATGATGTCTGATTCATTCTACTATCTAGCCTTCCTACCCCCATACCCAGTAAGAGGAAATTTTATTCTGCCTGAATTCTTTGAGCTTGGACATTGCTCTTTGGACTCAGACTAAAATATTGGCTCCTCGTGGATCTCCAGCCTTTCAACTTTTGGACTAGAACTACAATATCAGCCCTTCTGGGCCCAGCTTGCCAACTGCAGATCTTGGGATTTATCAGCTTCCACAATTTCATGAACCAAGTCTTCATAATGAATATGCTTTCATATTTCTTCATTATGTGTATGTACACACACACACACATAGATATATGTATCCTATTGGTTCTGTTGCTCTGGAGAACCTTGACTTATACAGATATCATTGAGTGAAATACATTGAGTGCCATCCCAATCATCAATTTATTTCATTTAACATATATCAAACTTTCGGAACAATAACAAGTTGAAAACAAGCAAACGCCTAGTGCTTCTACATAATGCATTCTAAAAATTACCAGTAGAAACAGCATGCCAGTGTTCCACAAATACACAAATCTGTGCTTAAAACATTCTATTAGGTGATCTATGAAAGGCAGTGAAAGCATGTGGCTCAGCTTCATCCAGTTGGCAGAAGCTGCCAGCAAGAGGACAGAGACCCAGCAGAGCTCTGAGCACCAGGGAAACCAGTTGACCTTATCTGAGTACCCCTTAATCCTATTCAGGTGTTCCAATTAAGTGGCATCACCGTCTCAATTAAAGCTGCAGTCCTCGCTGGCTAATAACGTAAGGCTCCCTGGGAAATGCACTAATTAAGTAGATTTTCTTATCTACCAATTAAGAACTTATTTTCCATGAAATCAAGGTTAAGAGGTACTACTATGGACCAGATCTATCATCTGCAGGGTATTTGAAATGCCTTTAACCAAGTTTCTCTTGTCTCTGCTCCGTATTCAACTTAAAGCATGAGCTAGAGACCACTAATAATGAGGTTTTTGTATATGTGTGTATTTTCTTTAATTATGATACATTTCAAAAATATAAAATAATAAAGTGAATAATATGTATGCCTGCTGCCCAGCTAAGTAAATGTCAACATTACGGCTTATTTGCCTCAAGAGTTTTTTAAACAAGTTATGATAATTATATTTTTTAGCTCCCTCTACCCTGCCCCACAACATCACCAGGTACCACCATGTGAAACTGTTTAGTCCTACAAATCATTTTAAACTCTTACAGCATATTTTGTATCCATATGCAATTAATCGCATTGTTATGCATGTTTTCAAACTTTACCTGTACTTCTGCAGCTTGCTGTCTTGACCCACACCCTATATATGACATGCATACATGTATATATGTACACACATATACACAACCTGTGTACACACATGATATATTTCATTCTAGTTTGTTTTAAATGCTTTCTATAACTCTAACAGTGCAACCTTTTTCCTTGTTAGTGGGCCTGTCACTTATTTCCTTTGTTTTTTTAACTCTTATAATCAACGCTGATATGAACGTTAGCCGATGTATCTCCTGGTGCCTATATGTGAGTTTACCTAGAATGTGTTTCCAGAAAACTGAAGCAAAGTGCCCTCCAAAGTGTGTAAGCCACTTCTCTGCAGCAGAGGACCAGGGTTCTACCCTCCCATGTCCTCAGAAACTCTTGATATTGTCACACTTAACATTTTTGTCTATTTGATAGGTTAAAAATGGTACCTTAACTTCCGTTTACTAGTGAAGTTGAGCATCTTTTCATATATTCACTGGCCATTCAGGTTTCCTGGATAAATCCACACCCTCTTCCCCTTCGCCATCTTATCTTATTGACATGAGAACATTGCCTATAAAGTTTATGTATGAACCCTTCTCAGAAACATTGCAAGTATATTTTTATGATCTGTGCCTTACCTGTTTGCTTCAATTATAATGTTATGTTGAA
Organism: Urocitellus parryii; assembly: GCF_045843805.1. Taxonomy (NCBI): domain Eukaryota; kingdom Metazoa; phylum Chordata; class Mammalia; order Rodentia; family Sciuridae; genus Urocitellus; species Urocitellus parryii. The sequence continues at coordinate 130,410,113 of NC_135539.1, read as the reverse complement.
AAAAAGTTTGAAAGTTTAATAAAGTCAAATTTCACTAGTGTCTGGATTAGGAAATCCTCCTTTATTCTTTTTTTTTTCATGAGGACAGTCTCCTATATTTTCTTTTGAATGCTTTTTTCATTAAGGTCTTTTACTACTGAGGGTTTATTTTTATGTAGAGTATGATTTATCATTTTTTTTAATTTTTTATTTGTTTGAATTAGCTATACATGACAGTAGAATGCATTTATGCACTTTAATATATCATATTTCTCATTTTTCTGAGTGTACATGTTGTAGAATCACATTGGTCATGCAGTCACATATATACATAAAGTAATAATGTCTGTTTTGTTCTGCTGTACTTCCTATCCCCACACCTTTCCCCCTCCCCTCCCTTCACTTCCCGCTACCTAATCTAAGGTAACTCTATTCTTCTCTAGTGCCCCCCTTACTGTGAATTAGCATCTGCATATTAGCAAAAAGATTCAACCTTTGATTTTTTGGGATTGGCTTATTTCTCTTAGCATGATATTCTCCAGCTCCATCCATTTACTGGAAAATACCATAATTTGATTCTTCTTTAAAGCTGAGTAATATTCCATTGAATATATATACTATATTTTCTTTATCCCTTCATCTATTGAAGGACACCTAGGTTGCTTCCATAGTTTAGCTATTATGGATTGATAGAGTACGATTTAGAAATATGTTTTTACATACAGATAATTGTGAGACTCTTCTTAAATATTATTATCAAGTTTCTGCATTTGGATGGTTTGTTTTGAGCTCTATATTCTGTTCCAGTGGTCTACTGTTCATCCAGTACTGTTATTAATACCTTACTGTCTCAGTTATTATAGTGTTAGAATAATTTCCAAGATCTGGAGAAGAAAATTCCCTCCCATTCGTCCTTCTTCAAATTTCCTTAGCCATTCTTTGCCAATGTTCTTCCACATGAATTTTGGGTGATTTATGTCAAGTCCCATGGATAAACAAGGCTGACTTTTTATCAGAATAATAATGGATTTATGGCTGTCAGATTTATGATGTAGTCTTCCCATCTAGGACCACAACTATAGCACCAATGTGTAACCTAGGGAAGGCATCCCTGCCTCAAGGCAGATGCAGCCAGTCCCACCTGAATGGAGAATACAGCGTGGGCTAGATTTTAGCGCTGCTTGCCCTCCAGCCCCAGACCTACTGAATAAGAAAGTCTGGGAGTGCAACCTAGAGGTCAGTGTTTTAGCAAGTCCCCCAAGTGATTGTGATATACCAGTTTGGAAACATTGGTTTAACCTGGTAAGTCCCATTGTCCCAGATATGGAACACCTATAGAAAATTAAATTGAGCAACAAATACATCACTTCTGGTAACTTTTTAAATAAATATTATGTCTTTAGGGTTCTATTCTTTTGATATGATTAGCACATTTGAAAAAATATAGGTATTTCATATACATGTGATATATTAAGGATATATAAGCTCTAGATTATGGTTTATTTACCAGCTATTTTAATGGACCTGTGTCAATTTCATTGAAATATTCACATAATTAAAAACTTGGGACTTAATGGGTTAATCAATTCCCTATCAACAGATACTTGGGCAGTTTACCTTGTGAAGTATAATCAATGCTGGAATAAATCATGTAATATATGGGTTTTGTGCCTGAGCAGGTGTATTATAAATCAGACACATTTGCAAAAGTCAAATGCCAAGACAAAGAGTAAATGCATTTGAAATTTTAACAAAAATGGACAAACTACCTTCCATAGGAATTAGACCACTTTGCCAATGAGAGAGTCCTCTTTTATGCACATGTAGAGAGTTAATAAAGAGCCCAGAAATATCATCCCACCCACCTGAGCTTAAGCCCTCCATTAAAACTGTAGTTAACGGAGAATGGGAAGAATTATTCCCAGCATTGAGATTTGCAATGTACATTGTATAGTTTCACCAAAGAAGAACTATAAATAGCAGTTACATATAACTTATGGTTCCATATTATACTTCACTACACTATTTCCTTAATGTACCTTGCAGATTTTTGTAGGACAAGCCAGGAAGCTCGAGCCACATCCCCAGCCCAAGCCAAAGCAACATTTATAATACCATTCCTTTAAGAAAAAGCATTCCAAAATCCAAACCACTGACTTAAATTTCAAACATTTGGAGTACATGAAGGACTGCTGGATATGAGAATAGAAACTGTTATTTCCATTTTGCCAAGGGAAATGTTTTAAAAGTGAATCCTCTCTTGGATTAGGTGAACTTCCTGCGGTTGATTGGATATAGATTGGAGGTAGTTCAGGTTACTCTTATGAAAACAAATTTGACTTTTTGTGGAATAGATTAGTAGCTGTTTTCTATCTGTGTTGCCCAGAGCATGGTACCATTAGGGGTTCACACGAAGCCACTATGAGAGGGCCCACTATTTCACTTAACTAGCACATCAAATGGGAGACCTCTGGGGTTTCAGATACATCTAAAGAGGGCTGGTTCAATCTCAACACAGATTCAATCTGCTAAACAAAGATAAACTTGGAGTAGCACAGGATTCTTCTCCAGAAAGATGCAGGTCCAAATCCCTGTTAAGCTAATTCCGCCATGTTGTTACCTAGCCTTCGCCAAGTTACTTTATCTTCAGAACATATTTTGCAGCTGTGAAGCCATCCACTCAGCTACTTTCCTTCAGGGAACAAAATGGGATTCTTTCAGAGTACAGTAAGCTCTCCGAATAAAAGATGCAAACATTACAAGAAAGGTTTCAAGAAACATTTCAAGAAACATCCTTCCTATGCTATAAAAGCATTGTCTCGTAAGTGTCGTCTGCAAAGCAGGTTAACATATGTCAAATCTCACATGGTTACTTTTTTAAACTAATAATTTCATTTTAATAGCCATGTGTGGCTATCATATTCAGCAGTGCAGCTGTAGAAAACCTTCACATCTTCATCTTAAAAACAGGGATAAAGGGCTGGGGCTGTAGTTCAGAGTGCCTGCCTCGCAAGCGTGAGGCAGTGGGTTAGACCCTCAGCACTACATAAAAATAAGCAAATATAATAAAGGCATTCTGTCCATCTACAACTACAAAAAAAATTTTTAAATGGGTTTAAAGATCACTTATCTGGTCCTAAAAGTCTCTTCAGCTGCCTGATAAAAAATAGAAAATCCTGTTCACTACCTCAGATCTACTGAATCCAAATGTACCTGAAAGACGACAGAGAATCTGTTTTCAATATTCTCCTCCAGGAGATTCTTATGATCAGGCTAGTTCAATGTATTTAATAACATCATAATGAAGTATAGATGCCTGCATTTCTAAGCATGAGCAAGATGTCTGGTGCTGAGCACATTCCAGAGGAAGAAGTCTTGTGTTCTGGAGATATTAATTGTTCACATACCTGTTCCCTGGTATCAAAAAACCCACTTCAAAGCTCTTGGAAAAATAGTAAGACAGTCTTGTATTTCTGGAGGGTAGGGACGGGGGCTGCCAAGTTCCATGTTCCAGAGTGCAGAGGGCTTGTCTTTGTTTTGTTGTGATAAGGAAGAATACAGCAATGCGAGTCCAGGATCTCTTGATGCATAGCTTAAAGGAGGGATGATCTGATGATCTTGACTCTATTCTCAATTTGATATGATAAATTGTGTTTGAAATCTGGTAAAGGAACTTGGAGTGGGAAGTAAGAGAAAACCACTGATGTACAGCTGCACCCTCAAAGCAATTTGAAAAACAGAAAAGAGAGAGAAAAACAGAGGAGACAAAGGTTGAAAGAAAAACTCCAGAGCAAAGTCTTCCTGGAGGCCAGGTTAACTTCAGGAAACAAAAGAAGAATGATCTCAATAGGATTAAAGGGTGTCTTTTTGGCAAACAACCTGCATTCTAGTCCAGCCCTGAATCTGCGGCTGTTTCCAGGAGCATATCATATCACGGCCACAGAGAGTTCTGCAACTTCAGTACGGTTTCAGAAACCCACGAACATTCCCATTTTGCAGCTGTGGGATCCATCTGCTCATCTACTTTCCTTCAGGGAACCAAATGGGATTCTTTCAGAGTAAACGAGGCTCTCCAAATAAAAGACGCCAACATTACAGGAGAAAGGTAATTACTTACAGAGTAGGAACATCCCCTGTTAATAATGTTTCTGTGGGCTCTGCTCATTAAGGAAATAGATCTGGAGAGTAAAAAGAGCTATCATGGGGTCTGCGTTATAACAAAGATCCCCAAACGGGGGAACACAAAAATGGTAATGAGAGGGAAAGAAAGTTGCAAGAAGGGAGTAAATTGTTTACGTGTAAAACTAAAAGAAGCTTAGGTTAGAAATTTCACCTTATTTAATTTTAACATGTACATGATAATGTTAGGAAAATTCTACGTATTTGATTTTTATTTTGCTAATAAAGTGGGAGATAACCCAGCTACGAACAACAACAAAAATGCGTTCACTTCCCTTTATCACAAGTATAATTCATTTATATATTTATGTGTTACATATATTCAGATAAACTATACATAATGTGGCCAAGACTTTAAAATGAGGGCTTTTTTTAAGTAAAATATTTTATTGCCAGGATAAGATAGAAGGTTGCTTTTAAGTTTCCATTTAATGTAACAAAATAGAAATATTTTATATTTATGATAATATAACAAAAATAAGTATTTCAATCATTAAAGGAAAGAATGTATGAATGAATAAACTGGGTATGGGTAAAATCACCACTTCTCCTTGCCTATAACATTCCCTCCCTCCCTCCCTCCCTCCCTCCCTCTCTCTCCCTCTCTCCCCATCCCCCCTTCCTCTTCCCATCTCTCCTTCCTCCTTCCTACTATTTTACTAGAATCTCCTGCAGCCTTCCTGGCTCTTGCCCTTCTTGATTTTCCTAGCCCCTAGGATCTTTTCAGGCTTAATTTCCTTCATTACCTATCCTTGACCTCTGGAATTCCACAGTTTATCCTTTAATACTATAGTCAAGAATACTTGGATTTTCTTACCACTCATTATCTTTCTTCAAAATCTTCCCAGCCATTTTATAGCCCTGGATCAACCCATCTGTCCATTTTTCTGGCTGATTCTTGCAGGCTTCCCAGGCATGCGGAAAATCGTGGAAAGCTGTGCACTGGTTCCAGTACAAACAAATGAGCACTGGCCTGGGCCAGACCGTCACTACCCAACAAAAGTTTCTCATGCCTAATGGCTGACTGGTCCCCTTTTCAAAGAAGCTATTGCATCTTTATAAGTATCCACAAATCCTGGTCTCCACCCTCCGTTTGTTCTCAGAAGATCCCCTTATTGAAGGAAATACAGGTATTATAAATGGCATTTCTCTCATACCAGTCCCAAGTTCATTTCATCATCAGCTATACTTTCCTTCTTCCTGCTTGTCTCAAAAGGAAACTTGCTAATATTCTCTCAGACTCACCCTATCGATCATCTCCTTTTTCTTGGATCATCCTTATCTCCTTCTCTAATGGTTTTTTAACCCACAAATTTGCTCAAGCCCTAAAGAAAAAGAAGCACTCATCTCCTTCAGGCACTTCAAACTTGCTCCCATCTCTCAGTTAACAGACTCACCATCACCTGGGTGCCTGCAGCAAGCATTTCAGAATTTTCCTTTACTTTCCTCCTTTTGGTGCCACAATCAACAAAGCATGCCCATTTGACCTTGGAAATATCTCTCAAATGCAGCTTGAGAAATGTTCCCTCTGCCTGGAACCCACAGACATAGGCAAACTGCTGTTGATCTTCAGAGTCAACGGATCATCTACTCTGAAGCTTCTCCTGGCGTCCCTTCACCCACCACCTCAGTCATAATTAATTGCTCCCTTTCTATGTTTACCCAGGCTTTTAGCTGAACCTCCCCACCCCCACCTGGGCCCATTTCTACACTGTAGTTTAGTGATAGAGTCACATGCCCTTTTCCTCCAGTACATCAGCTCACTGAACAATCACTACTCATCTTTGTCCCTGAGAACCTTGAGGTCAGTACCAGGCATAAAGTATTCCTCCATAAATATTTGATGAATTGACACTGCAAATATTAGCTTATATCAAGTGCAATTTCCTTGTATACCCTCCCAAACTCCTCCACCATGGGACTTGAAGGAAAGCAAATGGAAAATGAATTTTCCACATGAATGGAACATTGATATCAATGTTTACACTTAGGAGTAGTACCTCTGAAATTCTTCAGAAAGCTCCATTCCAAACCTGTCTGATTCTTATATATACTACGAGTTTATTTTCCCTTCATTAGAGGGCCAGAAAGATTTCAAATAAATAATAATGTGTCAGGAAGACTCATCCTAAAGCAATATGTTTTAAAATACAGGAATTTAGGATGAGACAAATTGGAAAAAGGATGATCAGGATGATCAGTAACTTAAGTGTTTTAACATCTGGTATCAACTGGTCTGTCCTGACCTGGAGGTCAACCAAGCAGACCTGCTCCTCTCCTGGGGCTCAGGAGGGCAGCTCTCACAGGGAGCATTTGATTCCTCTTCTCCAAATCCTATCTGAAGCTCACTGTCCCATTGAGAGAAAAGAATCAAAGCTACACATTTACCAAGAAAGCTTTGAGGTGAAATTTAGATGAAGATACTGCTTATGTGGCATGCATATGCACATGCCCCCCCCCACACACACACACAACTTGGTTAATTTAATCCAACTCAGTGTGACAGGGAAAGAATCAGCTTTAAACTGTCCGAATAGCAGACATTATTTACTTGCTAGGAAAGAAAATACTCAAATTTATTTTGGGAAAAAAACTTTTAAAAGAACAACCCTTCAGAAGAAAAGAAGTGAGCTACCTTTTCATCCGTTTTGCTCTTTCATTAGCGGCTTTGGTCTACCTGTGAGAGATGGCAGCAGGTGAAGGATGCCCAGGGGTGGCAGGGTAGACACCCTCGGTGATGAGTGTAAAGTGCATGTGAGTACACAGTGCCTTCTGAGTCACCTGATCCTTGATAACCCGCATGTAAGGAAGTAAACACACAAAACAAACTCTAATTAATAACCGACCCTTTCCAATATTTTTAATCACACATACTCAAAATCAACCTCCAGGTGGAAGGAAATTTCCTTACAAGGGAAAGAGATGAAAAGCTTTGTTTCACTCAATTATCCAGGAATAGAAAGAAAAAAAATATAGATAGATAGATATAGATAGATAGGTAGATAGATATAGATAGATAGATTGATCTTACTTGTTAAATAAGATCTGCCAAAGTCAGGGAAATGAATGGACAAGAAATGAGGCAAACTTTAAAGAGGAAGTAGTTTTGAGCCTTAAACTCAAGGGCATTGAGGAGTAGGAAACTCACAAATGTATAAAAATGGAAAATCAAGGGTCTTATTTTAAGAAAGAAACTCAGAGCCTGTGACTGGTTTATCACAAGACATGAAGGACACCCATTTTTATTTTTATTTTTGTAGTTGTAGATGGACAGCATACCCTATTTATTTATTTATTTATTTATTTTAATGTGGTACTGAGGATCAAATCCAGTGCCGCAAACATGCTAGGCAAGCACTCTACCACTGAGCCACAACCCCAGCCCCATCCATTACTCATTTATGGCTATTTGGGGAGAGTTCAAGAAAATAACCCATAGAGACCACAAAGACAGAAGGTGTATTATATGTAAAACCCTTTTAAAGTTTATCATCAAGTGCATGTAAATCATCAAATAATAACCTAAGGGAAACATCTTAAAGAGAATAAGATCATCTCTTTTATTACAATTAACTATGATTATTTAAAATTCAATAGATTGATCCTAGATACCATAATTGTAGAATTTAGTAACTTTCTGCTTTAAAGTTATAAAAGTTAAAGCAAATAAAAGTTTTCTCTCACAAAAAAAAAATGTGTTTTTAGATTTCATTATGTGTAATACAGTATGAAAAAAAGTAAGATTAGGGAAGTATGGCATATTTTAAACCGAATGGAACAATTAAAAGGATATTTGTAAAAAAGAAAAATCAAACATGTAAAAATGCATCATAAAGATAACCAAAAACAGCTGGGCGTGGTGGTGCATACCTGTGATCCCAACAGCTCCGGAGGTTGAGACAGGAGGATCTCGAGTTCAAAGACAGTCTCAGCAAGGGCGAGGTGCTAAGCAACTCAGTGAGACCCTGTCTCTAGATAAAATACTAAATAGGACTGGGCATGTGGTTTAGTGGTTGAGTGCCCCTGAGTCCAATCCCCAGTACCAAAAAAAGAAAAAGAAAAGTGAGCAAAGACTTTCATAGAGAAAGATCACAAATAAATAAAAGAAACAAAACCAGCTATGTAGAGAAAAAAGACTGGAAGGAAATACATCAAAATGATAACAGTATAGCTCATAGATAAATTATTTTCCTTCTGTTTTTATAAAGGTATATGCCATACAGACATAGTGTACTTTTAAGTGGGTATAAAAGAAATTTTCTCTAAGGAAACTGTACAAAGTAATAACCTGCTTACAGAGTATACAATATTTGCCCAAATTACATATTACATATCATTAACTTCGTACTTAAAAATCAAGGCAAATGGGTGGTCTATTAACTGCCAGGTAAGGTATAATCAATCCAATAATTTCAAGGGTAGTAATCAATGGTAATCCTCAAAATAGCATCAATTCTGCCATCATTTTTGAGGCCAGACAGTTGAAATAAGTAGTTGATTTAGCTAAACTATATGACTCTGAACTATGATTATTTGAAGCCTGGAGTCCCAATTTTAAAGAACCATTATTTTTTAAGAGAGAAAGAAGAGAGAGAGAGAGAGAATTTTTTAATATTTATTTTTAGTTCTCGGCGGACACAACATCTTTGTTGGTATGTGGTGCTGAGGATCGAACCCGGGCCGCACGCATGCCAGGCGAGCGCGCTACTGCTTGAGCCACATCCCCAGCCCCTAAAGAATCATTTATGGTACAATAAAACCAACATGGGCTCATCTGTTTCTCTTCTCATTTTTGCTTTCATGTTACAATTTTCGAAAATGATACTTTTGAAATACATTAGATCTTCCTTGCGTGCACCTAATTAGGGCAAATTAATTCATGGGAGTTGAAGGAACTACCTTCCACAACACTTGACTCTCTCACTGATTACCTTTTGTACCCCTCTCATTTTCGTGGGATGCATGTAAGGCACAGATATTGAATCATTTTCCTGACGGTTTCATTACACTTGGCTTTCGATTAAAATAACCTCTCTTCCCATCTCTTACGTTGGTGTCATAGTTTGTCCATAGAAACTCCCTTCCTTGGAATTCCATCCAGTCCTCTGCTAAGTCCCAAAGCATTTTTATTTTTCTGTCAGCCCTACTGAAGTATGATTTATACCAAAAAACTCACCAAGTTTAAGAGTAAAATTCAGTGATTTGTAACAAATGCTCATAATTGTACAAACATCATGATCACAATATGAAATATTTTTTCACACCAGAAAATCCAGATTTAAAAAAACTAATTCAGTCCATCTAACAAATACTTACTTTTGTAACAAATGCTCACTTACTTTTGTTCTAAATATTCATGTTCCCTCAAAATATTTAATATTTATATAAAAAATATAAAATGTTAAATTTTTATGTTCCCTCAAAATAATAGTATGTTAAGTGCTTCTAAGTAGTGTTTTGGTTTGACTTACTAAGTGATATTTAGTAAGTTAGATTTTCAAAAAGTGTGAAAGAAAGGCCTCTGACACTTATTTTTTGTAAATAGCAACTTCCTGGGCTTTTTTCTTTCTCAAAGAAGAAGAAATATGTTTTCAGATACTTAACTTTTTAAGACATAAAATTCATTAGCATAAGAATTTCCCTCTGTGCCCAAGTGCTCCTGAGTTCAATCCCTGGTACCCCCCACCAAAAAAAAGAATTTCCCTCTGAAAGTATGTCTTCTTTTCTCCATAAAATGGATTCTACATTTAAATGTAAACTTTGTTTTTTCAAACTTAATATAACAATAAAACAAGAATTATTATACAATTCTGTGGCTCAATGGTAGAATGCTCACCTGGCACGCGTGATCCTCAGCACCACATAAAAATAAAATAAAGGTATTGTGTCCTTCTATAATTAAATATATATTTATATAATATGTAATATATATAAATATAATATTATATTTATATAATATACATATTATATATAATATATAAAATAACATATTATATATTTTATTTTATATATATATAAGAATTAGTTAATTGTTTCAGCTCAACTAAGGTGTAATCAAAATTTTAGAGTATACCTGGAAGGACACAGAAAGATTTGTATAACCTCTACTAAACATCATGCTTAGGATTGTACACATCACATTTCACCATCTAACCAGCACTCAGTAGATTAGAACAAAAGCAATCCTCTTAAGATGGCAATAGAAGTAAGACCAAAGGCATGAATTAAGAAATCTTCCAGCCTCAGAGTACACCCAAAGGATCAGTCCACTCATGCTGAAGTTGTCCTGCTCACGTTGCAATGACCTTGACTGCCAGGAATAAGAGCCACGGGATGTTTACCTTCCAGGTCGTCTTTTGCAGACTTTTCAGGACTGTCTAGTTTGCTGAGCATTGCTTTATCCTCTTTCATAACTTCCTACTCAGTATTTCTTTTACCAGTAAGCAACTAGAAGAAAATGGATAGGGTAAAACTCAAATCTATTCATTTTGCAAATGAGCAATAAAATAAGTCTTCAGAGATTCGCTCTAGGTACACTGCTGAGAGGAAAGTTTGAAATCTGTTCAATTCAGAGTGAAGGCTGCCAAAACACAGACAGATATATCTATCAACCTGCTGCCTGGAAGAGAAGGAGAATGACAGTCTGATTTCTTTTGGCAGGTTTCCCACATCTCTATTTGTAGGCACACTCTGTAGTTCAGGATGTCTGAGATGAGCAAGCTCAAAATGGTAAGAATGAAACTGGCTCAAGGAGGGTAAGTGATGTGATTTCAATACAAGAATATATGATTTATAAAATGTGAACTATCAAGAAGTAAGCAGAAGCCAGGCGCAGTGACACACGCCTGTAATCCCAGCAGTTTAGGAGACTGAGGAAGGAGGATCTCAAGTTCAAAGCCAGCCTCAGCAAAAGCAAGGTGCTAAACCACTCAGTGAGACCCTGTCTCTAAATAAAATACAAAATAGGGCTGGGGATGTGGCTCAGTGGTCAAGAGCCCCTGAATTCAATACCCAGTACAAAAACAAAACAAAACAAAAGAAGTAAACACACAACAAAATCACAAAATCATCCATTAAACCAACTCCTAACTGGTACATGTAACAGGTGAACGGAAGCAAGAACCAATATGTCAATGGTGCCTCCTCATGCACCAGATAGGAGAAACAGGGTTCAAGTTCATGAATGCTCAGGGCACCAGCCTCCCTTCTGGCATAGCCCTTTGGTAAGACGAATGTACTCCCCAAACATCCATTATGGTTAGAGGGTACATTAGTGCACATCAGGAAACCAGAGCCACAACAGGATATGCTATAGTTCAACCAATTGAGTCTTTGAAAGATAAAGCAAATACTTTAGCAAAAGGTAGAGGGGCCCAAGGGCACATCCTAAAGTCCGTGTATTCCATTGTGTCTAAGACGCATATTTTATTTCCCTTTTAACATCTATAATTTGGGAGTGTGTTTTATAATCAATGCAGTCTTAAACTGCCTTCTACCAGTTGTTATCAGTAGTCGTATGTGCACAAAACTTGGTCATAGGCGTTCATATTGCTGGCATCTTAACTGAGCTTTGTTTAATTGTGTTCAATTAATTGCCATTTTACATGTCTTTTAAAAATTACAGTGATTCAAACTTGAAACAAAAAATTATCATGTAAGTAGAAAGGCATGAAAATGGATAAATTCAATATTAGTGGAATAAACATTTGTCTTTGGAAGAATTCCACCACTCACTATTTTACTAAAAAGCAACAATAATTTTGTGGCATCTGAACAACAGATAAATGGAGCTGAGTTGCACTTGGCTACAGAGATATGTGCAAAAGATTGTCTATCTCATGCCAAGCAATACATAAGAGCAGGCCAAAGTGCTAAATATCTCAGAACAGATGCAAGAAATGTCAAAGCAATGAGAAGCTGGTACGACTGATTTATGTGAAGAATAGGACAATCATTAAACATAATTGGCAACACTTTTTTTCTTAATGGAACACAAAATAAGGTCAGGTTCAAATCAAACAAATGCCACAGTCAATTTTGTCTTTAGCACCCTCTCCATGGTTCTCCCTTCAGATATTTCCATATACCCCCAACTATTTCTGCACATCAGGGTTACCTTTTGCAAAATTTGAAACATAACATCTAATTGTGAAATGAGTTATGGAAAAGGTAATCCCAGTGTCTATGTAGAATATTAAGGATAGGGGGCTGGGGATGTGGCTCAAGCGGTAGCGCGCTCGCCTAGCGTGCGTGCGGCCGGGGTTCGATCCTCAGCACCACATACAAAGGAAGATGTTGTGTCCGCCGAGAACTAAGAAAAAATAAATAAATATTAAAAAAAAAGAATATTAAGGATAGGTAAAATCTAAGACAGAAGTCTCCTTCCCTGAGGATCCACCAGTCTGACATCTCTTTAATGCCACATGTTCCATAAGCCCTTTTGAATCCTCTCAACCTCAAGTGATCTATCCTTCCTTTGAATCCCCTTCTCTGCTATTATAGAACCTCTGGCCAATCTCCTGTTATGAACCAGGGATAGTACTAGACACTTCCATGTATACTTACACCATTTAATCCACACACCTTCCAAAGTAGGGTCTCCCTAGACTCTCTGGGTGTATTGAAAAACTAATCCTCATAAATTTACACTCATGGCAAATATCCTAATTGGGACCATAACTTAGGTCTACTGACTTTGTACCTGAGGCTATTTCCATTAACAGAAACACCTACTTCATCTTACAATGGTGTGGTTATCTTACCTATTCTCTTCACAATGAACAAGACTTGGATTTTATGACTGACAATCAGTTTGAACACTCGCTATAGAATGTCTGGCTTCGAGCAGGTACTCAAAGTGTGTTTAGTTAGAAAGTTGTGCTCCAGGTATTCCAATCCCATGGTGATTGATAGCAATGCAGAGGTGGGAGTCTGAGGACCAACTGGCCTCCTTGACATTGTTAGAGGTTGAGGCGAAATGAACACTTATTGGAAACTGGGATGAGAAAGATGAGAACAGTGAAGAATCTCAATATGTATGTGGATATATCATGGGCTCAAAAGAGGCAATAATTGATGGAAATTATTGAGAATGGAAGATCTAAAGTAAGCAACATGATAGAAATGTATTAAAAGGGGAAAAATGTAGAAAATGGAATAGTGGTTTGTAAGAATTCAACCTGGCTTGATCAAGCTGTGGTCATAATTTTGGGTAAAATGTAGGAACCTGGGAAAAGAAAGCCTAATTGAGTAAATTCCAAAATCCAATGACACCAACTGAGGTTTGTTTGTTTATTTGTTTGTTTTGAACTTTGATCTGGGATCCAGAATGAAAAATAAAACCTCCTTCTCCAGGAACTTATATGGGGAGAGAGAGCTCAACTTGGATCTGGTGGCAGAAGAAAGAGCTACAGTCTCGGGTGAAAGTCAATGGAGACCAGTGAGAGAGTAACAGGACTTCAGAGTCTGAAGAAGCCAAAGCTGTCATCTAATTCTACTTATTCTTATGAGGATGCAAAAATAAGAGAAAGCTAAGCGCCTATCTAAAGGTTTACATTTATGCTAAACTAATTAAGTAGCATGAGCTTGCCCTCTCAGAACTGACCTCATCCGGATACAGCCCTGTTCCCAGATATCCTCATCAGATGGGGAAAGCCATATACTATTCACTCGAGAAAATGCATCTCTGCTGGGCCTCCACTGTGGTGGATGCTAGAATCAGGATCCTGATAGACAGAGAACGAGATGAGAGCTCACTAACTCCAGGAGTATAGTTCTAGAGGCAGGCTCTTCCTGTCTTTGATCTCCAAGAGAATGAAAGTAGGTAGTTTCCCAAGGGAAACAGGGATGGCATAGAGAGATAACACAGAGCTCTCTGTTCCTTGGGCTTCATAGTTTTCATTTAAGTTGGGCATCTCTAATCCAAAAATCTGAAGTCCTTCAAAATTCAAAATTTTTGAGCACCAACATGATCCTACAAGTACAAAATTCCATTCCCTGAACAAAATTATTTTTTAAAATTGTATAAAATTACCTTCAGGCTATATGTATAAGGTATATATGAAACATAAGTAAATCCTGTGGTTAGCTTTGGGTCTAAAGTCCAAAGATATTATGTACATTCAAATATTTCAAAATCTTAAAAAAAAAAAAAAAAAGCTGAAATCCTAAAGGCCAACTGATCTAGAGGCGAATAGTCTAAATCAGTATTACTGGGATGAGATCAAGGTATCAGCAGTCCCACCAACCTCTGGAGGGCCACACTCCTTCCAGATGTGTTAAGGGAGAATTCCTGACTTATTTCATATTTGGTGGCTGCAGGCACTCCTTGGCTTGTGGCTACATTACTGGATAGTGCCTCAATCTTCACATTGGCTTCTCGAATGTGTGTGAGTGTGTGTGTGTGTGTGTGTGTGTGTGTGTGTAACTGATCTCTTTCTCTTATGAAGATACATGTGAATGTATTTTAATAGCCTCATCTCAAGATTTTTAATTTAATCATATCTGCAAAGACACTTTTCCCAAATAAGGTAGCATTTCCAGGTTCCATGGATTAGGACCATCCTTGGGAGACATTCTTCAACCTAATGCACCTCATTAAGAAAATTCATCTCCACTGTTAATATAAAAATATTTTCAAATAAAGTAACCCAGTGTCTCATATGGACCCAAGACTTCTCCATCCTTTTCCTATTCCTTCTTTGCATCTTTCCACCTTACATAGGAATATTTCTTTATAAGGAATTAATTATAAGTTCATCAGAGGAAATAATAAATATTAGGCAATGCAAATACTCAAAAATAATAAAATGATCATTAGGTATTCACTCCTAACTTTTCTTTTTGTAGCTGATTTTTAAATCATTCCTACAGTGGTTTTAGAGGTCATCCACCTTCTATTGTACCATTTCTGCTCCAGAGAGTGGTACCCATTACTTCTTCCCCTTCTGCTTCTCTGCATCACCACAAAGAAAAGACCAAGTTACACTCTACACAGACAGGTGAGGTTTGTATATTGTTTGCATATTGTTTGATTCATACATCACCACTCTCCTGAGCCAAATGCTCTATAATTTCTGAAGATATCAAATGAGAGCTGATTCCCTCAATGTGTGCAGCATAAAGAGAGGACTGCAAACAGTCAATGTCATGATAGAAGGAAACATGGGTGCTGGGGGAAGCTCAAAAAATTGAGTAACGTGTTGAGGAACCGGATTCAAATTCCAGTTTGCCACTTACTTTCTTAAAGTGTGACCTCTGGCAAATTATTTTAGTTCTTTGAGCGTCAACTTTCTTTCCTGTAGTGTGCAGATAAAGACTGTCCACTCTAAACAGGCCGTTGTGGGAACTAAATAGCATAATAGATGTTCAGCACATGGGACATTGCAGGGGCAAGGAACTCTGAGGCTGCGGAAGGACTGGGGAAGACTGACAGACATAAGGCCTGAAATGAACTTGGCAGCAGGTGGAGGTTTATCAGGCCAGTCCAGACAAAGGCTGAGAGCATGGGGTAACTGGAAAGAGATCAGAAGATAAAGCCAGAGAGGTGAGCAGGACTCGGTCATGGAGAGTTGTTGGAAACACTGTAATGGGGAAGTCACATGCTCAGATTTATACATGTCAAGGGTGGTTTGGAGATCATTGAAAATGAGCGTCGTGAAGATCAGTTACAATTTGGTGCAACAATCCTGGAAAAGCATACAGTTGGCATTGACATGGAAATCAGTAAGAGAAGAGGTATATTAGAGAACTTTAGAATTTACTAGTTAGTGGTGAGCTGTTTGAGGCAGCTAATGGAGAAGAAAAAAATAAGGACACCTCCACATTCCTCAAGTTATATCTGCATAACTTCAAAGCAACTAAGAGAAGGGCCTGCCTACCTTTTTCTTCCTTCTCTCTCTCTCTCTCTCTCTCTCTCTCTCTCTCTCTCTCTCTCTCTCTCCTGTTCTCTGTGTGTTTTTTTTATTTCACATCAAATCCTTCCTTGTGATGTGACTCTAAAAGAAATTCAAACTAGGACATCAATACAAGTATGCTGGACATATTTTTCAGATTTAAAGTGGTTGTCTTGACCTCTTGGAGCCACTAGGAAAAGTATTTTTAGATCCTGTTAAGCTTTACTTTCAGAACATGTAATGATTGTGATGGGAGTTCCAAGCTAAAGCATATTTCTCACCCATAAGAAATTATACAGTTCTAAAAGAGGACTTAGATGACAAATATAAACAAAATTTTAAAGGTAGGCTTTTAGGGCTTACCACAGAAATCATCACCAATATCCCATGACCAGTGGAGAAGCTGCATGTTTAAAAGCCAGCTCAGTAGCTAAATCAAGTTACATTATCAAATACCCATTGGATAATTTACTCCTGAAGCAAATTGATTACCATTCCATCTGGGAAGGATTATGGATTATTTTTACTCACTTTTCTGATTTTGCTTGTCTTGCCCTGATTAACATCATTCAACATTCAATTAAAGTGTGTCGAGTTGTTATTATATGTAACAGTCCTAGATGCCTTAGAATTCTAAGGGAGAGCACCCTGCAGGGTGAGATGCAGCCTGTTAGTGCAGGGCAGAAGGCACTGGGAACCGGTAAGTGCCACGGACAAGGCTGTCAGAGACCGGAGGACAGCTGTGCTCCCTGGGCGAAATAAGCAAAGGCAGAGACCAAGGCAGAAAGACTCTGGGGCAGGGAGAACCACCAGAGCAAAAACACACAGGGTGACAAGACCAAGCCTTCTCCCCCCCCCCCCTTTTTTTTTTTTTTTTTTTTACTGTCCCCAGTAAGCAGTCCTTTTCTGGTGCAGATTCCTCTGCCTAAAATAACTTCCTTTCTTCCTTCCTCCTTCTGTGAGTCTCAATTCAAAGGTTGCTTCCTCTAAGAAGCCTTCTCTGACCTTTTTAGGTAAATTTAAAGTTTCCTTTTGGGAATTCCCAAAGCCCCTCTGAACACAGTTTAAATGCATTCATCACTTAATATTAAGGGTGACTGGCGGGTTTTAAGACCCCATGTTGCCACTTGTCATCTCAAGCACTTGGGGCAATGACTTCACTTTTCTGTACTTTGATCTCTTTATCTAGCAAATGGGGTGCTACAGGCTAGGATGGCAGAGCATAAGTGACATCCAGGGCTTAGCAGCATGCCCACCAAGCTCAGGGCTCAGTAGGTACCAGCCACTCTCATTATGACCCACTCAGAACTCTGTCTCCCACACTAGATGGTACACCTCTAGTGGGCAGGGATAAATTCCACTCATCTCTGACAGAGATTGCATATTTCAGTAGCCAATGTGTGGATCTGGAAGTATTTCTGAGAAGACCTTCAGGAGAAAATACTCAGTAAGCAGACAGTAATTCAGAATTTGAACTCAGAAGAAAATCATTCACCAGGATGTGTACAATTGAGAGCTGTATTCACGGTAGTGATATCAAGAGATGGAATCGTAAGAAGAAAGGAGAAAGGAAGAATAAGGTCTAGAATAATCTCACAATCTGGAAAAGAGTAATCTCCCTATCTGGAAAGGAAAGAAAAGGCAGAAATGGTGGGAAAGGGGGATTGGCCAGATTGGTAAGGGAGAAACAAGGTCATCCTCAATCATGGAAAGCGCAGGAAGTAACAGATTCAAACAAAAATGGTGGTCTCAACAGTGGCAAATGTTACAGACAAGGAGAGGGACAACTGAGCAAATTGGATTTCATGAAAAGAGGCCACCATTCATCTGTGGGCAGTTTTTGTGGACAAGTGAAGGTAGAGGCAGGAATACAAATGAGTAGTAGTAAGGCGGAAGGATAAAAGTCATGAATATAAAGTTCTAATCTTGAAAAAGTTTGGTGGTTAAAGAAAAAGAGAGAAAAGGAGAGCACCCAACGTGGGTGACAACAGAAAAGAACAAGGGAAGGATTGTGGGCTGTGAGGGTGGAGACAGTGATGCTGGTACTGGCGAGAGGGGTTAGACTGAAGCGTTTTCTCCAAAAGAAGAAAACAGTGAGGAAGTCACGTCTTCAGACAGAGTGAGAAGGAGTGAATAAAAAGCCTGGGTGCTGGGCTAACCTGAGGTTCTAGAGAGACATCCCAACCCTGAAAAAAAGGGCAGTGTGGGTAAGAGATTATTCAGAGACCGTGCTGGCGAGAGAGCCATAGCCCCTAGTGGCCAGCGCCATCAGAACTGTGGCTGGACCTCAGTGCATAAATAAGAGTCTCCATGCCCACTGCAAGACCTGGCTTTGAAGAAACCAGTGATCGTGAATGGCAGCAAAGGTGCATGGTAGTGAACAAATCTCCCCAAATGAACTTAGCAGGCCCAGCAACGACCTGAAACTTTGAATTCCTCAAATTGTGTAATACCACAGACTTCCCTCACACCACCGAGTGGTGAGTGGCTTGAAAATATAGGAAAGAGAGCAATTTATGATTTTTTTGCTTTTAAATGCTTTTCTGAGGAAAACATATTAAACACCTAATATGTGGTACCCTAAGTAGTGTAAATTAGCATCCTCTAATTTATTTGGGTAGGAGTAGGGAAAGAGCTACTGTTGTCTTAAAACCTTGTCACAATCCTATGAGTCCTCATTAACTTACTATTAAAGCAAATATTTAGCAAGAAAGTTAGGCAAAGCGATTTTTTTTTCTTATGAATTCTGTCAGTAAAAATGCTCACACACATTTAGGACTCTTAGTTAAGAGACAAATGGTTCTTGTAAAAATGTGAGGAGGCCTTCCTACTTCTGAACCAAAAAGGTACAGTAGAATCATCAAAGCCTTTTCACCCACTTTGCTGGAGAGGGTTTCTCTGGGTGGATGTCCCCCACCTCTCAGCTGGCTGCAGGGCCAGTACATACAAATACAGATCTGGACACCCTGCGCTCTATCCTTTCTGTCCCTTGCTCTTCTTGTACACTCTTTGGGAAATTTTTATATACATTTCATCAGCTCTTGACATCACCTATAATAATACCCAAACTTCACTCAAGGATCCGATTCACAAAAGGAGGAAGAAAGAGAAAGAGGAGAATGTAAAGAAAGGAGAAAAGAAATTGTAGCACGCACACTAAAGCCAATTGAGGCTATTTAGCATTCCTTTCCTTCTCAATGCCAACAAGTTTTATTCTAAGTTAGGAAAGTTAAACACCTAAAATGCCAACACTTTTATTTAGAGAATCTGGGAGAGATTCCATGAATCTCCTGAATTCAGATCCCTGGGAGAGGGGAGAAGGGGAACACAGCATACGATCCTACTATTACTTTACTCACGTTGCTAAAACCATTTACCATTGCTTCCCTGAGTTCCATGTTAAATAATATCACAGGTGGGTGCCTATAGGCATCTTCCTGCAACATGCCAAGATTAAGCAATAGATCAGGTGCTCAGAGGTGAAGGAGACCATATTTGCCCTAATTGGTAACAAATTCTTCCACTCATGCTACAGCTCTCTGACCTAAGTCAGATCTAATCCTCCCAGTTCTCTTTAAGAAACATGTGTCACAAAGTATTAGCCCCATTAAGAACTGTGTCTCTTCTAAGGGGCTGGGGTTGAAGCTCAGTGGTAGGGTGCTTGCCTTGCATGTAGGCACTGGGTTAAATCCTCCGCACCACATAAAAATAAATAAAGGTATTGTGTCCATCTACAACTAAAAAAAAAAAAAATAGTGTCTCTATCATGCTAAGTGAAATAAGCCAATCCCCAAA
Organism: Urocitellus parryii; assembly: GCF_045843805.1. Classification (NCBI taxonomy): domain Eukaryota; kingdom Metazoa; phylum Chordata; class Mammalia; order Rodentia; family Sciuridae; genus Urocitellus; species Urocitellus parryii. The sequence continues at coordinate 130,390,266 of NC_135539.1, read as the reverse complement.
ACTCAAAGGCCCAATGTTCTCTCTGATATGTGGATACTAACAAAAAGGAGGAGAAGAATAGTACTTAGGATTAGACAAAGAGGAAAAGAAGAGAAGGGAGAGGGGATAGGAAAGACAGTAGAATGAATCAGACATCACTTTCCTATGTTTATATATGAACACATGACCAGTGTAACTCCACATCACATACAACCACAAGAATAGGAAGTTATGCTCCATGTATGCATGATGTGTCAAATACAGTCTACTGTCACATATAACTAAAAAGAACAAATTTTAAAAAAATAAAGAGCACAAACAAAAAAAGTATCTCTAGGACTTAGAAAGCCATACAGTACTATAGATAAGGAGAGTCGTGTCTGTCATTGAGGTTTTTGAGGTCATACAGGGTCAATGTCTTCAGTTACTCCAACATGGAAGTACAGAAAGCAGGTGTCTCCCACGAGAAGGATGTTCATAGTTCCCAGAAGAAGAGGGAAGTTTTTAACCATAGAGAAGTATATGGAGACAGTGTAATGATAGCTGATGACAAAATAGAGGACCGATCTTGACTTAAATTCCCCTGGCCCAGAGCTCAACAACAAAGACTATATTAAGAGAGTGCTTAGAATCATAACAATGCCTACAGTTTGCAAGAACAAATGAAGTGGCTGGTACATAGCTCAATGGTAGAGGGCTTGCCTAGCATGTCTGAGGCCCTGAGTTCAATCCCCAGGAAAGCATGCGCACGCACGTGTGCGCACACACACACATACACACACACACACACACACACACACACACACAGTAAGAGAAACAATTTAAAATTTGCAGAGGTTTCTGAGTTGTTTATTCAAATACTCACAAATTACTGACCTGTAGAAAAAACTGAGGGAATTAACAGAGCTCATCATGAAAGTTATGTAGGCCAAGAAATACAATAATAAACTATCAGGAAAAAAAACATGATAATTATGGTATCTTTCCCCTTCCTGCATGAAAATTATGCCTTTCTTGCATCCATTTAGCTATTTGCAACTTAAAAGGGGAGGTACGTTTTGCGGGTTATAAAATACAAAAACACTTAGCACAGCAGAAAGAACACAAATGAGATCGACAAAAGCCATGAATTTCATCACCTGTTTAAAGAAAATCTTTACCAACATATTTAAAGCCAAACTTCATAGATATATGTGCAGTAGAAATGTGCTGAGAGCTGCCATTTGTGGAAGCATTCCATTTCTCCTGGACACTGTCTACGGAGGAGCCCAGCACCCGGGAAGACTGGCCAGAGCGTCTCTCACACTCACACCTTAACTGCACTCACTGACACTTCAGCCAGTGACTTGAAAAATCCTCAACCCAAACAGGACAAAAGTCACACACAAAGATGAGAACATCAATGAGAATGTAAACAAAGTGTTTTGCTTATTTTGGAGAGAAAGTGATACCTTTTTCAGTAAATCAAAATATGGAGAAAAATGGTTAAGCTTTTGGGGCCATGCACCCCTTTAATAGCCTGCTGAAAGCTTTGAATACAGAAAAAAAAATTAACGTAGTCACAAAATTCTGTCACTTCAAATTCCCTGACACCAAGTCAAGACACTTTGATTTAGATGTCTGTGAAGCATCCTTCTGAAATTAGCAATCCTGATGTTCTCATTTATAAAAGAAGATCAGGCCTGGTGCGGAGGCCTGTAATCATAGCAGCTTGGGAGACTGAGGCAGGAGGATCGAACCTTCAAAGCCTCAGCAACTTAATGAGGCCCTAAGTGACACAGTGAGATCCTATCTCTAAATAAAATACAGTAAATGGGCTAGATATGGGGTTCAGTGGTTAAGTACCCCTGAGTTCAATTCCCTGATACCAAAAATAAATAAATAAAAGATCAGAATACATTATGTGGGAAGCCTGCATTAGCCCATGAGTGGAGAAACAATGGCCTTGGCCTGAAAGGCAAAGAAAAGAGATTACATCAAAATGTATGGATGTTTCAGTTCAGACTTAAGTTCAGTTCCTTAAATGACAACTCCTATAGCGTTACAGTTTTATAAAAATGAAAGCTTTTTGCAGATGTATCGTGGTAAGGATGGCACAACACTATGAATCTATTTAGTACCACTAAACTCTACACTTTAAAGTGTTCAGATGGTAAATTTTATGCTATGTGTATTTTAACATAATAAAAAATAGAAAATATTCAAAGAAATAAAAATGATGACTCCCACGGGGTTGGGTGGTACACCACTGTAATCCCAGGGACTTAGGAGGCTGAGGCAGGAGGATTGCAAGTCCCAAGTCATCCTCAGCAACTTAGAAAGAGCCCATCTCAAAATAAAACACAAAAGTCTTAGGGAGAAATTTCTATTTTCCTAATAGAGGCAAAGAGGCTATGTTTGAGGTTCAGGTTAATGGAGCTAGAACACGTTAATGCTGAATGGCACAGGAAAGAAAAATAACTGTTTTGTTAAGAAGTTGAAGATGTATCTTGCTGCTTCAATATTTGCAATGTGCTAAGGAAATACAGTGTAGCAAGTTAACACCAATAACACAGCAACTGCAAATTGTTGTTCAAAAATGACTCTCAAAAATTTTGCTCATATAGTTAGTGGAATCTTAGATGAATTAATTAACTTAAAAATATGTGTTAAGTGCCAAATTTTCTCACACATTATACTAGACACTGTGGTTGATGCAACCCAAAGGGAAAAAAGAAAACTCAGAATTTTAAGCTTATCACAAAAAAGAGGTGGGGTGAATAGGACACTCTTCCCAAAGGATATATGGAAAAGTCATGCATGCATTTGTCCCTGACATTTGTCCCTGACAAATGCAACAGCTCTGTAGACATTGCTGATTGCCACCTAGAGCATTGGGGAATCACCTCCAAAAGATATCCAAGGACCACTAGTACAAGGAAACCTGCCACTGCCCTAGGAGGAAGTGAAGGGACCGTGGTCACTGCTTCTTATTGGGGGAAATAGAGTCTCTGTGCAGACAAGATATGACCAGTCAAGTTTGTTGTCTGTGTTTCTGGTGACTGGTTCTGGAACACAATAGTCTCCTGAGACATCATAAGCCACTAACCCCCAGGTCTTCACGGGAGTGTCTGCACTACTGAAGACAAAAGGAGAATCGTTGGCACCTAAAAAATCACTGGCTGGAAACTGAAAGACCCAGAGGTACAGATGGGGTTCTTGTAGCCTCTTCCTCTCAAGGATTAAGACTTTGGAAAAGGAATACTTGGGGAGTGGTGGGCTAGAAGAGGTGAGTAGGGAATCCGAGGGCCACCGCTATTCAATGCCATCAGGTAATACAGTAATGGGCTTTCGGGAGGGTTGAAGCACATCTCGCAAGAACAGGGAAGAGTTTAGATAGAATATGAAGAAGGGAAGAAAGCAATGCTTAGATTAAAACCATGAAGCCAGTTATCATAGAAGTCTCCGGTCATGCCGTGGGAAAAAGAATAATGCACTCGGAGTCATGAGATTCCTATACTTTTTGGGAAAAGTTCCCAACATGACTCTCAAGAGTCTCATAGATGTATGGGACCAGTACAGAGCATGGGAACTTGTGAGAAAGATGACAAATACCATCTTATACTAGTTACTGGAATTCGGGTGTACTCCAAAGAAATATCAGCAAGGAAGAGAGAGAAAGAAATATCACCAATCACTTGTGTGATTGAACCATGAACCTGGGTGATAAAGACAATGAAATAGCATTTGCATGAGGATTAAATGAGAGGGAAAAAATCATACTGTTGATGAATCAGATATTAGCAGACTCTCTGGCCAAATAGAAGAAATGGATGATGTGTTTCTAATTCAGTTTACAATGCTGGCACGAAGGATGAAATCATGATGGGAAACTTCCACTACATGCAGTTAGAGACTCAACTAAAAGCAGAATGTCTGGCAAGTTAGTGCTTGGACAGAATAACAACTTTCTCTATAGAAAGAGGTAGTTGCCAGGGGAACTGCTACTTGGAGCCGTGCCAGCTAGTGAAGTGAAATAATGAAGCTTGGATGAAATCAATGGTATCATTATTGCTTATGGCAGAAGCACTCTCGGCCACCCCCAACTCTCACTCGCTTTCCACTGTCTTTGTGGAAATATGTTGCTGATGTCCAGGGCTCCAGTTCCGTGGACCACTCTCTAGCATCTGCACTACCTGCCAAATTGTGTGCCTATCAATCAACCAGTTGTGTTTCCTTTCAACCTATTCATGCCAGTTGTCCTGGACATGATGCATCAATCACTTAAATATTATACAAGCTGAATAAATGTTAATGTAAAAAGAAGAGTTGTTAATTAAGTCGAATGCTTTAGGATGTTTTCATAGCTACAAAAGAACTGCTGTTTAAAATTAGGTGTAGGCAAGACCACTGTAAAGGTCACTTGAAAACTTTTTTTTAATATTTATTTTTTAGTTGTAGGTAGACACAATATCTTTATTTCAATTTTTTTTTAATGTGGTGCTGAGGTTCGAACCCAGGGCCTCCCCTGTGCTAGGCGAGTACTCTACCACTGAGCCACAACCCCAGCCCTACACTTGAAAACTTAAAAACTGTGAAGAATATAGATCTAGATGGAGTCTCTAGTAAGATTTCTTTAAAGGTGTTGCCCAAGCTAGATGCAGTGACAAATGCCTGTAATCCCAATGGCTCAGAAGACTGAGGCAGGAGGATAGTGAGTTCAAAGCCAGCCTCGGGAAAAGCAAGGTGCTAAGCAACTCAGACCCTGTCTCTAAATAAAATACAAAATAGGGCTGGGATTATGGCTCAGTGGTTGAGTACCCCTGAGTTCAATCCCTGGTACCAAAAAAAAAAGGTGTCCCCAACTTTTTAAAAATTCAAATTACAAATAATGAAAAAGTTACAACACAGGACTCAAATAACTTCTTTTAAAAAGAACTTAGCCACAGAACAAAATCCTATCATTTGCAACAATATGTATGGAACTGGAGGATTTATGTTAAATTAAACAAGTCAGACACAGAAAAACAAGTACCATATTCTCTCTAAAATATGGGGGAAAACATTAAAAGTGTTGATCTAAAAGTAAAAATAGCAATTACCAGAGACTGGGAAGAGTGCTGTGTAGGCAGGGGACAGTGGGAGAAGGGGATCAGATAAGATCAATGCACACAGTATACATGTATGGAAGTATCCCAAGGAAACACATTTATATGTACAATTACTATGTATTAATTAAAAATAAAGTGGGCATTAGGGCACTATAAAACAGCTACAATCCAGTGTACTGGGAAAATTTACGGATAAGAGTGCTCAGCATTGCCAACAGGGAGAGATGCTAGAAGAGTTCAATGTACAAATATAGATCTGATTCTCAAAAGGAGAAAAGAGGAGGAATGAGTGGGGATTTATAAACATATATTGAAGACTTTGAGCTTTTCAACACCAGGAAGGATTATAAAGTTGACATTAATGGATGGCTTGCAACTTCATGATTTAAGCAAATTGATGAGAAGTAGTATCTGTTTCTAAACTAACAGCTGTTATCAAATTTATTGGAGAAATAATAGAGACATTCATTTAAATTTTTTTTTAATTGTAGATGGACACAATACCTTTTATATATATATATATATATATATATATATATATATATATATATATATAGTGCCAAGGATCGAACCCAGTGCTTCCTGCATGCTAGGCAAGCTCTCTACCACTGAGCCCACAACCCTGGCCCCTCATTTTTTTAAAGCAGGATCAAAACCAGAATGACTGCGAATGGGAGTGGAGGAACATTCTTCATATTTTTGTAAAAAGGAATCTGGCTCTACAGGAAGCAAAGTTGCCTAAAAAGTCTATATAGAGTTCAAGACAAAGACCTGCATTGTCCTCCTCCTTGCTCTCTATTGGATCACATGACACATAGTCAAAGCCTGTGATATCTCTATAAAGTGTGGCAGCTCTTGGACCCAAAAGAGTACAGGAAGATTAAACAGCCAAAATGCATTGGGCTAGAGAACAGTGCCACTAAGGCCAGGCGCTGCAGTGAGAAGATGTCTGGCTTCAGACACAGGAGTCCAAAAGTCACATGATTCCACTTACAGAAGGTACCCAGGACAGACAAACTCGTCAACGGAAAGTAAAAGCAAGGCCACTCAGATTTGGAAGACGAGGAACAGGGAGCTGTTACTTAACAGGTTCAGAGTTTACATAAGGACCACTGGGGTCTGAGAGTGTCCCTCAAAGTTTCATGTGCTGGAAACTTGGTCCCCAGTCTGGCAACACTGAGGGGTGGTGCAACCTTTAAAGATGAGGCTCAGTGCGAGGAATCTAGTTATTAGGGTTCCACCCTCAGGAAGGATTAGTGTAGTTCTCCAGAAACTCCGTTAGCTCCCACTAGAGTGGGCTGTTATAAGATAAGCCAGACCCTGCGTGTCTCAGGCTTCCTGTCTCATCATGTGATCTCTTCTGCATGTGCTTTTGCCTTTGAGAAACCATCCCCCATGAGGTCCTCACCAGAGGCCAAACACCTGCAGCTGCCTGATCTTGGATTTTCAGACTCCAAAACTGTGAGCTAAATAAACCTCTTTTCTTCATACATCACTAGCCTTAGGTATGTTGTTATAGCAACAGAAAACAGGCAATGATGAGGATTATGGAAAAGTTTTGGGGACAGATAGTGGTGATGGTTATACAATATCATGAATTGCATACATACAAATGGTTGAGGATAAATATTATGTCACATGTATTTTACCACAATTTGGGGGAGGGAAAAAAAAGTCTGGCTGTGACCAGAGATTAAACAGAACTGGGTTTGAATTCCAGATTCTTGTAATTTGAGTTCTCTGCCTACACAGACAGAAGTCCTGGTGCTGATCAGGAAGAACTGGCTGATCCTAGCAAGAAAGCATGGCAGAGGACTTGGCATGGGAGTTAAGTGCCTGCCAAGAGGCAGGGGTGGAACTAGGAAGAAGTCTGCCCTGGCATAACTCATGAACAAAATAACTGTCCAAATATGGATTGGTTGGCTTGAGGAGATAGTGAGTTTCCTATTACTGCCGGTTCTGAAAGCTGCTCACCTGTTTGATAAGAGCATTCAAGCATGAGGTGACCTTTAATGACCTTTAAATTCCCTTCCAAAAGGGCAAGCAGGTGATGTTTATTCCTTTACCATAATCCCCTTGAACTAGGAGACATATTCAGAAATCTCCCAAAATAATGGTGAAGTAGAAAAATAAGAGATACGGAAAAATAACTCTCAGATGATTTAGTTATTCCACCTACTCTTGGATAAGCTCAGTTGGGAGATTCAAGAATATGTAAAAAAAGAGAAGAATCCTTTGGCATAAGAACAGTCAAATACAGCAGTCATTATTATATAAGTTTATAGAATTTGTTTTCAAGAGTCCTTCAGATATAGATGATACCTAGAAAGGCCTAATTCAAGTACATTTCTCTCTGTAAGAGGTCTAGAGTCAATTCACACCTGTTCAGAGGAAATACGTATTCATCTACTCATTCATTCAACAAACAAAGATTGATGAGAGATAACATGGAATACAGAAATGGTAGGAAAATGAATGAGATAAAATTTCTGCTACCAAGAGCTCAGACTCGTTACTGAATTCCAAGAGGTCTGATATTCAGTGTAGCTGATATATTATGCATCTGTTATGCCTAAAAACTGAGTTTTTAAAAACTACAATTTAAAAAACTGTTCAAACTCTGATCCAAGAAATAATTCTAGGAGAATAATCATATATATATGATTAAGATATAATATATATATGATTAAGATTATATATATTAAGATATTAATATATTAAGATATTCAATTAAATATTATTATAATTATAAAAATTTGAAAATTATCTAAATGCCCAACAAGAGAGAAATGGCTAAATAAATTATAGGATATACAAAAACTAGCATGCTCCACAGCCAATAAACACTCTTTAGAAGAATATTTAGTGATGGAGAACTTGTGATATAATATGAAGTAGCAATATATAGGTTTGAATGAAAAATATGGTTCAAACTTGTGTTTTATGTGCATTAATAAATTTGTATGATATTAAAGAAAGAGACAGAGATACTTGTAGATAAAAAGAAAGGAAACAAATTATTTATCGGTGGATTGAGGGAATCAGGAATAATTTACTTTTTTATATATTTTCCTTCATCTTTCATGTAGTAATTTTTAGGTAGATTATTACTTAAAATATTTAAATAAAAGTGATGTTTTTCTTTAATATTTTGCCCTAATTTTGTTTTAAAATCTTCTACATTTACTAAGCTCCTGAGTGTGTGATTTGCCTCTCTTCTTTTCTTTGAAATTTTTGTTCAAAAAAGTTGGCTTATAGTAATAAAAAAAAAAAACTATCTTTCATTGAATCCCTATGAATAGAACACAGCATGGCTGAATCCTCACAACTAAATGCAAATTAGTTGTTAGTACCCCATTTTACATATGTAGGAACTGAGGCTCAGTAAATAACTTGTGCAAGGTGACCCAAATGGGACCCAAATAGGAGCTGCTCTGAATCCTTGGTTCACTCTTCCCACTAAATCACACAGCCACCCATGTGTCCCTTCTATTTGTCCAACCAACTATAAGTTTGAAAACAGAGTAAGAGGTGTCACAGAGCACTTTCCTTTGAAAACAGAATTGTGAATCTTGCGAGAATAAATATCTTGTGTTCCTTCAGACTATCAAAGCTAAGTCAGGAAAATGCTAACAGGTATGAATTTCACATAATGAAGTCTATTAGGAAACTGAGGATGACCATATCTACAGGGTTTGGATTCCTGCTCTGCCACAGACCAGCCACAGGCCAGACTCCATCACAGTCAACAGCCATCACCATCACTACCGCCATCTTTGTTGAGTGGAGACCAAGAAAGAAGTAATAAACAGAAAATTCAATCAACTGTTTATTTAAAACAAGATAATTTTTATCTGCTTTTCTCTCCAAAATAGTAAAAAAAGAAAGAAAAAAAAAGGTAAGAACCCTTCCCCCAATCCCAACTCAAGTAAATGCACCAGCCTTATTAATTTAGAAGTAGCTGGTCTCAAGAGATAATAGAATCAGTTTCTATTATCTTAACAGGGAACAAGGAATGTGAACCAGGTGGTGAGAAAGTGTCTGACTTTTTTTACAGGTCATCCAGGATTGTGTAGCCCAGTGAGATAAAAATTTTAAAAGGTAACTGAATGATGAGAAAGAGTTAATGTAATTTATTCCCCAGTGTAATTTACTCCACATTCTTAGGCAGACAGGCCCTAGACACACTGTCTTTTCACTCCATCATTCTCCAGATATGTAACAGGGGCCATTAAGCTAGGTAAAAAGATGAATTGCTAGAGATGATTATGCATGCCTTCAGCAGCCCATGAAATGTACCCAAGAACAATAAAAATATCTGATGACCTGTCAGGGAGATGCTTATGCAAATGAGGATATCATGATTATACTTCTGCTTGTTCATCTAAAGGCTATCATGAAATATAGATGGAAGAACTTCACTTGCTCAGTAGCATCACAAATAAGAAGCTGGTTTCAGATCAGGGTATGCTGGAAAGGAAAATTCACGGCCAAATGCCTTATTCAGCTATAAAAGAAGACAATAATGGACATAGATCAGCATCCAAGCTTATTTCCTTTAGAAACAATAATTTTATCAGATGACAGTTCTTACTCTTCTCTTGAATTATGGTATTTGGTGCTGAAAATTATTTGTAATCCTCAGAAGTAAAATATATCATAAATATATGTCTTCAGCATCTTTCTGCTCTTAAATAGCAAATGATATTTCTGACCTGAAACTCAATAACCTTCAAGGTGTCCACTAGTATTAAGACAAAGAGAAGTCAACACAACAGAAATAAAGCTACACAGGAAACTCCTTATGGGAGCATGAACTCAGTTGTGTTCTTCTCAAGTCCAGCCTCTTCTTCCATGAGAAACATATGGAAGAGCCGGGCTTTGGCTTCAAGGAGAACTTTGTCCATTAAGTGTTAGACATACAGAGTCACCACAGATAATCTCTCTGGGCCTCAGTTTCACCATCTGCAAAATGAGGTTACTAGCACCTACCTCAGGAAGTTATGGTGACAATTTATACGCAGTCACATGTATGAAGTTCTAAACATAGTGCCTGGCAGGTAATTTAGGGCCTCATCGACACATGATAGTCACTCTTAGGCAAGACATCCATCTGCCTACCTGACATCTCCACTTGAATTTCAACTTAACATGACCCAAAATGAGCTCTTCGTTTTTGTCCTTACATTTGTTCCCCCAGTCTCCCCCTGCTTCAGTGAGTGACAACTCCATTTTTTCTACTACACAGATGGTAGACCTTGGAGTCGCCCTTGAAGCCACTTCCTGTTCTCTTATATACCACATATCTCATCAGCAAATCCTGTCGACTGCACCTCCAAAATACGTGTATCACCCAACTTCTTCTCACTTCCGCCAGCCATCCCTTAGTGGAAACCACCATAATCCCCAACCTGGATCATATCTCCAGCTTCTTCCTAACCTTCCTTGCTCCCTCTCTTCTCTCTTTAACTCCACACAGCAGTTAAAGAAATCACTGCTGCTCACAACTCCCCATGGAAAACAGCCCAAGCCTGACAATGGCCTGTCCACCCCTCTGTGATGTGACTCCCCCTCGGTCCCTGCCCTGCCCTGGCCAATGTTCCCATCACTCATCCTCTGTACCCACACGGGCCTTCTTGATTCAAAAACCTTATCACCAAAGCCAGTCTTGTTCTTTCTTTCTTTTATTTCTCCTCACCGCCATCTCTGTGATTTAGCCTGTTTTGTTCATTGCCTTTCATAAAACAGGGCATATTCTATTTGGCGACTATAATGAAGGCGGCCATGAACACTTTACTGTGAGAAATAGATGGGTTCCGTGAAGTTTAGATTGTAAGGAATAAACTAAAGGCTGCAATTTGGCTTGGGGTGTGGCTCAGTGATAAGGCATTTGCCTGGATCGCACAAGACCCTGGGTTCAACCATGGTGTTGCCCCCCCCAAAAAAAAGAGGAAGAAGAAAGGAAGAAAGAAAGAAGCTACCCATTGTTGAGAGTCCCTGTCCCTATCACAGTGTTAAGCACTTTACAAGAATTGGTGTCATGAATCTTCACAACAATCTTAAAAATAACCATCTCTTCCCATTTTGCAATGTAAGGAACCAAAGTTAGAGGTGGGCAGATACCTTGCCAAAGGCTGCACAGCTAGTGGGGGTCAGTGACTAAACACAAGTATCTGCCCACCAGTCAAGGCACTGTGAATCAATAAAATTACGTGGTTAACATTATAGAAGAATTCTGCTGCTCTGTAAGCTCATTTTATTTCATCCAGTTTTCTGAAAATGAGTAGATACATATTGTAAATAATATTTTGAAAGTTTTTATTACATATCTTAGCAAAGCTCACAATTATTTGCAAAATATGTCACATGTATCTATTTCTTCTCTTAATTAACAAGGCAAAAATTTAAAAATATCCCTGGAGAAGTGCTGAGTTTGGCTTGTCAACACATTTCAAGGTATATAGTTTTACAAAACCCATATGGAGATAGGAAGGGTTTGTGTTCCCTCTCTTGGACATCCATTGATGTCAGTGGTTGTGATGATCTGAAATTAGCCAAGTAGTTAGTTAAGGTAGGTCTGAAGAGTTTCTTGTGAAAGTGCCAAATAACAATTATTAAAGACAGAAAATGCCTAAACACGAAACATGTCAGTGAGTCACTGAAATTATCATGGGTCAGAAGGCACTCCGAGAGCTCATTTTATTTTTTTCTTTAATTTATTTATTATTTATTGTTGGTCGTTCAAAACATTACATAGTTCTTAATACATCATATTACACAGTTTGATTCAAGTGGGTTATGAACTCCCACTTTTACCCCATATACAGATTGCTGAATCACATCAGTTACCCTTCCATTGATTGACATATTGCCTTTCTAGTGTCTGATGTATTCTGCTGTCTGTCCTATTCTCTACTATCCCCCTCCCCTCCCCTCCCCTCCCCTCCCCTTTTCTCTCTCTACCCCTTCTACTGTAAATCATTTCTTCCATTTGTATTATCTTGTCTTACCCCTCCTTTCCTCTTATATGTCATTTTGTATAACCCTGAGGATCGCCTTCCATTTCCATGCGATTTCCCTTCTCACTCCCTTTCCCTCCCACCTCTCATCCCTGTTTAATGTACATCTTCTTCTCAAGCTCTTCGTCCCTACCCTGTCCTTGTTTCCTCCCCTTATATCAAAGGAGTCATTTGGTATTTGTTTTTTAAAGATTGACTAGCTTCGCTTAGCATAATCTGCTCTAATGCCATCCATTTCCCTCCAAATTCTATGATTTTGTCATTTTTTAATGCAGAATAATACTCCATTGTGTATAAATGCCACATTTTTTTTATCCACTCATCTATTGAAGGGCATCTAGGCTGATTCCACAATCTTGCTATCGTGAATTGTGCTGCTATGAACATCGATGTAGCAGTGTCCCTGTACCTTCCCCTAGAGCTCATTTTAGATCTTAGAATTCTACAGACCACTGAAAATGAAAAAAAAAAAAAAAAAAGAGGGACAACTGCTGAGTCTAGGTGTCATATCTTTTGCAAAGAATGTGAAGTAATGTAACTATGATTTCAATTACAACAGCAAAATATACAATTTAAAGAGCACTAACATTATTTAAAATTTCTAAGTGGGTGGGAGGGAATGTTGTATTGGCAATATATTAAAATAAGGGCCTTATTATCTAGGCCTTTATCTTAAATATCTCCTAACTACACAATGGCCCTGTTTGAGTCAGCTTTTTCATCAGTGACTAAAAGACCTGACAAGAACAATCGAGAAGGGAAAGTTTATTTTGGCTCAGGGTTTCAGAGGTCTTAGTCCGTAGACGGCCAGCTCAGTTCCTCTGGGCTCCAGGTGAGGGAGAGCATCGTGGCAGAAGGCACAGCAGAAAAAGCAGCTCAGAGCATGGCCACCGGAAGCAGAGAGGAAGCTCTGCTCACCAGGAACAAAATATAAACCCCAAAGACATCCCCCAGTGGCCTGCCTCCTCCAGCCACACCCCACCTGCCTACCGTTAATCCATTCAAGTGGATTAGTGCACACTGATTAGGTTCAGGGACTCGTAACCCAATCATTTCATCTCTAAACTTTCTTGCATTGTCTCACAAATGAACTTTTGGGGGCCCCCCATAGCTAAACCATAACAGTCTCAAGTATGATCCTACAGAAATTGGTAAGTTGGGCTGGGGCCGTAGCTCAGTGGCAGAGTGCTTGTCTGGCATGTGTGAGGCATAGGGTTTGATCCTTGGCACCACCTAAAAACAAATAAAATAAAGGCTTTCTGTCCATCTACAACTACAAAAAAAAAAAAGAAAAGAAAAGAAAAGAAATTGGTAAGTTACAGACGGAGACTGAGTTGGAGGGGGGGAAACCCCATGGGAAGGAATATTCTGAAACAAAAAGGTCAGTAAAGATTACAGATATCCTCTTTATTATTTTTAAAAAGTGTGGGGGAGAGCAAAAGAAATTAAAGCCCATCATTGGTTTATTTTAAATGCTTTTCACTCTACCACCACCTGGCTGTGAGGAAGGGGTAGTCATATTAAATATGGGTTCCCCATATTTCCATCCCCATAAGACCAAATCCAGAACAGATAAGGTTGTGTGTGTGTGTGTGTGTGTGTGTGTGTGTGTGTGTGAGTGTTAAATCTATGGATGAAGACTATAGTCCGTAGATTTAAAATTTTAATCTATATAAGCTTACACACACACACACACACACACACACACACACACACATATTTTCAGGGTTCTTGCTTATGGCTGAATTATTGAATATGTTCAGGGTTAGACTAGAAACTCAAAACTTAGAAATTTTTGGTCTGGTTTGATTAGACATCACGGACTATGAGAACTCTGTACCAGGAGTGTTTCTGCCATTACTCGCTAAGCAGGTGAGGGCAGCTCATTCAGCCTCTCAGAGTACAATAAAAGGGTTGCAGCACTATGAATCCCTTTATGAATCTTTATCTAAGAACAGCAATGTAAAAGAAGTACCATGCGAGCCATAGATATGAGCCTTAAATGTAACTTTAAGTTTCCTGGGGCAGGGGTTGTGGCTTAGCGGTAGAGTGCTCGCCTAGCACAGGCGAGGCTCTGGGTTCAATCCCCAACACCACATAAAAATAAATATATAAAGATATTGTGTTGAGCTACAACTAAAAAATAAATATTAAAAAAAGTTTCCTAGTAGCTACGTGAAAATTTTTAACTGAACAAATTCATGTTAACATATTGTATTCAATCCATTAGTCCCAATCTGTATCACTTCAATATATAATTGCTACTAAGTAATATTAATGAGCTAGTTTGCCTTCTTTGCTTTGTACTAAATCTTCAAAATTGGTATAGCTTGAATTTGCCTCTTCAAGATTGATATACTCTTTGCACTCAATCTTCAAACTTATATCATAAATTTGGAATTCCACATTTCAAGTATTTAAGTCACTGACATCTGATGGCTACTGGACGGTGTAGATTTAGAGGGATTCAACTGTTCCTACTTAAAGATAAAAAAGATATATAATCTGCCTTCAAAGTGAGAATCCACTTGAAGCAGAAAAATCATTCATCAAAAGGTTAAGTGTAACATGTTCAGGGTGATATAAGAGGCGACCGATAGAGAAAAGAATAGGACTTTTTTAATATAAGAATTACCTGTGGAAAGTTACAAAAGGAGGCTGGCATATTGAAATGGGAAGGTTAGATAGAAATGGTTCATGCCACCTTGAGGCCTGGTCCACCAAATCTACCCACAAATTCCTGCACCCTTCTTCCCTTACCTGTGTTTATGCACCAGTCTCCATCAGGTATTTGTGGCCCTGAGTAAGAGAGTCCCTAGGTCAGGGTAGGTCAGGGTTCTTAAACGGGGATTTATGATGGCTCTGTGGACCAAATTCAGGGGTTTAGAGTCGAGTGAGGAAAATACCACCTTTATTTTTATTAACCTCCACCTTTATTTTTATTAACCTCCAACTTCAATTCAGCATTTCCTTCAATTATGAATACAGGCAACAAACCACAGAACTTAGCTGTGCTGTGACCTTGCCACCAGGCTCAGGAATGTTTTCATAGTACATTTCATTTGCCACAGGTCTTAGAACAGCACTTGTTAAAAGTGACAGCGGTTATTAAATCCACTGCAAGACCTTGCCATTGAGTGCATTCCTAAAGAAGCATATATCTTACTATGGCAGTGACTTTTAAACATGTTTTGTTAATTTAGTAATACTACTTCTTTAGTCCTGTGGTTGTTTTGGGTTTTGCTTTTAATTTCATTTTAAAATGTTATTCTAAGAAGGGGTTCATAGGTTTCACTAGAATACCAAAGGGTCCACGGCACAATGAATGCCCTAGGTAAAAAGTGTCTGGGTCCCTGTGACCCCACTCTGATTCCTAACTGGAATCACTGAGATGTGAGGGATGATTATTTCAGCTGTTTGCCCATTGTAAACACCGGATAGCTGAAATCTAGCTTTGGACTGCTGCAAGCAGACTCCACACAGTGAAGAGAAGGGTACTGGATGTCATGTGCTGGTAAATGGGGTCTCAAAAAAATAAATAAGTGAAAGGACCCATGTAATGGCTGGTTCCAACCACTAATGTGATATCTGTGAACTCTGCAATAGGAAGGAATGTCCAGAGCAAGCTCTTGCACCTGCCAGTGTAAGAGGAATCCTGGCCTACTCCTTGGATGGCTGTTCCCCATGACAGTTCCTTGGAAGGTGTCTTCCTATTGCCTTTTCTTAGCTTTAGGGGAGGGGATGGTTTTGAACCTTGAGAATAGTTACTTAAAGGTTTCCATTTAAACCATTGTGACTGACACTTTCATAATGAGTAAATAAAGCAGAATACCTTACATGCAGTAATTTGGAAATTCAACAAGCTGTTGAAAAGAATCTAATTAGTACTAATTACAATCCTAGAGTGTCCCAACACATTATAATGCCATTGCTTCTGTAGAGGCATTGTGTTTAAACACTCAAACATTAATTAGTCTACAGAACAAATGTGTAAGATAGGTATTATTTGGCAGAACGTGAAAGCCAATTATTTACTCTGCAAAGGCTGATGCCATTACTGATCGTAAAACAAATTGATTAGCATAATAGTAGAACTGGGAAATCTGGGAATCGCGTTACATTTATTATATTATCTTACTCATTTCTCAGCTCCATTTATCTCCCAAGCATTGCTACAGCCCCTGTTTTACATATAAGAAACTGAAAGTAGCCTGCCCACAGATACAATATCTATGGAGAATCCAATTTCAGATGCAGCAAGGCCTCAGGAGATTGTCATGCCTGTTCTTCAAATATGAAAGCTCCAATAATTAGACTTCTGTGCCTTGCTTCCCAAATATAAATTTTCCCTTTGTAATGGAAAAGTTACCTAGCAGCATCATTTTATTTAAAGTTAAAATGACCTGCAATACTTCTTGCATCATTTGAAAATTTCATAATGTGTTTAGATGAATTTTAATGCCATTGAGCTACGGCCCCAGCCACTGCCAATGTTCTTAGTAGGTCTAGGAGAGGAGCAGGGTAGCCTGCAGAGAACTCTGTGTAGGGGAAGCTGGTGAGGCACCAGGGCTGGTCTGGGACCAGCGCAGATGAGCAGGGGCAATTCAGAAATGAAGGGAAATTATGGATATTCTTTTAAAAAGGAAATTGTTAATATTTGTCATGTCCCCTTAACTATGGGGCTTACAGAGACAAGTACCAATTGTCCTCACATGCACTTCAATCCCCAGCACCACACACACACACAAAAATCCGGATCATTTAGGATCAAAACATGAAATCAAAGTTTTAATAAATGTTTCATCTTATACCAAGGGACAAATAACAGGTTTGGCTCACTTGAAGGGCTGAAAAGAGTTAAGACACTGCTCAAATCTGATCAAGTTGATACTGTTTTCCATTAAGGAAAAAAGCTGTGTGAATGGGCAATTTCTAGAAGAAAGACCTAGAATTTGTGGAATTATCCTGTTCCCTTTCTCTAAGACATTTACTTTCCAGGCATGTGGTAGGCATTCAATAAATGTTAGCTTTTACTATTGTTGTTATCATTCCTCAGAACAGGAGTTATTTGTAATTAAGAACTGACATCTCAGTTGATTTGCTACAGGTCTTAGTCATACTCTAAAATTCTTATTTACTTTAAGTTTAAACAGTGCATTTCAATTATTGTTATTCATTTAATTCCCTCCAGCATAACCATTTTAAATATTTATACTCAGATATTACACATATGCCATGTTGCTAATAAAATTTATCCTTATTCTAACTCTAAGCCTGTGTCTGCATTGCTTGGGCAATTATTCAGACATATCTATCTAACACATGCAGCATGACTTACGTAGGAAATAATTCCTTAAACAAACACATGCAGTCCAAATTTGGAAAACCTCTGAATTCTTTTGGGCTAATCATAGAAATTGGTACTTGTCTCTGTGAGTTAAGGGGACATGACCACTATTAACAATTCCCTTTTTAAAAAGAACACCCATAATTTCCCTTCATTTCTGAATTGCCCCTACTCATCTGTGCTGGTCCCAGACCAGCCCTGGTGCCTCACCAGCTCCCCTTACACAGAGTTCTCTGCAGGCTACCCTGCTCCTCTCCTAGACCTACTAAGAACATACGGCTGGGGCCGTAGCTCAGTGGCAGAGCACTTGCCTAGTTGTGTGTGAGGCGCTGGGTTCAATCCTTAGCACCACATAAAAATAAACAAAATAATGACATGCTGTCCATCTACAACTACAAAGACAAAATTAAAAAAGAAAAGAACACTAGTAGCAGGTCAGCACAGCTATCCTCTCTCCAGATGTCCCAACCAATTACAGAAACACAGAAGTTGTGTTGTTCTTCCTTAAGACTAGTATTAATATTAGGAAACTAGAAGTATTCTTCTATCTTTCATTTCTCTTCTGTACTTTAACAGATGGAACATATTTGTAATTACTGCCTATCATCCTTGTCTGCTAAATTCATCATGCCTGTAATTCCTAACTCCGTTCTATTGGTGTGTTTATTTTTTTCTTGTAGTTATAGCTATTTTCCTGTGTTTTTCACTTGCATAGTCATTTTCAATTAGATGCTGGACATTGTCCATTTTACATTGTTGAAAATTCATTTTGTTGTATTCCTATAAAGATTTGGGCTTTGTTTACTCATGCAATAAAGTTATTTGGGATTGGTTTGGTTCTTTTGAGGTTTTTTTTTTTTTATTAGAGCAGGTCTGAGCAGCCTTGTAGTCTAGGGTTAATTTCTGCTCACTACTGAAGACTCTGCCCAAGGACCAATATTACAAGGTCTTTCTATTTTGGATGATGGAAGCATGAACTATTCCCAACTCTGAGTTCCAAGAATTATTTGTCCCTATAAACCCAAAGACACATGATCTTTGTTCCAGAACATGGTCTTATATTATTTCTTTCATAATTTTCTCCCTTATCTTTATTCTTTAGTCAGACATTAAAATTTTTGGATTGACTCTTGGATTTTCTTTTTAAATATTGCCTTTTCTATTTTTCCTCTTCTTTCTTTCTTTTTTTTTTCTTTCTTTGCTACTAGAGAGGGAACCCAGGGGAACTCTACCACCAAGTTATATCTTTATCCCTTTTTTATTTCTAATTTTTAAGACAGAGTCTCACTAATTTGCTCAGTCTGGACCCAAGCTTGCATTGCTCCTGCCTCAGCCTCCAACGTCACTAGAATTACAAGCATGCGCTACCATACCTGGCCATTTTCTATCTTTTTTCTATTTTCTATATATTTTCTGAAATGTTTTTCAACTTTATTTTGTAAAGTACCAAGTGGATTTTTAAGTTTCTGAGCATCAGATTTTTAATTTGCAAGAGCTCTTTCTACTTCTATTATCATATCATCACATCCTGAACCTGTTTTACAACTCAACAGTTGTTTTATTGTGTAAGAAATCCATTGCAGATTTTAAATCTTTTTCTCCTTTCATTCATTCATTAAACTAACATTTACTCGTCAGAAACCACGTCCTTCCCTTTGTTCTTCACAGAGAGAGCAACTTATGATCCTCCTGAACACTATCTCTCACGTGTATCTCATCTTCCTACTCTACCAACAGTTTTCTATTTTAATTCCCTTTTTTTATTCCACCTGAGACATTTATCAAAATTTGTAATGTTGCTCACCTACCCTGGAGCCATTCATGCTTCTTATAACCGAACCTGATTTTGTTCAGGTGTCCATGATCCATAGCCACATGCTTCAGGAAAGTAGCCCCCCGACACCTCATTTGAGGGGCAAATTTTGATTGGTCTAAAACATCATAATAATTCCATACTCTTGCCAGCAATGGCTTAAGAAGACATTTGTGCCTAATTCTGACCAGTGGAATGTCAGGGAAGTCTGCTAGCGAGGCATCTGGCAAAGATTTTTTTTTCTTTCTTTCTTTTACAGAGAGACTTAAAGACTGGATCATTTTTGGAGCCAGGTATGGTGGTGTACACCTAAAATCCCAGCGACCTGGGAGATTGAGACAGGAGGATAGCAAGTTCAAGACCAACCTTGGCAATTTATCAAGGTCCTAAGGACTTAGCAAGATCTCATCTTAAACTAACACATGAACAAAGGGCCAGGACTGGGTGTGGTGACACACGTCTATAATCCTAATGGCTCAGGAGGCTGAGGCAGGAGGATCACAAATTCAAAGCCAGCCTCAGCAACTTGGCAAGGCCCTAAGCAACTTAGCAAGGCTCTGTCTCAAAACTAAAATATTTTAAAAAGGGGGGGGGGCTGGGGATGTGTCTCCGTGTTTGAGTGACCCCGGGTTCAATCCCTAGTATCAAAAAAAATTATTTTTCATTCTTCAGTGAATTAATGAGTCCTGGCAATGAGCATCCATAGCTGCTAACATCAAAAGGAGAGACAACTGGTTGGGGCTGGGGCTCTGGCTCCGTGGTTCAGCACTTGCCTAGCACAAGTGAGGCACCGGGTTCGATCCTCAGCACCACATAAAAACAAATAAATAAAATAAATGTATATGTGTCCATTTACAACTAAAAAAAAATTTTAATGGGAGAACAACTGTATATTATGTGTCATCAAATGAAGAACAGCAACACACATAGTCTTGATTAAAAAAAAAAAAAGGTTGAGGATCAAATCTCACCATCTCTCTATTTGTAGAAAATACAGGAGAAATGTGTGGAACTGCACCAGGAGCAAACTCTTCACTGTGGAAAACCACATGTCAAACAGCCCAGCTCCTTCAACAATATATATATATATATTGAGATACTTGAAAGATATGTTTTTTAAGAGCATAAGACTACAGTGTTTAGAAATGCATGGCTGAGTTGATAAAGCCATAAGGAAAATCTGAGAATCATTATCGTAAATCTAGGATGAGTGGTCTGTGACTGGGGTGGCCCCTAAATCACCATTCCTCCTGGTACTCTCGCCTATGAATAGTTCCCTCCTCTGGAATCTGAGCTGGTTCTGAGACTTGCATTACCCAACAGAAGATGGCAGAGTGATGTCGGGCCTCTACAGACCCAGGCCATAAGAAGTCCTAGCACCTTCCTGAAGCTTTGGTGTTCTTGCAAACCCTGATCCACTATTTTAAAAGTCTGATCATCTACTGGATCAACCATGTAGGAAGGCTACCTGAACAGAAAGAAAGCCTTCCCAGCTAAGTCCAGCCACCAGAGGATCTGACACTGAATCAGGAAGGACCACAAGCAAAAATAAGAAGTAGAACCACACAATTGGACCTAGTCCAGACAGCAGAATTGTGAACAAATAAATATGCTATTAGAGCCCGTGTCTTTAAAGTACTCTGCTGCGCAGCAGACTATCGCAAATAATGGCTATTTTTAGAGAGACAAAGGTGACGGGAACTGGGATGGGACACATGGAGGTTTCAGCAATGGTTTCTTTTTTTAGTGGGAGTGGTACCAGGGATTGAACTCAGGGGCACTTGACCACTGAGCCACATTCCCAGCCCCATTTTGGGTTTTATTTAGAGACAGGGTCTCACTGAGTTGCTGAGCACCTCACTTTTGCTGAGACTGGTTTTGAACTCGCAATCCTCCTGCCTCAGCCTCCTGAGCCACTGGGATTACAGGCGTGAACCACCATGCCCAGCTGTAGAAGGTCTTTCTATTTCTTGACCTGAGTAATAACTGCACGGATATTTGTCTTATATGATTCACTAAGCTATGCATCTTTTCTGTGTGGTTTTCTGATCCTATGTTTTATTTTAAAATAAGAATAGGTTTAAAAAGGAATTAAAAAAATATCCACATGGTTTGGCATAGAGACACTTACTCTTCTTCCAAAATTCCTTCAGAATGGGCTTTTAAAAAAAAAGAAATCACTTCTGGGCTCCTAGCAAAAACCATTCATTTGTTCTAATCCTATAGACATATTCCATACAACATCAAGCATAGAAAAATGAGCTTTTTTGGGTCTTAGACCTTGCAATTTGTGAAACTGAATAAATTGCTTTCATATCTCTGAACCTTTTATGCTCTCCTCCAAGTGAGAAAAACACGCAGTACCAAAAAAAAAGGGGGTACTTTTAAAAGCTGGCTTGCATTTTCTTACTGGCAACAATTTGCTAGTCTCTTTTTAAAATAAATTTTCCAGTTTCAAAGGACAAAAATCTGCACTGCATTTGGGGTTTTGTTTGGTTGTGTGAGTGCATTTTAGTTTGAAACTTAGAACTTCAGCCTTCATGTCCTATAATTTAAGAAAGTGCTTTAAACTACTGTAGCAGATGGAGTGTGCTTTTATTCTTTCCATCATCCTTTATCTTCATTTCCCATTTCATGATGCAAATTGTTATATGGACTTTGCTCCTTAAAATGATGTTACCTAGCTTTACTAAGAAAAAATAAATAAAATTTCCAATTAAGAGATCAGAATTCTATTATTGTAATTTATACGGCATATTTTATAAAACTTTCATAGTACACTTATTTTAATTAAATTAGAAACTATTGCTATAAATTGCACCCCTGCTGTTGTACTTTCTACCTGTGAATCCAGTTCAGACTTTCCCAAAGATTACAGTAAGACTACAGTCAGTTCAGCAGTCCACAGCAAAAAATAAAGTAACATAAATTACTATTATCCCCTTAGTAGTTATGATTACTACAGCACCCGTCATGGTGTGGTCCCTTGCAGTCAGTTTGCAGTGGAATGAGGTGCTCCATCGAGAACAGGTCTTGATTCAGCATCAGACCCCATGGGGCTCACCAAAGGTTGTATTAGAATTCACTGTTTCCTCCACAAGGACAGGAGAAAATGTTCATTTGTCTCAATCTGCTGTCTTTACTTCCTTTTTGATTCAATCCAAAAAACCCCTCTCCATTCACAAAATCTTTTATGGTTTTCCAACATTAGATTTGGTGCTTTCTAAAGAGCATTCCTTCCCAAAATCTTGGTTTCCGTTCATGAAGACTGAAGGAAGTAGAAGGTAATAGCTGACCCTGGAAATTCCCAGTCTGCAGCAGTGTTCCTGATTCAAAACTCCTAGTAGTTTCATCAGTAGTTTGGGATGCTTGAAGACATTTTTAAAATCAGAATATATTCTGTTTTTAAAATGGGGATACAGCTCAGTTGGGAGAGTGCCTAACTCACATGCACAAGGGCCTGGGTTCAATCCTCAGAACTACACACACACACACACACACACACACACACACACACACAAGAATATAAAGTAATATAATGGACCCTCTCCCTCCTCTTTCCCCTACCCAGCCCCCTAACTCTCACCAGAAGAGCTGTAACTCCTTGCTTCTCAGAAGAGTCCACTCATTTCTATAAATTAGAACCTAAGACAAATACTAATGGTAGAATCATTATTTGCTTTCTATTTTCTTTGGATTAATTTTTCTTAAAAGAGAAAATAGGATGGCATTTAATACATTGGCTACAATACTTTTGGCCACAAAGAACAGATAAAGTTTGCCTGTGGATAAGAGTAATAATACAAATAACTTATTAAGGTCCAGAGGTAGGTACTCCAGAACTCATTATGGGGGTTCTACCGTGTGAACGCCACAGGAGCCTGAGCCCCTTTTGTGCAGTTACTCCACTCTGCACAAACACTTTAAAAAGTTGCTTCATGATCCAAGATGGCTATGTAGAAGCTCCTTCCGATTTGCAGAGCTCCAAGTATTACCTTTGTCCAGTAATGCCTTTGTCTTTAGGCTAGCTCCCTCTTTTCTTCAAGAAAAAACAGCAACTCACACCTCTCATTCAAGTGCAATGAAATCCAAACCAATCAGCACCACCCTACCGGGGCCATACATGAAGATAGGCTCTCCAAAACAGTGCCAAATGGGACTCTGTTAGGAAGAGGAATGGGGAAAGCAAGCTGGGTTGGCATCCCACAAAGACTACCATACTCCGCATCCTAACGTTTCCATCACAGCCTACTGCCATTGCTACTAGCCAGGTAACTTGGACCCCACGGTGACCGTCAAAAGGATTAGCTCAATAAACCAGACCAGTTCTTACACCCATCTCCCATCAGCAAATTATGCAGAAGAAGTAGTAAAAGTGTGACCTAGAGCTACGCACTTGCATTGGTAGACTGCAAATGGGTCAGGCTTTCCCGTCCTCTACATTGCCAGTGAGACTCCACCTCAGATACTTATCAGCATAAAGCCACCAACACGGGTGTCACTATGGGAGCACTCCCCTAAGAGAAACGTGTGCTGCCTCAAGCTGAAACTCAATTCTGACTTTATAAACATCAGATGGTTGATGAGCATTTCCAAATAAACCCCTGGGCCCTTTACAGACTGTCACTGACAGTGGAGTAGAGAATTAAAGAGGGAAAAAACAAAAAAAGATTTTCCAAACTATTGGTGCCAGCAGGCCTAGAAGGCCCCCCCCCCAGCACTCCCCCAGCACCTATGTGTCCCCATTCTCAGCCGCAGCACTGATTTTCCAGTACTTTCGTGATTTTCTACAGGACTCCTTACATGGGAGAGTTTCAGGTTTGTTTTCTTTTTGATTCATTAAAAATTCAATAGTGATTTTTAAAAGGAAATAAAATCATTGCTTTAAACAGGAAAACACATTGTACTTTGGGAACTTGTGTTTTCATTTTGTTTTGTTCCTGGTTTTTTGTTTGTTTGCTTGCTTTGTTTTGTTTTTAGCTAAAGTTCAATATTAGCCATGTCAAAAGTTTTTTTTTTTTTTTTAGAGAGAGAATTTTTTTAGTATTTATTTTTCAGCTGTAGTTGGACACAATAACTATCTATCTATCTATCTATCTATCTATATTTATTTATATGTGGTGTTGGAGATCGAACCCAGGGCCTCACCCGTGCTAGACAAGCGCTCTACCACTGAGCCACAACCCCAGCCCAAAAGTTTTGAAAGGAAAAAAAAATATGGCATAAAAAGAAAAAGACACCTTAAATTGACCATTAATGCCTAGATTAGATGAGTTTTGTTCCTCACAAAAGGAAAATCCTTGTAGATTAGTGCCAAAAGCATCACTAAAGGCTAAATGATGACACTGAAGACAAGTTGGTCTCGGTATTATTTATTAACAGAAACACTGTATCATGGGAAATTACTGAAAGTCCTCTAGAAACCATACTAAAATGTAGTCCATTTTAAGAAACATAGGTGTTGTCATCTTCAAAACTGACACTTTCACAAATGAAGTAACTTCCCAATGCATCTCATATCTCTTTACCTAGAGACTGACTAAATCCAAATAAATGATGTGTTTTCAAAACAGCCACATGACACAGATCACAGTGAACACAAAGTTTTAAGGCACACAATAAACTGCAGCTGTTAAAGGACTTATCTGAGAGGAAACAATGGATTGACTCATTAGCATATTGGAAGTACAGATGCTTAAAATACATATGAAATAAAGTTAACAAAACTCAAAAAAATATATGGACTGGTCATTCCCCATATTAACAAAATGTTTCAGGCTTGAAAAAAAAACTTATTGTCTGGGCTACAGGAGCTTTCAAATTCATATTTCACTGGTGGCTTCTTTATGAGAAACAGTTCATAAAACTGTATTTAAACTTTGCAGTCATACCTACCATTGTTTGCCTACAACTAAATCGAAGCTTGAGAATGTTTATAGGCTAAGGGATGGGCGAAGGGTAAAGACAGGGTCATGGTTTTGTTCAGGGACTGGAGGCTTCAAAACCACCAAGAACTCCCAGCCCCGTGATCTGCATTTGCTCACGCAAGAACAATTCACAACACAGTGCATTTTTCCAAGGTTCTTTTCTTTTTTGGCAAGACTAGTGTTCTCACTTGAAGCCATGTCTCATTTTATCTGGAGGTATTCTAACTTTTTAACTCTTTTCTCCCCTCCTCCATGACACATACTTGAAAGTCCCTTCCAAAAAGAGAAAGAAGAAACAAAATTGAACCAGGCTATGGCATAATCTGCTACAATTTTACTCATCCAAATGCATCCATGACAAGTCCTTCAAATGTACCCTGTACTTTTGTATGTGTAATAATTTATTTCAGAATAAAGAAGAAAACATTTTCTTATATGAGTGCGATACCTGCATCAGTCACAATAGCTCTCATGACCTTGAAGTCTTCAAGCAAGTTTATCTTCATATTGCTGAATTTCAGATGATTACTATACATTGCTTTGTTTCAACTTCAGGTGCTTTGAAACTTTCCAGTGAAACAAAGTCTTACAGAGGCCATAAATTTAATGTTGCTAAGAACCAAATACAAGTCCTTCTTTACTGTTCTGCTGCACCTTTCTGCCCCACCCACGGGTGAAAACAAGCAAACTGCCAAACTTTCCAGGCGGGCTTAGTTTAACTAAACAAAACGTCCATCTTTTGCCCCTTTTAATAAACAACAGCAAAGGGATATGTGATCACCTTTTCTTCCCTGACAGTACAGATTGTTGATGATCTTCTACCTTCAAAAGCACCAGAGCAAGAATCTGGAAAATCAATTACAGTACACTGCCCTTCGAGTGCCCTGATCTGATATCCTTTTAAAGTGATTTTAAATGTTGTGGCCACAGAAAACAAATATGGAATAAGAACACCAAATAAAGACCAGGCGCGATGGCACAGGCCTGTAATCCCAGCAGCTCAGGAGGCAGAGACAGGAGGATCGCAGAGAGAGAGGCACTAAGCAACTCAGTGAGACCCTGTCTCTACATAAAATACAAAATAGGGCTGGGGGGTGTGGCTCAGTGGTGGAGTGCCCCTGAGTTCAATCCCTGGTACCAAAACAAAACAAAACCACCAAATAAGTGTCTAGGACCAGAAAGAGGTATTGGGAAGAATTAAGGTAAAATTTAAGGGTTTAATAAACTAGGTATTAAAAAGATTTCTGAAGCCAGGAAATACACCTATCCCCCCCACCTTCCACACACACAGAGACTCCTAAATTTACAAGATCATGAAACTAGGTAATGGTTGAGGGCAAGGTTAGGCTGGGGGGGAGACCTAATACACCAGGAGATAAAGGCTCATCACTTCCTGCCGTTTCAGTTCGGTTTGGTTTTTGGTTTCTTCTGCCTCTTTCACTTTACCAAGTCGCTTTATCTCTGACCATCTCCCCAAATGAGCTTCTCTCCATCTGTAACTTTAGCAACTCTTACAAAACATGCCAGGGTTCCTCATTTGCTTTCCTCCCGTCTCTGGGGAGGGAAGGGGACCGTGCAACCTGGGAACGTAATGACATGGTCTTTTCTGCTTCTGATGAAATGATCCTGCAGGCGACAATGAAGTCCAAGTGAAGCCGTGGCCGCGGCTGCATTTTACAAAACCCAGCCAACATCACACCGAGGGAAATTCTGCTTCTCAGGCCGGGAATCCCCAGGGAAACCTCTAACAACCAGGGATATCCCCGCTCTTTTCTTTGCGGCCAAGTTCAGAACTCAATCCAGCTCCAGGAAGGCCAGATGTTTCCGGGAGGGGACCGAAATGACCCCCGGGTGGGCGGGAGGAGCGGAGGAGTAGTCATCTCCTCCTGGCATCCTGCACCTGCCCCTCTCCCCAGCGTCCGCCGGTGCTTCCCAGACGGTGACCATCCCAGGTCCCCACCCCGGCGGGTGCGCTCTGCAAGCTGCGCTCCTGCCTATAATAGGAAACCTGGCGTGGCGCAGGTGGGCCCCCGGGACCCCGCTGGCCCCGGCTTGCCCCTGCACCCTGGGGCGGGTGCCCAGCGACCACCCTGGCCCCGGGACCCCGGCGATCGGGCGTACCTCTAATGTAGGCGCACTTGCCCTCGTCCAGCTGGCTGGAGGCCGAGCCGCCCATGGTGACTGTGTCGGGCGTGCAGAGCGCGGCGACTTCCCAGCCCGAGTCCCGGACAGGACTGGCCGCTCCGGACTGCGCGCGCTGCTCGCTCCTGAAGGTTGATGCGACCGGGAACCCGGCTCCGTAATTAAGGGCAAACTTCCTCCAAGAGGCGTCGCCTTCTAGGGCGCCTCCTCCGGGTCCGCGCCCTCTGAGGATCTGTGGGCTGGCCTCGGCCTGTCTACCCGCCCTCGCCTCACTTCCCAGCCCCCAGGGGCTGTCTAACCCCGAAGGACTGCCCGCTCCTACTCATTGCCGACTTTCGCTTGTTTTCACCAGTTTGGGGGCAGCCCAGAGACGTCCTGGAGGAAGTGGACCATTTCCCAGTTGACTGTCGTGCTCCCTGATCTGGAACCTTCCCCACTCACCTGGAACCAGGAGGAGGCCAGATTCCCTTGCTTTCTCACCCTTCTTGTTGAAGCACCGGTTCTCAAGACCCACCTGAGATCCTCAGCACCCTCCCTCTCCAGCCCCCTAAACACATGCCCACACTTCAGTCTAATTAAAGCTTCTGGGAGTGGGACTCCAGGATCTGCTCCAAGGGAGCATGTGCGGTGGCCCACGCCTGAAATCCCACGCACTGGGGAGGCTGAGGCAGGAGAACCGCAGATTTAAGGTTCAACTCGGATAACTTAGTTGGACCCTGCCTCAAAATAAAAGAAGGGGCTGGGGGTGTAGCTCCGTGGTGTAGGCCCTCCGGGGAATGCCCATGCACACTGAGATATGGGAACCAGTAGAGGATCTCTTCCTGCAGCCAAGAAGTTGGGCCAAGGAGAGAGTGAGAAAGGAAGGGGGGAAAGGAGAGAAAAATGTTAAAACCTAAGAACTAAGGCTGAGTCTTATACTCCCAGACCTAAAACTTCCTGAGACTCTATGGAAGATTCGAGAGAAGACCTTCAGGTTGGTCCTCTCCTTATCAAACTGGAAGTAGATCATTAGAAAGGACCCTTGTTCTTTTCCCACAACTGCTGTTTGGCTTGGCAGTCACTCCCAGATAAGATCAGCCTGGGCAGAGGGGTCACCAGGATTCCATCCTATACTTAGTAGTCAGATGTTTAGCAACTCCTGTTGACTTAACCTCAAGGTCAAATGGTCCATACACCACAACCAAAGCCTGAGGAGGACTTTGAGGGCTCCCCACCGCAGCCTCTGAAGTTAATCAACAAGCACTTTAACACAAATATTTCTCTCACCTGGAACCCAATCTCTTATGCCCCACATTCCAATCCATCAGAAAGTCCCGTCAGCTTTACTTTCAGAATATGTCCAATATCCAACCAATTCTCCTGCCCTCCACTGCCATCATTTCTCAACTGATCATTTCAGTGTTTCCTAACTGGTCTCCTTTCTTCAGAGAAAAAGCCACCATCTGTCACAACCTAGGCCTGGCTTATTCTCTGACCCCTTCCACCACCACTTACCTCCCTGCTCTCTGCTCCAGCCATGCGAACTTTCCAGCTTTTCCTGTGACACCTCAACCTCAGGGCCTTTGTACTTGTTCTTCCTGTGCCTACAATGACCTTCTCCCAGATAGCCACACAGGTACTCTCTAAGTCTCTCACTTCATTCAAGTTTCTACTTAAATGCTAATACCTCCTAGAGGCTTTCCTTGATCCCCTGTCTACACACAGTCTTGAACACCACCCTTGCCCTTTGTTATATTTATTCATATCATTTAGCATCATCTGACATATTTTCTGTCTTCTCCTGTTGATATATAAACTCCATAAAGCCATGAATTTTCTTTATCATTGGTCTTTCTTGTTTGTTTTTTTTAATACATGTTTTATTTTTCCATTTTTATTTTCCCTAAAGGCAGATATTTTTGTCTATTATGCCTTCTGATATATCTCAGATGTCTAGAACAGCACCTGGCATATAGTAGGTGCTCAATACAAAAATCACTGAAAAAAATTAATCAATTAAATATAAAACATTAAGAATATGGACTCATCAAAAACTCTTCTCCAAAAGGAAGGGAGGGGTGGGGAGAGGGGAGGCGGGGCAGGAAAGATGGTGGAATGAGATGGACGTCACTACCCTAGGTACGTGTATGACTGCACATGGGGCAGGTACGTGTATGACTGCACACTGCATCATGTACAAGCAGAGAAATGAAAAGCTATGCTGCAGTTGTGAACCATGAGTCAAAATGCATCCTGCTTGTCATATATACCTAATTAGAATTAATTAATTAATTAATTTTAAAAACCAAAACTGTCCTCAATAAATGAAGAGCATTTCCAGATACCTACTCAATGATTTAAACTCCTCAGTGTTGAGCTCTTCTGTCAATGTTGTTAATGTTCTAGTCACTGATAATGAAGTGTATTCTTACTTTATATAATGAAAGGAACCCCTTTCATTACATAATTCGCTGCAATTGTGCCTCAGAATGTTATTATTACTGAAGAAAACTAATTCAGATCTCCTGCCAGAAATATAGCTTTAGCTTGTCACCTCTTCTTTAGGAATTCTCCGAGAAAAGACTGATTATACCAATCGATCATTCTTTCCTCTTTGTGGCATATACACCAGGAACAAGGTACAAGAAAGGATCTGCATGGTGTAGTATTAACAGGTTTATAACCTGGCAGCTCCAGCTTTGAACAATTAACTAGCCGTGTGACCTGGACAAATTGCTTAAGTCGCCTGTTGTGTTAATCAGCTTTGTGTCACTGTGACAAAATACCTGAGGGAATCAACTTAAAAGAAGGAAGGGTTCTTTTGGCTCACAGTTTCAGAGGTTTTAGACCATGGTCTCATGGTTCTGTGGCCTTTCCATTCCTCTGGGCCTGCGGAAGCACACTACACCAGGGCAGGAGTGTGCCAGAGAGAGAGGACAGTGCTGGGATCCAAATATTCCCTTTAAAGCCACGGCCCAAGGACCTGACTTCCTTCCATTAGACGTCACCTCCTAAAAATTCCACCACGTGTGGAACTGGATACCGACCTTTAACACACAGACCTTCGGGAGACATTCCAGATCCAGATCATGGCACCTATCTCGGTTTCTTCATCAGTTAAATGGAACTAACAACATTTCTTTCACAAGCTGTTGACAAAAAAAACCAATCCGGTCAGGTCTGTGAAATGCTTAACATTCCCCTGAGTATTAGAGTGTCCAATAAATGGAAGCTAGGATCATCACCAGCGAGGGCAGGATTGATCCAGGAAGCAATTTTCTAGAGAAAGTGAAATGTTATTTGGATCTTGAAAAGCATTGTGCTGCATTAAGAAAGAAACTGCTGCTTTTTCTTCCCAAAACAAATAAAATTCTTTTTCTCCCAATGGTTTATAGGAAAAATTAAAGAATTCATTATTTTAGTCATAGTATTTAATATTTGAAAGTCCTATGTGGGCATCATTTTATTAATCACACATTAAAAGTAAGTCTCCAAGTAATTCAATAACTTTAGGAACCAGATTGAATTTCGTATGACTCAAATAAGCTCATTTAGAAAATCTCCTCTGCAATGTTCATTTCCATTCTGTATCAGTATATTTTGTGTTAAAATACTCCTATGACCCTTTCTTTCAGGTGATATCACACACCAAAATAATGATGTCAACATCTTCATTGAGATACAATTCACCATACCATAAAATTCGCCCATTTAGATAAACTTTTTAAAAACCAAATTTGTTTGATAGTCATATAATATCCTAAAATATTGTATTTGGGGATTCCCTTGCAAGGAGAATTATGAACTTGTTTGCTATGTTCTCATTTGTATAGGGACATCTGTCTCTTGGGGGTATTTAACCACCTACAGAACAGGAATGGTCTCAGACTTTGTATTTCCCTGAGTACCTCATATTGCCCTATAATACAGGAATAAGAACTCTTAAATTACTTGACGAATTGGTAACATCAGTTATGTAATTTAATCTTCACAAAACCCATTCAGGTAAGCGTTATTATTACTATTTAACGGATGAGGAAACCAAGATGAAGAAATGTAAGAAATTTAGGGCTGGAGTTGTGGCTCAGTGGCAAAGTGCTTGTCTTGCACATTTGGGGCCCTGGGTTTGATCCTCAGGACCACATAAAAATAAATAAATAAAAACAAAATAAAGATATTGTGTCCATCTATAACTTAAAAAAAATTTTAAAAAGAAATGTAAGAAATTTATCTAAGGTCACTGGAGCCCTGGACTCGTCTGACTCCAGAATTCATTGTTTTAATCCTGAGTGTGCTTCTTTTATCTTAAGTCTTAATTTTGTTTCACAGAACAAGCTGTAGAAAGCTGAACTGAATAAAATGGAATCCAACTTCTGCTCATCAACAATTTTTGAGAGGGAAAGAGCTCCAGGAGTTCCGGGGTGTGTAAACTTTTGTTAGAAGAAAGGACAGATTGGGCTGGGGTGCAGCTCAGTGGCAGAGCATTTGCCCGGCATGTCTGATCCCCAATGTTTTAGTCAGCTTTTTCACTGCTGTGACTAAAGGACCCAACCAGAAAAACTGTAGTGGAGGAAAAGTTTATTAAGGGGCTCAGGGTTTCATATCCACAGACAGCAGGCTCCATTCCTCAGCGCTGAATATGAGGCAGGACTTCATGACAGAAGAGTGTGGCAGAGGGAAGCAGCTCACCTGGTGATCAGGCAGCAGAGAGAGAGAATCCACTCTCCAGGTACAAAATATCTACCCCATAGCCATGCCCCAATGAGCCACTTGCTCCAGCCACACCCCACCTGCCTGCAGTCACTACCCAGTTAATCCCATCAGGGATCATTTTATTGATTAGATTAAGGTTATGGCTTAATCATTTCTTCACCAAATCTCTTGCATTGTCTCACACATGAGCTTTGGGGGAACCCTGACATCCAAACCACAACACATGATACCACAAAAATAAATAAATAAATAAACAAACATGAGAGCTTTAAGCAAAATAAGCAAGAAATGGAAAGTCAAGGATCATATGTTTTCTCTCATATGTAGAAGCTAAAGAGAAAACAGAGGAGGGAGGAATCTCGTGAAAATAGGAGACCAATAGAGTAGAGGAAGCAAACCAGGGGAAGGGAGAGAAAGGGGAGCTACTAGGGGATGAAATTGACTGGATTGTGTTATGTGCATGTAGGAATGTATAACAACAAATCCCACTATTGTGCTAATTATAATGTACAAAGAAAAAATATAAAGCATGTTGCTAAAGGAGAAAAAGAGATTAATACACAATATAACAGTAGATAATCAAATGTTAGTTCATTTAAGTATGTAAGCACAGGATTTTATTTTTAAAAAATTTATTTGTGCTCCGAGTCTAACTAAAAACAAACAACAAAAAGGAAGACATTGATTTTTTATTATGGTGAGCAATGTTTATTCAATGAACTTTTCAAACACGAATCATCACAATTTTATATAGCACTCGAGCACTGCACAAGACCTCTAAAAAGTAGAAGTATAAATGCTTTAGCAGAAACCAATAAAGGCGTAGAACTAAGAATGACAAATTTAGAACCAAAGAGAAATTTAAAGGTGTAGGCACACAGCTTCAAATAGGTCAAAGACCAGCACACTCGTCTTTGTTTAAAAAAAAATACATAGATATATCATAGCCAAAGGCAACCAGAATTCTACAGGTTCTTTAGGATGCAAAGCTCTGAACTACCTTGTGCGGTGGGGGTGGGAAGATGCTGCATTCGGTACTAGTGCACAGTACTAGGAAAGAGCGCCACCTGCTGGACCACTAATGATACTCTGTGCAGGGCCAAGGTTACCTGGCATTGAGGGAAATAGCACTGCCTGGGGTCCAAACCCAATTAACAGGAGTGTACTTGGGTCAGTTTATAAGTCACTCAGTATTATTCATCTGTTTCTTACACATACTAACATTAAGCTTCTTTTCAAATGAATTACCCTCTAGAACACATATGTGGTTCCATTCCTAGTCTCTTTTTCTGGGATTTACATCGATTATTTTACAGTACAAGCTTGTACTTATTGTATATAATACACATTTTGACATGAATTTTAATGTAGTTTGTAAAGCCCTATTTTTGTTCTCCTCTCTTTCCCTCTCCCTCTCCCTCTCCAGATTTAACCCAGGGTTGCTTTACCACTGACCTACATCCCCAGCCCCTTTATATTTTATTTTGAGGTAGGGTCTCACTAAGTTGTCCAGGCTGGCCTCAAACTTTTGGTCCTCCTACCTCAGCCTCCTGAGTAGCTGGGATTACAGGTGTGCACTACTGCAGCTTATTATTGCTTTTTGATGTCCCACAATGTGTCCCTTTTTCCTGATCTAAGAGCGGATCCTTACCACATCATTCCCCACCCCCATATACCTCTGAATATTTATACTCACAAATGGTGTGGGGAGTGGGGTAGAGATGTTCAGAGCTCAAGTATGGAAAAAACATCCCCTCTTCTCCATTGGCATGACTTACTGT
This sequence comes from Urocitellus parryii, assembly GCF_045843805.1. NCBI lineage: Eukaryota > Metazoa > Chordata > Mammalia > Rodentia > Sciuridae > Urocitellus > Urocitellus parryii. Next base: position 130,356,476 of record NC_135539.1, on the reverse strand, counting down.
ACCTGTTTAAAACTATCTTCATCCACCCTACTTCATTCATTTTCCCATTTTAACATGACACCAATTTTCTGTTCACTTAGGTTATAGGTGATAAAGCTATTATATTGCATATGTTAAGGTGAATCCATGTAATCAGATTGCATTCCACCAAAACTTTAGCTAGGGTCAGCCAGAATCATGTTTGAAGAAGAAGAAGGAAACGTAATCTAGAAGCAGGGGGTCCTTTAGGACACACTATGCTAGTTATTTCTAAACCAGGCCAAGGAGAATCTTACCCAGGATCTCTGCATTGCAGCTATTGAAGAAGACTGGGGTTCCCCTGGATTGATAAACTGGTAGAATATGAATCTTGAGCTGCTAAGTGGACATCTGTCCATCAAAAAGAGAGAACCCTCATTGAGAGAAAATAATTCTCTGATGGCATCTCATTAGTTGAGTCCTGGCTCACCCACTCATATGAAACCATAAATTCTCCTTGTTTTTGTTTGTGAAGCAAATTTAAAGTAGATGTCTGTCTTCTTTCCCAACCAAAAGCATTTTTACAAAAATAAGGCTTTAAATAAATTGCTTGTATGCAAGATTAAAATATTCCATAGCTAAATTATATTCCTTTATACAGTTGATTAAAGCAAATAAAAGCAAGCATCATTGTCCATAAATGATTTGCAGTATGAGCCAACAAATGTCAGTTATTATATATGACAGTTGACTTTTCTCGGTAATTTATCATTCTTTATAGTCAGTTTGGATTTATTCTCATTCTAGGCATTTGATTAATAATTGACTATACATATACACTAATTCCAATTTAGATTTAAAAGCAGCTGGCTCAAATTTTGGCAAAATAATTAGCAATCCTGCTTTACATCATGATCTGGATATATAGAGAAATGTACAGGTCTCATTTTATATATATATTATTCCTTTTAAAATTTGATTCAAATAATTCTAAATTTACTCAAGTAATGATGCATTTAAATGAGGAGGTATGGTAGAATTTGAATTAGAATTAAAACAGATTGATAGAAAATTTACAGCATTAATGGTCATGTTTTACATGGTATTATTGAAGTTATAGCTGTATAAATTTTACAACTTAATCTTCAAATTCTTGAAAATAGCTACCATAAGAGCGATAATAACTTTAATTTAGAAATAGCCCAGTATACATAAACTAAGCAATGTTGAGAAAATTGTCAAAAAGTATCAGTATAGAACCTGCTGGAGAAAAATAGCATCAAACTTCTGAGTTGTCGGTGTTTGTTCCTTTGTTTGTGTTTTGATTTTTGTTTTTTGAGAGAGTTGCACTTTTTCTTAATGGCTCTGAGTCATCTCTACCGTGCAGAACACTCAACAAATGTTTGCTTAATGAATGAGTGTTCAACAGCAGATATAAAAAAAATCTTTGGCACAACAAGAATTTTTTCCTGTTGTTGCTCTAGGTTCTGGAACACAGTCATCTGCACTGAACCAGAGGGGATTTCAGGTGGCCTTTTTTTTTTTTTTTTTAAAGAGACTGAGAGAGGAGAGAGAATTTTTAATTTCTCCTTTTTAGTTCTCGGCGGACACAACATCTTTGTTGGTATGTGGTGCTGAGGATCGAACCCGGGCCGCACACATGCCAGGCGAGTGTGCTACCGCTTGAGCCACATCCCCAGCCCCTCAGGTGGCCTTTTTTCAAGCTTCTTTATCCTAATAGTGAAGGAATGGAGAACAAAAGAGATAAATTAGCTGCACACAACAGAGATGAAGGTGGTAAACAGTTAATAAACATCTATCAAGTGCCCATTACCTAATAAATATTCGGCATGTTTCAGATAATGGAGATACCCCAGAGCAAAGTCTGGTCTTCAAGGGGCTTAAATTCTAGTAATTACAAGACATGTAAATGAAGAAATCAGATCATTTCAGGTCCTGATACGCGATGCTAGGAAAATGCTAATGAAGAATGTTGTAGTGGAGAATGACAGGAGATGATTTAGGTAAATTCTCTATACTGAAAATTTACCCAGATGTGAGCTAGGTGTGAGTGAAAGATGGCCATGCAAGAGTAGGAGGAAGAACATTCAAAATACAAGGGCAAAGCCTGAGACAGGTATGTGCTTCATATGTTTAATGGAAAGAAAAACAGCTATAGCTCTTCAAAGAGAATGAAGAGGAGAAAATGGGCAGAGATGAGGGGAGGTCATGACAGACCGATGTCCACCATATTCTTTCTGACCTCCTGCAAAGTTTTAAAGAGTTCTGGTTTATTTTAAAGATGTCAATTTATATAGCAACATAATAAAGTATTCAAAACTCAACAAACCTAGAAACCATAAAAAGGAAATGTGATGGTTTGGATATGAGGTATCCTCCAACAACTCCTGTGTAAATATAGAAATGTTCAGAAGGGAAATGAACAGATTGTGAGAGCTGTAACCTAATCAGTCCATCCTAGTTTGAAATGGAGTAACTGATTTTTCATGATTTAGTATTAATCTTAAAAAGGCAAGATGCAATATGCATAGCATGCTAAGACTTATTTAAAGAAGGATATGGAGAAATATCTCTGGAACAATATACAAGAAACAAGAAACAAGATATATATATAGGCTGGGGAACAGACAGAAAGTGGGAAAAACCCTTTGTAAAATGTGTCCACTTTCTTATATGATGTATTTGTAAACATTTAAGTGTATTATATATTCAAAAACATTGTGCAGATTAAACAAGGAAACTAATCATATGTTACATACAATCTGAGGAACACAAAACTATTTTTGTAAAAACAAATTTTTGGAAAAAAACCTTAAAAGTCCATTAACAGTAAACAGAGTAAGTACATTTTTTAAGGATTTTTAAAATTGTAAATGAATATAATACCTTTATTTTATTAATTTTTATGTGGTACTGAGGATCAAACCCAGTGCCTCATACATGCTAGGCAAGCACTTTACCACTGAGCTATAACCACAGCACAACCCAAGTAAGTAAAATTTAAGACACCCAAAAAAAACAACAGACTACTAGGAAAACATGAAAAGACAATGAGGAGACATTTTATGTTACAATGTAGAAAAACTAAAAATACAGAAAGTTCTCTAGGATACATTTTTTTAAGAGACAATGGTGGGGGGCTGGGGATGTGGCTCAAGCGGTAGCATGCGTGCGGCCCAGGTTCAATCCTCAGCACCACATACAAACAAAGATGTTGTGTCCACCGAAAACTAAAAAATAAATATTTAAAAAAAAAAAGAGAGACAATGGGTTACATAGTAGCCTACCATTGGTACAAAATGTGGAGAAATTTATATATGCATAAAAGTTTATTGGCTTTTTTAGGGAAGGGAGAATAGTAGCTAGAGAATGAGGCTTACACAGAGATTTTTTTTTTTTTTTAACTATATACCCATTTGTATCTCTAAAATCCTGAACCAGAGGACTGGGGTTGTAGCTCAGTGGAAGAGTGCTTGCCTAGCATGTGTGAGACACTCACTGGGTTCAATTCTCAGCAACACATACAAATAAATAAAGGTTCATCAACAACTAAAAATAAAAGATATTTCATAAATATTTTTTTAAAAATCTTGAACCAGACAAGAGTATTACATATATTTTGCAATATGCAAAAAATAAAATTAAATAAAATGCTATACACAAATACAAATACAGACACACACAAAAATTGAGGTCTCATTCTGTTGTGTTATTTAAATTTTTCCCCTTGTATTTTGAATATTCTTCCTCCTACTCTTCTCCTACAAGATAGTGATTAAAATGACAGGTTCTGACATTGGGCTTCCCGGTTCAAACTCTCATCCCATCAGTGCTCTGTACCTTATTTTTCCCATTTCCCAAGATGAGAATCCTAAAGTCATTCTCAGAACTGAAAGACAGAATGCTTTACCCAGAGGAAGTCAACTATCACCATTCCTAATTTGGTGTGGTTATCAAAGTAACAGAAATTTTAAAGTAGAAGCTATTCCTTTAAGTTTTAAATTGTTTATCCAAAATGATACATCATAGGTATCAGTCCCCATCAGTGAAAGAAAAAAAAAAAAATCAGGCCATTTAACTGCAACATAAGGATGGATATTACAGATGCAAACAACATTCATGGACAAGTACTTTGTCATTAAGACATTTTATCATCCACTACTGTTCTTTCTTTTCATTTTAACATGCTGTAGTTTTTAAGCTATAGCATTTTATCTACTGGATGCTTATTATCCTTTTGATAATTATATGTGAAACCAGTAGTAGAACCCTGGCTGCACCCCTTCCATTCTATCTGGTCGTGTGTGTGAGTGATCCTGGTCACCCTCTCATGTTCTGTGAGCCCCCTGAGGACAAAGATCACAGTGAGCAGTCAGAGTTGTGTCCTCAGTACCTTCCATGATGCCTGGAGCAGAACACCAAGAGTGAAGGACAGCTGTGTGAACAGACAAGTGAATGAATGAATGAATGAATGAATGAATGAACGAAAGAACGAACGAACATACAAAAGAAAGAATGAGACACTGAAGGTTTATGGAAAGTTCACAGACAAAAATAGTTTCATCTGCTTACCTTTTCATGAATTCCAAGGAGCTACTTCTTGAGGGTTCTCTCCAGTGGCAGTTCTAAGAACTACTGAAGGAAGGGTGTCTAAAACATTTATTAAGTACCTACAGTGTACTGGGCATGTATAGACACTTTAATACATGTTCTCTTCTCAACAGTATAAGTACAGTAATAAGGTAGAAATTATTTCTATTTTATAGCTAAGAAAGGATTATCTTCTAACGGGTGCACACAATCTATTCAATTATGGGAATTAGAAAATCATAACATTAGGTCTATAGCTGTTTTTGTTTAAATTTGGTGTGTCCCCCAAAAGCTCACATAGGAGACAAGGCAAGAAAGGTTAGAGAAGAAAGGATTGGGTTATGAGAGCCTAAACCTAATCAGAGCATTCATCCACTTGAATGGATTCCCTGGATGGTAAATGCAGGCAGGTGGGGTGTGGCTGGAGGAGGGAAGTCGTTGGGGGGGGGGGCGTGCCTTTGTCCCTCATGAGTGGGGCTGATTCCCACCCACCCCGCTTCCTTATGGCCATGTCCTGAGCTGCTCTCCTCTGCCACAATCTCCTACCATGATGTTCTGCCTCACTTTGGGCCTAGAGCTCTAGAGTTGGCCAACTATGGACTGAGACCTCTGAAACCATGAATCCCAGATAAACTTTCTACCTCTACATTGTTCTTGTCAGGTCTTCTGGTAACAAGAACAAAAGAGAAAGAAAAGAAAATAAAAACAAATCCCAACAACAACAACAACAAAAATATGGGTAGCTCAATAGCCTGAATTCTGCCTATTGAAGTTTAAAATGATCCATCTTCCTCAAGTTAAATGTTCTGACTCAGAGATCAAGATGCAGGATTAGGTAAAAATAACCCACACTTAAAGGTGTGGCTCAGAGGTAGAGCTCTCACCTACCATGTGTGAAGAACTGGGTTTGATCATCAGCACCACATAAAAATAAAATAAGATATTGTGTCCACCTATAACTAAAAAATAATTATTTTTTTAAAAACCCACACAGCAATGCCTCTATATATATTTCTGATCTCTTTTCTGATAACACCACTATAAAATTCCTTTTGCAGCTAACTTGCACCAAGGTAGTCAGGAATTCTGCTAGGATTTACCTTGTTAGACATCTCTTTGCTTTACCATCTAGAACTTTTGTAGGCTTAGATACATTGGATGAGTACACTACTGCTTTATGTTATCCTCTGCTAATAAATATATATCCACTAGAGTACCTGTGATGATTCAATTTTATGTGTTGATTGATATAGTCTATTATGCCAAGCTGTTGTCCAAATGCTAGCCCAGATATTTATGTGAAGATTTTTTTTAATTAGAAAAATAATTTTAGCAGACAAGAGAAATGACATCTCTGGACCTCAATACACATACAGGGTCTAATAAATAAGGTGAAGGTATTTTGTAGATGTGATAAACATCTATAATCGATTGACTTTAAATAGAGGAGACTATCCTCAATAATGTGGATAGGCTTCATTCAATCAATTGAAACAGCCTATAATCCCAGCAGTTTGGGAGGCTGAGGCAGGAGGATTGCAAGTTCAAAGCCAGCCTTAGCAACTTAGCAAGGCCCCAAGCAACTCAGCAAGACCCTGTCTCTAAATAAAATATTAAAAAAGGGTTGGGGATGTGGCTCCGTGGTTCAACACCCCTGGGTTCAATCCCTGATACAAAAACAAAACAAAAAAGACTGCAATCCAGAATTCCTACTGAGTTTCTCCGGGCTGCCAGCCTGCCCCCAAATTTTCAGATTCAAGATGGCAACTTCAACTCTTGCCTGAATTTCTAGTTTTCAGGCCTGCTTATAAATTTCATATTTGCCAATCCTGCCATCCCATAAACCATTCATCTTTTCACATATATAGGATATTATATAATCAGAATGGTTTTCTTTTCTTTTTCATTGTAAATTGCAATGATATGTTTTAAGTATTTGAGGAAAATACACCAACATAGGGGTGGTCAGAAACAATAGGCAGGTGCTCTATCTGTCGCTAATATTTGGATACCTGGCTCCTGCACATCCTGGCTCTTTTTGCTCCAATTACTTCTCTCTTGGCTTCACTCCTGTGGACTCTCCAGTCTCAGGACTTGTAAACGAAGTTGCCCACTCTCACAAACTATTAGTTCTGTTTCTCTTGAGAATCTTGACTGCTACAGTAACTACATTATTTGTAACAGATCAAAAGTAAACTAGTATTAAGATGACTGAAGCAAATAAGAGCCTCTAATAGCATTTATTCAAAAACAAATCCAAAATATGCTTTGGAATCTTTTTTATAATGCATATTTTTTAAATATCTTTATTTATTTTTATGTGGCGTTGAGGATCAAACCCAGTGTCTCTCAAGTGCAAGGCAAGTGATCTACCACAGAGCCCCAGCCCTAGCTCCAGCTTTGGAATCTTTCAAACTCTAATTACAGTACAAATAGACTGAACAACTTGAAAATAAATTTAATTGTGAGTCATTTTAATTTTAGAAATCCTTGTGGTTATACCTGTAAGAGAGTACTGAGGTTGTCATTAAATCAGGCAAAGAGAAAATGCTACAACTTTATACCCTCTGAAGTGCTAATTTCAGGGATTCCCTAGAGTTTTCTTTTCAGTTCTTAGCTTGTATCCAGATTGTGTTGCAATACCTGTCTTTAGATGTGTTCCAGTAAAGTGTGTGTGTGTGTGTGTGTGTGTGTGAGCGCGCGTGGCTTTCTTGTTTTGGTTTGGTTTTGGTCATGAGGATCGAACCCAGGGGTGCTGTAACACTGAGCTATATCCCTAGTCTTTTAATTGTATTTTGTGGCGAGGTCTCACTAAGTTGCCCAGGCTGGCCTTGAACTGACCATACTCCTTCCTTAGCCTCCTGAGATATGGCAATTAGAGGTGTGGGCTGAACCCTGCCTGTCCCAACAAATTTAAACCCACTGAAGTAGACTATCAGAAAAACATCTGGAGTAACAAAAAAAAAAAAAAAATATGGAGGGAATTGCTATTACAACAGTTGCTCAGAGCGGTTAGGTGACAGCCATTTAGCAACACCCAACAGCAAAGAGAGAAAAAAACATAAAATGAATTGACTTTTCTGAAAAACACAAGAACCTCAAGTGTTAAATAGATTTAGACCTCTGAAAGGTTAAATGAGTAGACTTTGAGGGGGACCTACCATGGACCAGAGTGTTTTCTGGGAGCTGGACACAGCCTCCACCCCTGCAAAGAATGAGGAAAAATAAAAAGAAAGAACCTGGTGTGGGAGATCATCCAAGTTAACAAGCAATCCCTGTGATTTGAGTGCTGTAAGTCATCTATAGTCATTTATGAGAACACTTCCCACAGGCATGGACTGAATGCTTATATCCTGCTACAGTTCATGTTAAAATCCTAGTGCCAAAGCGGGGATTTTGGAAGGTGATGAGGTCATAAGGGTGGCGATGTCATGAATGAAATTATTGCCCTTGTGAAAGAGATCTCAGACAGCTCTCTGTCCCTCTTTCTACCCTATGAGGATGTCACCAGAAGTCAGCAGTCTACAGTCTTGTGAGGGCCCTCGGGAGACCCAGCCACGTTGGAACACTGATCTTGGACTCTGAGCCCCATAACTAGGAGACATCAATTTCTGCCATTTACAAGCCACCTAGTCTGTAGTACCTTGTTAGGGTAGCCTGAATGGACTAAGCATCCTTCTTAGGCAAGAAGGACAGAAAGATTATCCTGCCAAAGAGAAAGGGAGAGCAGAGGGAAGGTAAAGAAACGACAATATCAACAAGGTAAAGCTTCTACCCAGGTCTCCAAGTTGAAGAGGCAGGGATTTTGAGGGTAATGAGAAAAAAAGACACCATGAATAAGGAAGATGATTCTAAAATATCCCAGGCAGAAAGAGGGAGCTTCCAAAGACACAGAGTTAAACTCACAGGTCAGCTGCTCGGCTTTGCTGTAGGGTAACTGGTGAGGCACTGGGGAAGGTGAAGCAGGGAAGACAGGGCTTTTCAAGACCCTGGATGTGGGAAAAGGAAGCAGAGACACCTGAGTGTGTGGTCTGGGAAACTGTGGTTGGTGGAGAGCAGAAGACTGGTGATTGACAGAGGGAAAAATGAATGAATTCTGCTGGGGAATGTTGAGATCAATGAGCCAGCAGAGTATCAATCCCCACTGGAGATTTCAAGTCATCACTTAATAACCTGGGACTGCCCTCAGGAGAGAGTTGCTAAAAACACAGGACTAGTCATCATTAGCAAACTGCAGATTAGCCAGAGGGAGCAGGCAGGACAGTATAGGAAAGAACCAGGAGCCAGGCGCGGTAGCACATGCCTGTAATCACAGCAGCTTGGGAGGCTGAGGCAGGAGGATCATGAGTTCAAAGCCAGCCTCAGCAAAAAGCAAGGCATAAGCAACTCAGTGAGACCCTGTCTCTAAGTAAAATGCAAAATAGGGCTGGAGATGTGGCTCAGTGGTAGAGTGCCCCTGAGCTCAATCTCCAATACTCAAAAAAAGAGAACGAGCCAGGAGCCAAACACGGCTGAACCCTCATGTTTGAGAGGCATGTAAGAAGGCACAGCCTGCAGGAAACTAAAAAAAGGGCAAGGAGGTATCATTGTGTCTTTTTCTTTTGTTTTATTGATTATAAATTATAATTATTAAAATATATAAAATTAAATATATATTTTTAAAATGTACAATTTTTAACCAGTGATTGAACTCAAGGGCACTTGACCACTGAGCCACCTACCCACCCCTATTTTGTATTTTATTTAGAGACAGGGTCTCACTGAGTTGCTTAGTGCCTCGCCATTGCTGAGGCTATCTTTGAACTTGCGATTTTCTTATCTCAGCCTCCTGAGCTGCTGTGCACCACCAGACCTGGCTTACCGTGTTAACCATTTTTAAGTGTATAGTTTACCATGTTGTGCAATTACTACCACTATTCCCAAAATTTTTTAGTTGCACACAACAGAAATCTTGGAACCACCAAGCAATTGCTCCCCATTCCTCCCCTCTCTCCAAACAATGGAAGCTTCTCATCAACTTTCTTTCTCTGTGAATTTTCCCAATGTAGAGGTCATATAATATCTGTAGGATCATATAAGTAGAATCATATAATATTTGTCCTTTTGTGTCTGGCTTCTTCACTTAGTATAATGTCTTTGAGATATATATATATATATATATATATATATATATATATATATATATATTCTAGCATGTATCAGAACTTCATTCCTTTTTATATATTGTGCCTTTAAAATCAAGAAATAGGGGCTGGGGTCTTGGCTCAGTGGTAGAGCGCTTGCCTCACATGTGTGAGGCACAATTCTCAGCAATTCTCAGCACTGCATATTAAAAAATGAGAAAAATAAATGTCCATCAACAACTAAAAAAAAAATTTTTTTAAATAAAATAAAATCAGCAAATAGAAGCAGAGAGAACAGCCATTGTGGGCGTGTCAGGACTAAATCCAAGTCTCACACCGTGGAGCTTGCCAGGGGAGGCAGGAAGGAGACAAGTCAGTTGGGAGGCCAGAACCAAAAACGGAGAGCAGGCGCCAAGAACTCTGCAGAGACCAGAAAGGCATCTGAGAGTCCGAGGCGGCTGGATAAATACTCATCTGAGAACCAGACAGAAAGCTGCACTCACACTGAAGAATGAGCCCAACACAATTTTTTTCTTTCTACTGGGAAGTCCCTGTGGACCCACAGATTTGTGGGTCCAGTTCCTGTATAGATGTGCCCCTGCAGTGCAGGGAGTTGAAGGGGTACTTCTCTGCACAGTTACTGTCTGAAGGAGAATATAGAGCAGAGGCCAGAGAACACATAAAAAATAGGTCATCGAGCAAAGGAGGACAGGGAGGCTGAAGAGCAGGCTTAATCCAGATAACAGGAGCATCCAGATGGAATAAGCACAATCGCAGAAGCCCACAAAAGCTAGATTCTGTCCATGCACGCTTTGTATGAGCAAGGCAGCTTCGCCTAGAGCTGCTGAGACTGAGCCAACAGGAATGAATCTAAGAGAAGATAAGCAGTTGGAACAAAAAATAGCTAAAAGGTACAGGATCAAGGTCCCCACATACTGATGCCAGGGTCAGGTGCCCTCTGCTGTTTCCCATTGCCCTCATGGTAACATTGATGCCCCCAGAAGCTGAGAGGATATTAGTGCAATTTCTGACCAAAACAAGTATTCTAAATGCTTTCAAGTCCTACACATGAAAATTATGAATATTCCTTCACCCCAACACACTGTGGATTGGAAAGCTTCTCAATAAGTACCATCCACCCAAAACATTAATTTTTCCTTGTAGTAATGTGTTCACCAGCTTCTGAATCTACCACTTAATTTTGCTGAATAAAGCAAAAAATATATATAGAAAGCATCCTTTGAATGATATCTAACTTTTCAAATACATTGAGTGGCATATGCCTGTAGTACCAGCGAGTTGGGAGACTGAGGAAGGAGGATCACAAATTTGTGGCAGACCTCAGCAATTTAGTGAGGTCTCAAAATTAAAAATAGAAAGGGCTTAGGGATGTAGCTCGGTAGTAAAGTATCCTTGGGTTCAATCCCTGGTATAAAAAAGAAATCAAATATATTGACAATCGGGCTGGGGATGTGGCTCAAGCAGTAGCGCGCTCACCTGGCATGCGTGCGGCCCGGGTTCGATCCTCAGCACCACATACCAACAAAGATGTTGTGTCCGCCGAGAACTAAAAAATAAATATTAAAATTCTCTCTCTCTCTCTCTCTCTCTCCCTCCTCTCTCACTCTCTCTTTTAAAAAAAAATATATTGACAATTTGTGGTCTAATATATAATCTATCTTGGAAAAGCCCACATGAACTCAAAAGCACTATATATTCTTTTGTGGCTGGGTAGAGTAGTCTACATATAGCCATGAGATACAGTTGACGTATAGTGCTGGTCAAGTCCTCTAAGACCTTGCTTATCTTCCGTCTTGTTCTATCCATAATGGAGAATAGGGTATTGAGGTCTCCAACTATCATCGTCAAATTGTTTCTTCCTTCAATTCTGTCCATTTTTGCTTTATATATTTTGATGGTCTGGTCTGTTATTAGATGTATAAATGCGCTTTGTTTGTTTGTTTGATTTTTGTGGTACTGGAGATTGAACTCAGGTCAAGTGCTTAATCACGGAGCTCCATCTCCAGTTTTTTTTTTTTTTTTTTGGACCAAGGATTGAACTCAGGGTCACTTAACCACTAAGCCATATCCCCAGCCCTATTTTTTTTTTAATTTTTTTTTTTTTTTTTTTTTTTTTTTTTTTAGTTTTCGGTGGACACAACATCTTTGTTGGTATGTGGTGCTGAGGATGGAACCCGGGCCGCACACGCATGCCAGGGGAGCGCGATACCACTTGAGCCACATCCCCAGCACCCCCTAGCCCTATTTTGTATTTTATTTAGAGACAGGGTCTTGCTGAGTTGCTTAGTGCCTCGCTTTTTGCTAAGGCTGGCTTTGAACTCAGGCTCCTCCTGCCTCAGCCTCCAGAGCCTCTGGGATTATAGGGGTGAGCCACCACACCCGGCTGCTTAGTTGATTTTTTGCAGTGAAACATTTAAATTCCTTCCCGATTTCCTTTTGTGTATCTTTTGTTACTACTTTCCCTGTAGTTACCGTAGGGGGTTATATTCAACATTTAAAGTCACAACACTCTAATTTGACGTTAGATCAGCTTCAGTTCAATAACCTACAAAGACTCTGTTCCTGTAACTGCTCCGCTCCCAACCCTTTCAGGTGTTGTCATCACAGAATTCCATCTTTACCCTTTTCGCATCCTAAACAGTTACATCGGACAGATTCTGCCGGTGTGATTATTGTCTGGGAGACGCCTCAGATTTCCAGTGCTTTCTCCCCCTTCTTCCCGGAATCCTCTCACCTGTGTTGGCCCTTATCCTCTCCAAGCAATCTCCTGAAGCTCTTCCCTAAAGTATGACAGTTTCCTTGTGAAGATAAATTTTGGTGCCACTTGTAAAGACACTTTTTCACATTCCTAAATCTCATCTAAATCCTCATGTTTAGACATATTATTATCAAATTCTTTGTCACCGTGTTTTTTAAAGATCCTAATAATATCTATGGTTACCAACAAGCTAACATTCTCTGCTTTATCAGAGAGGCAAGCTCTCAACAGACAGGGAAGAGATTTCACTAAATCAAAGACACTTACTAATGGCAATTAAAAGGCATATTACTTCACACATCAAAAATTGCTTTAATAGCTACTCATTTGGCTGCATTAATACACAAAAACAAAATCTCTTAGCCATTTAACAGACTAGAAGGCTGTTAAATAAAATACATTAAAGGCTTTAACACTGAACCATGTCCACTCAAAGCACACAATTCCCTGCACATATCTAATGCTATTTCTCATTTTCAAATAAATGTTAACCTTAAAAACAATCCATTTTCTCAAAATTCTCCAAAAGTTTTTATATTCTAGTGCCCTTGGACCTTTTGTCTCCATTTTCTCTTATTCATCCCCTGGAAACAGACTTGGATTACTGTTGGTTTAAAATAATGAGTCACAGATTGTTTACTTCACACCTAATTGTACCCTCAGTGAGAATGACAGCTTGTTATAACTAAGCAAATTAAATTACTATAAGGTCAAGTTGTGATGAGTTCAGACTAGCTAGATAATTACAGATATGGGTCACTAGTCTCTCTACCAAGAACATATTTAATAATGAAGTAAGTAACACTTATTAGCCATCTATTATGTCTAGTCATTTCAGATACATAGTCTCCTTTGACCCTTATAACTTGGCCACTAGTTGAGTATAAGCATCCCTATTTTATAGTTTGGGAAATTAAGATAAAAGAAGTTAAGCAACTGTGCCTCCCGCCCACCCCACAAGTAAATAGCTAGATGGTGACAGAACTTTCAGGGGTTATTATTATTATTATTATTATTATTGTTCTGACTCAAAAAAATTGATCTTCTGGCTGGGGTTGTAGCTCAGTGGTAGAGTGCTTGTTTAGTATGTGTGAGGCACTGGATTCTATAAACACCATATATAAACAAACAAACAAATAAATGAAATAAAGGTCCACTGAAAACTAAAAAAAATTAAAATTAAATCTATCTTCTAGGCTGGGGATGTAGCTTGGTGGTACAGCACTTGTCTAGCATGGGTGATGCCCTAGATTGAAGCCCTAGTACCACAAACACACACACACACACACACACACACACACACACACACCATGTGTTCATTTTTTTTTTTTTGGGGGGGGTACCAGGGACTGAACTCAGGGGCACTCAACCACTGAGCCACATCCCCAGCCCTATTTTATTAAGAGACAGGGTCTCACTGAGTTGCTTAGCGCCTCACTAAATTGCTGAGGCTGGCTTTGAACTCGTGGATCCTCCTGCCTCTGTCTCCAGAGCTGCTGGAATTACAGGCGTTCACCATCGGTGCCCATTTGTTCTTAATGCAAGATTTTGACATATACTATTGCTTTTCATTTTAATATATACATTCACATTGGTGGTATTTTTATCTGAAATTAGAAATTAACAGTTTCCTTGTTGATACTGTGGCTTGGCTAAAAAGATACAAAGTAGATTACCTTAGACTTGTTACTTATAAAGAATGTGCTACTTAGAGTAGTTTTGATTTGTATTTCTGTAATTGCTAGAGATGTTGAACACTTTTTCATATATTTGTTGATCAATTGTATTTCTTCTTCTTGTTAAGTGTCTGTTCAGTTCCTTAGCCCATTTATTAATTGGTTATTTGGGGGGTTTTTGGTGTTTTTTTGAGTTCTTTATTTATCCTAGAGATTAATGCTTTATCGGAGGTGCATGTGGTAAAGATTTTCTCCCAATCTGTAGGCTCTCTCCTCACATTATTGTTTCCTTTACTGAGAAGAAGCTTTTTAATTTGAATCTCACTCCTATCAGAATGGCAATCATCAAGAATACACGAAACAATATGTTGGCAAGGATGTGGGGGGAAAGATACACTCATACATTGCTGGTGGGGCTGCAAATTTGTGCAACCACTATGGAAAGCAGTATGCAGATTCCTCAGAAAACTGGGAATGGAACCACCATTTGACCCAGCTATCCCACTCCTCAGTTTATATCCAAAGGGCTTAAAATCAGCATACTACATTAATATATTCACGTCAATGTTTATAGTAGCTCAATTCACAATAGCTAGACTATGGAATCAACCTAGGTGTTGCTCAATAGATGAATGGATAAAGAAAATGTGGTGTATATATACTCAATGGAATATTACTCGGCTTTAAATAAGAGTGAAATTATGACATTTTCCAGTAAATGGTTGGAGTTGGAGAATATCATGCTAAGTGAAATAAGCCAATTCCCACAAAACCGAATGCTGAATGTTTTCCTCTAATATGCAGATGCTAATTCACAATAAGGTTGGCAGGGGCGCACTAGGGAAGAATAGTGTTACCTTAGATTAGGTAGAGGGAAGTGATGGGAAGGAAGAGGAGGGGATAGGAAAAATAGTAGAATGAAACAGACATTATTACTTTATGTATATATGTTACTGCATGACCAATATGATTCTGCAACATGTACACTCAGAAAAATGAGAAATTATATCCCATCTATGTATGATTTATCAAAGTGCATAAATGCATTCTACTGTCATGTGTAACTAATTAAAACACATACAAAAAATAAATCCCTAAAAAAAAAGCTCCTGAGATTAGTATACATGTATGAATCTGTAACAATGAATGCCACTTATTAAGCATAATTATAAGGCACCAATAATAATATATGCATAGATTTAAAAAAAAAAAGAAGAAGAAGAATGTGTTGCTTCCTGGGCACAGTGGTGCAGCCTGTAATATCAGTGGCTCAGGAGGCTGAGGCAGGAGGATCACAAGTTCAAAGCCAGCCTGGACAATTTAGAGAGTCACCAAGCAACTCAATGAGACCCTGTCTCTAATAAAATACAAAATAGGGCTAGGGATGTGGCTCAGTGATGGAGTGCCCCTGAGTTCAATCCCCGGTAATACCTCCTGCCAAAAAAAAAAATAATAATAATGTGCTACTAGTTTTAAGTAATTTTAATACTTCCAAGTAAACACGTAAATTATTTTTTCAGATGATAATCTTGTTTGTGTTTAAGTTGGTGAGCAATACTCATTTTCTAGACATTATTTAGTGAATCTTGGCATGTTTTTATTTTCTCCCAAACAAAGCAATATACAAAATAGTTTGAAAACTTATTTTTTTTCTTGGGCCCCAAAGAATTGAACCCAGGGTTGCTCAACTACTGGGCTACCCCAGCTCTTATTAATTTTATTTTGAGACAGACAGAGACAGACACAGACTTCTCTTGCCAGATAAAAAATGTATACCCCAAAGCATGTCCCCATAGACCCACCTCCTCCAGCCACACCCTACCTGCCTTTTGTTTCCACCCTGTTAATCCCATCAAGGGATTAATTCACTGCTTGGGTTAATACTCTCATGACTCAATCATTTCTCTTCTAACCTTCTTGCATTGTCTCATACTTGAGTATTTTGGAGGACACCTACTATCTAAAACATAACACTGTGTTAAAGAGGAATGCCAAAGACCCCAAGAATACTAGAATACTACAAATATGGTCAATTGTTGGGATTCTAAACTTTTGACAATTTCCCATTATATTATTGCCAAAAAGATTTTAAAGCTTTAGTGTACCCATTGTGGAGGGTGTTTGAGGAAAACGGTCACTTTTATACACTACGGGTTGAGCCACAGTTGATATAACTTTTCAGTTGGGAAACTTAATAGTGTTTAAATGTTTAAACTCTTTGATAAACTGGTGAAACATCATGATGCCATACAAGGAAAGGTAAGTAGTAAGAACAGAAGCTCTAAATCAAACCAACCAATGTTTCATCTGACCTGATCAGAAACTTCCTGTGTGACTTCAAATTTTCCTAGCTTGGGATGTTTGGTCTGAAGCTGGTAATAATGTTACCGCTGACGACCGGTGACAAGTCCTTGCTTCCCCAATGTTGAAGAATAACACCAGAGAAGCACGCGGAGGCAAGGTCAGAGTGGAAAATAGAAGTTTATTAAAGGACAGCAGAAAAGACTTCTCCCGGAGGAAGAAGGGGACCCAAGAGGTGGAATCCGTGGAAGTGCGGTTGTTTCCCCTTTTTATAGTTCTTTCAGTGATGGAATGTAGGTGGGAAGGCCCGAGGGGTGGGACACAGGTGGGCCACAGAAGTAATCTGGGCAGGAAGGACTTCTGAGTCAGCATCTTCAAGTTTGCTGGGGGCTGTTCATTAACACTTCTTTGGGATAGGCTCCCGCCTTGGGCTTTTCTCAGACTTCATTAACATTCCAAGAGTTGTTCAACTTTTCCCGGAATTCATTCTAAACATGGCCTCCATTTTGGATCTTACCCGATATTAGACCCGATTTACCTAACTACCCTACCTAACTTAAATCTGGCTTCAATAATAGCACCTCCTCCATATGGATGCTTTAAAAATTAAATGAAAGAATATATGTTGCTGGGCTGGGGATGTGGCTCAAGCGGTAGCGCGCTCACCTGGCATGCGTGCGGCCCGGGTTCGATCCTCAGCACCACATACAAAGATGTTGTGTCCGCCGAAAACTCAAAATCAATATTAAAAAAAAAAAAAAAAGAATATATGTTGCTGAACAGCACATTTTCTAACACTTGAAAACACTGTTCTCTATGCCACAAATTATAAGTATTTCTTCACAATGTGAGAAAATGCTTATAATACAATATGTATATAACTCAATTTTAAAAAATCTTTAAGAGATTTGGACTATATATAGATAATGATTACAATATAGACATAATTCAAACCCCCGTATAATCTTTGGGTCTGAATACATTAATGCACAATTTCCTTTCTCATCTGCCCCTCACTGGGTAATGGCAAACCCTGAGCTCTGCCTTCTTAGTCTTCCCCTGTCATTTCTGTGAAGCCGCAGGGTACGTCTCATCTTTGTTCCATTCCCATGACACACCTGCTACTCCTGAGGTCACCTTGGGCAGAGCAATTGGGTTGAAATTTCCTCAGCCTCCAAGGCTAGTTCTGGTGTTAAATGTGACTTCTGTACTTCTTGACTGCAGTACCTGAATCTAACCTAAAATGTTATTTAACTTTCCATGGAGAATTAATGCTGCCCTGAGTTCTACTAACTTTCCTAGTAATTAATTCTCTTCTTTCTTTTTATTTTCTTTTTTCTATTTTCTTTTTTTGTTGTTGTTGTTATTTTTACCTCAAAATTAGTAACTTATTTTACATGACACTATTTTTAAGTTATCTCTCTTTTGTAGATAGAGTTTTGCCATTTATTTGTTGACTTGTCTACTGCTGTGGTTTAGTTCTTGAAGTCCCCAAAGGCCTATGCATGATAGGCTTTGTGCCCAAAGTGGGGCTAATGGGAGACAGCGAATTCGTTAGGAGATGAGGCCTAGTGGGAGCTCATGGGGGGTGTGCCCTTGAAGGGCATTGTGGAACCCTTGTCCTCTCCTGTCTTTGCACCCTGGTTCATGAGGTGAGCAGTTTTACTCTGCCATGTGCTGTCACCATAATCAACTGTGTGGGAGACCAACCTTGCACGTGACTGAGTCACACTCCCCAGCTGGGTACTGAGGCGCTCAGTCACAGAAATGTGGCAGAGCTTTCCCCACCCTTCTTGGGTCCAAGGATCGGTGTCTCCTGCATGGGTGTGTCTTGCTACAGCCCCATGGTGAAGCTACGCTCACCTGTTCCTTTGTAATATAACCCCTTGCCCTGTTTAGGATAGAATCTTCCATGGAAGTGCCTTGTGTGTGTCCCCTTCTCTTACTGTGCCCTTGGGTGTGGCCTACCCAGGTGTCAGTCAACCTGCTGACAGTGGACATCATGAAGACAGACTCAGCCCCCTGAAACCTGACCCCTTGCCTCATTTGAATAGCTTCCCCTCAATAAAAGGGGTCAGCGCCTATGTTCTCTCTCTCTCTCTCTCTCTCTCTCTCTCTCTCTCTCTCTCTCTCTCTCTTCCTGCGGACCCTTAAGGTCAGAGGAGCCATGACAGCGACCCCAAAGAAAAAGGTATTTGTGTCTCTTGTGTGGTTATTTTGTGCAGCCCTAGTTAGCCCAGTTCAACTGAAGTGACCCCTGAGCCTTTTAGTCGAGGGAACTGAAACCCGGCAGACTACCTTGCCACAGGCCCAAAGCAACAAGGACTAGCATGCACTAGGCTCTGGGTTCCACCCCCAGCACTATTAAAAAAGAGAGGGAGAAGTTATGGCCATATGAGTAGATACACTGAAACAGCCGTGAAAACAGCCCAAATTTATCCTAATTTTATAATTAACGAAACTGAAGTTCAGAGGGGATTAATGGGCCAGCCTGAGGCAGTGACTTATGAATGGCAGAGTAAGGATTCAAAACAGCTGTTTGGAGCAAAGTCCATTCTCTGTCTCTTCATTCAGCCTCCTACTTGTTGAATGATGCCTACATTACCACAGCAATTCATCAAAAGTTAGACGGCAATAGAACTGTCCAAAGAGTTTAATTGTTTATTTAAACCATGGAGTCTGCCTCAATAGTTTATATTTATTGTGGTTGAATTTTCTGTAACTTTGCACTCATTCTTGCCTCTGTAAAGAATGTCAACATGATATCTTGCTACTTCTTTTAAATTTTTCCTTTTTTTCATTACTCATCATTAGCCCTGAAACTGTATTATTTAAGCAGATAGATGCAACTTTATGAAATAACATATATTAAAAAGGCAGGAGAAAATTAAATTAGATGAAGTGCTTGGCTTTTGGCAGACTTCTTTTGCTCCTGCTGTTCATTCTTCATTTAAATTCATAAGTCTCTTTTCTCCATGACAGGGTAATCATCTCCACAGCAACTAACTATTATATCACAAAGGACGGTGCCTGTGAGTGAGAACTGATCAGCAGGAGCTGAGCAACACTTCAGCAACAGACATTCTATTTTCATACAAATATCTCTAATTATAATAAGCCAAGGAAGAAATATATCATTCCCTCTCCCCGCAGCCCCCATAACACAAGCAGAGCTCCCTCTACATAGTTTCTTGCCAAAACATGGTATGTTCAACCACAAATGTGTCTAATAAAAGCATATTCCTAAATACAGATGATATCACCTGTTCTTGCCAGGCAAACATGTGTCTAGACTGAAAAGCAGACTCCAGTTAAATTAAAATCACACAGACACACGACATGATTCAGAGTTGAAATCAAAGCAGGATCTGTGTTTTGTGCTACTTGACTACTAATAACATTCAAAAAACAAACAAAAAATCTCTTTAAAAGTGAAAGGAACTGTATAGAAATTGTGACTGGGCCAAATATAGGTATTCCCAGAACTCTTTCAAAGCTTGTGTGAGTTGGCAAATCACAGCAATGGTGAAACACATCACATTTGAACCAAATTGGAACGTTTCACAGCATAGTCTCAAGGTAGTGCTTTCACCAGCAGGCCAAAACCTCTGGGGAACCTGAAGCCATAGTACAGAATGGTGATGGAATCTTCCAGGTGTGGTGGTGCACACCTGTAATTCCAGCAGCTCTGTGGGCTGAGGCAAGAGGGTTGCAAGTTCGAGGCCTATCTCAGCAACTTAGTGAGACCCTAAGCAATCTAGTGAAACCCTGTCTCAAAATAAAAAACAGGGATAAAGATGTGACTCAATGGCCTGGGTTCAATCCCCAGTACCAAAACCATATAAATAAATAAATAAATAAATAAATAAATAAATAAATAGTGATGGAATAAAAAAAGAAATACTAGACATTGCCTACAACCCACAATTTTTATGTTGGGTTGAAACCCTCAGTCTGATATAAGACAGAAGAGGCTGGACACCCAAGGAATTTTCAGGAAGCAGGTTTATGGCTGCAGGATCCAGAGAGGCTATTGCCTAAAAGAGTCTCTGCATCGATTCCTATTTATAATCCATAGCAACAATCTTACAAGCGGCCTGCTTGGAGAATACCAATCTTGCTTCTGTCACCAGTCGATAGGCGTGTTGAGGGCAGATACCATGTCTCATGACTATACTAAATCTTATAATGCTCAAGATAATTCATGATAAAGAGTTATTGTCTCAATTTAATATTAAAATGACAAGGTCTTCATGAATATATGACAGTAGGGGGTGGGGGAATAATCAGATACACAATTGTGGCATGAAAGTTACTCTGAGCAGAAGGCATTTCCATTCCTAATTCTCTTATCTGCCTAAGAGCAGAGCCTCCCAAAAGAAATTAATTGTCTCAAATCCCCTCCGTGGGAGCAATCAGTGAAGATTGACTCATTACCATCAGAGAAGGAAAGTCTCTACACCACACGTAGGTCAGCATTGTCCCAAAACTGTCCCTCCTGCCACCTCTTGTCCTAAGAGCCCCTTAGTCTTTCCGAAAGGTCATTTGTTTTTCTGTAAGTGCTCTTTTCTCCCACCCACTCTCCTATCAGGAGGGCATATAGGTCAAAAATTGTAACTGCATCCTTGAGTCACATTATCCTATGAACTCCCATATGTAAGTGGCTAAATCTGTCTTCTCTCTTGATAATCTCTCATATCATTTTAATTTGCAGGTCCCCAAAGGTTGAACCTAAAAGGGGTAGAGAAAATTTATCCTCCTTGATAGTTGGGGGGTGGGCAACAAAAGGACAGTCAGTGTAGGTAATGAATGATTGACTCGGGAAGATGGGGACTGGTTCAAAAGGAAATAAAATGCTAATTCTTTCAGGGCACTTCCGCTCACCTGTTGTGAAGGTTACCTGCCTCCAGGGAACAGTTCCTGCAACGGAGAGTTGTTAATGAGTACCCCCTGGGCCCTCCCTTCCTGCCCTACTGGGGGGGGGGTGGCTCCTTTCCCATCCTTGGTTACTCCACCTTTTGGGTTCTGTAGGCAAAATAGGTGGGAGCATGAGAACAAAGGAAATCCAAAATCTATCAACAGGGCAGGAACTCCACCACACCTCAGGCACCAACTTGGACCGCTCCTCCGCAGAAGAATCTGTGTGAGTCTCTCTCTCTCTCTCTCTCTCTCTGTTCTATCCTTTAAATAAAACTTTTTGTCCTTGCCTCAAAAATGGAGTTGCTCATTCCCCCCTTTGTCTGGAAACTTGGGAACCAATCATGGTTCCCTCAGTTGGGAGTCTATTTGGGCAGGCTCTACATCTTGGTAGAGTAAACAGTAACCCTGAGGGGACAGTCTTCAACTTCCCAGGCTCACTCTGAGAAACCCTCCTCTACCTCAGAGCAAAGCCTGTCCAAGGAAGGGGGCATGACCCTTGTCCTTGGAAAGACCCACAGAGCACTCCTAGGCACATACCCACCCTGCTGAGTTGTTTATCTACAAATAACAGGGACATCTGCAGCACCAGGTGTCCCTGACCCAGTCAGGCTAGGTGAGGACCCACAGCAACCCCCTAGCAATCACCAATCAGCATGAGACAGGGAAAATACCTGGGATTACAGATGACCCTCCCAGTAGTTTATGGTGGTTGATAACATGTTGGGAAACCATGTAGTTTAGCACGGACTCCCCTCCTGGCTTAAACTAATCAGTTCAAAGGTGATTGTACTAACCAATCATCCC
This sequence comes from Urocitellus parryii, assembly GCF_045843805.1. Classification (NCBI taxonomy): domain Eukaryota; kingdom Metazoa; phylum Chordata; class Mammalia; order Rodentia; family Sciuridae; genus Urocitellus; species Urocitellus parryii. The sequence continues at coordinate 130,334,304 of NC_135539.1, read as the reverse complement.
TACCCAACTTGTTCCCTCCAGTGAATGTGCTAATCATGTTTTAGAGTTGTTTTATGATTTTCCCACAGTATGTGATGATTTGCTAAGAGATGCTATGATGCATATAAAGCCCCTGCCTTCCCCAGAGAGTGTATAAAACTGCTGCAAACCCTGGGCTCGGAGCCTCTCAGCATCACCAGTTGCTGTGTGCATGGAGAGGACAGAGCTAGCTCGAAATAAACACCTCTTTGCTGCTTACATTGATCTTGGCCTCTGGTGGTCTTTTGAGGGACCCAAATTCAAGCATAACAACTCAAAAATCGGCTTCCTAGATCCAACATGACTCGATTTACCTATCTACACTGTCTATCTATTTCTGGATTCATTCCCCCCTCTAATTTTAGGAACTCCTTATTGCTGTGAGGAGAAGGGGCGATGGCTCGTTCTGGCTGCTTCAGAGCTGAGAGCGGGTGTCGAAGACATAGGGGACGATGTGGGGGATGTGAGTTCCCTTTTAGAAGTCAGTTCAGTTTGAAGTCTGGTTGAGGAAGAACAGGTTGTAAAGTCATCTGGGGATGGGTGCTTCTATGAGAGAAACAAAAACCATGAGTACTGAATAAATGTTGTAGCAGCTGGAACATGTCGCTGTATAATAGAAGTTTCCTCACCAGGCTTTAACATCTCCAGTTATCAGGAATGTAAGCATAACATTTAACTTTTAGTGTTAGATGTCCTTCCCCGTAAGATACAGTTTAATAATTTAATGTCATCTGATCTTGCAAAATCCTTTTACTAGTATGACCTCTAAATGAGAAACCTTTAATTCTGTTACTCAGGGCTGGATAATGACACTAGCAAACACCAAGCCTACCTGTGTAGGTTAGGAATATCTGTAGGCCTTAAACTAAAATTACTCTGGCAGTTCCTCTTGATGGTTTCTTTTGATAGTTACCAGGCATTCCTGCCTAAGGATCTCTCCTAGAGCCTCCAGTCTTATTTATTCTTGGGGGCTAACACAAGGTGTATACCTTAAGTTACATTTAATTATTATTATTATTTTAAATGCCCAGGAATAACTGTGTTTTGGTTTTAACTGTCTTTGCTAGGTGTTTAAGATGAAGCAGTCAAACTGACTTTCATTGCTATCTATTGTTAACAATCAGTTGAGTTTCCCTGGGAGTCCTGGGGGAACTTTACAGCAGCTTCTCAGTTCTGCTAGTGCCATTTGCACTAGGATGGGTCCAGGTCTTGTTTGACCATGTGGCTTCCCTTGGAAACATCAGGGATGTCTCTCTTCCAATGACCCTCCTCTCTTCATAGCAAATGCACCGATTGGCTTTCTGTTCTCCAGTGGTCTCATTAATCTCCCTGATTGGGAGTTATGTGATCCAGAGTTGCAAAGCTCTTTAGAGAAGTCCCCTGTTCCCTGGATTCAGACTGACTCAGAGGGCAAGAGCCAAATATTGGTTTTCTTGGCCCTTTTAATTTAGCTTTAATTTTAAATGTTAATCTTAAACATCCAGCAAATAAATCTCATCAATCTTAAATTAAGAGTACTAGGCTTTAATGTCTATCTCTCTATTCTGTAGGTGATAACTTATTATCTTAAATTAACCCAGGTTGTGTCTTCTTAAAGCAGTACCTCTGCAAAACATTAACAGGCAATCTTTAGACCATTTATAAGAAAACTACAAAACAAAATTAACAAGAGTAAAAACACAGGGGCTGGGGATGTGGCTCAAGCAGTAGCGTGCTCGCCTGGCATGCGTGAGGCCCAGGTTCGATCCTCAGCACCACATACAAACAAAGATGTTGGTCCGCCGAAAACTAAAAAATAAACATTAAAAAAAAAGAGTAGAAACATATTTAGTTCGTTTAATAGCTACCTTGAACTTTGGCAGAGTTATACATTATATCTCCTGTTTGAGATCCTAGTAATCTTGACAAAAACCAACTTTTGGACACAACTTTAAATGTACTGAAATCTGGCCTATTTCTTTCATAGTCATTCTCACATGTAGTAAGATGGGACACAGAGCCTTATCTCAGGTAAGACAGAGCTCTTCATAAATCTTAAATAAAGTGCTCTAGTTCTGAAGCTGATCTTTGCTTTTTAAACATCATTTTACAAAGCCTACATAAATTGTTGCTCAAGTTCACATGAATATTAGCTAACACAATATAATATCACATCTAAAACATGAATTAAAGAAAGGCTAAAAGCTTTTAACCTTTTGAGGAAAAGTAGCAAAGTACTTGTTTTATAATTTATAAAGTACTTATTACACAATTAAAGAAAGGCTAAAAGCTTTTAACCTTTTGTGGAAAAGTAGCAAAGTACTTGTTTTACAATATTAACCTTTACACAGATTAGGCTCTCATTAACTTAAACATACATTTAAATTGTATCTCAGTGTAAAAAGTAACATAAAACTTTACATATCTTATTGATAACAGGTCCAGTTATAGAACATTAAATGATATAAATAAATCTCCAATATGTTTTTCTTTTAAGCCTAAAATTACCATACAACTTTAGAACACCAGCTTGATATAATGCTCCTTTAAAGCTTCTTCCTTACAGACTTGTATACCTGGAAGATATGAACACATTAGTAGCACCACAATTACATTGATGTTTTTATATTAACCAAGTTTAGCTCTTAAAGAAATAACATATTACAATATTGCAAAATAACAGTTGTTGTTTAACCATAGTTGTATAATTTTTAATTTCTTTAAGATTACTTGCTCAAAAAACTTATATAACCAACTTACATATATAACCAACAAACATATATAACCAACTTACACAGAATTTCTTTATCACTTACCTAAACCTATATAGCCAATGTACACAGACCTGCTTTATTACTTACTTAAACCCTCTTATTTACTTAATCACATAGACTCTCTTATGCAGAAACACATTTTCCTTCTATTAAATCCATACTCGAACCTTCTAATTTTTCTTTTCCATCTGTTAACCTCCTTTTCTGTCCACATTTTGAAACAATCCTTGTAAATTTCTGAATTTAGGCAGATTATTTCATAGACATCAACATTTTATTAGTTTTTTTTTTGAACACCTAGAAAAACTTGTAAGCTTAATTTTAAAGACATCTTTACTTTCATCTGTTTATCCAATTTAAATTGAACCATTTAAATCACGTGAATCAAAGATATATGGATCCATTTTTAAAATTTTCATGAGCACTCTATATATCTGCCAATTTTCATAAAGACATCATTATTTTCATCTGTTTACAGCACATAACACAAGTGTGCGCACATAACACAATAGTAAAGGCCTTGTAGCTTTCCCAAGATGAGATCTCCACTGCAATGTTTAAAAACTCCACAGTTGATATCAACACATTATTGCCCGTGTTTTAAAGGGCCAGAAACAGATACAAACAAAAACACAAAGACAGACAGAAAGGAGCTCCAGACTATGGCTGACAGACAGGAACTTTTAAAACAGACCAGATAAGAGAAAAATCTCCCCAAGTTTCTAACTCCCATTTAATTATGACTCCTACACCAGTGGCACCACAGATGTCCCCACAAATGGACCAGATGTTCTCACAGAGGGGCAACCAGAAGTATAAAATCAAGGGTCTCAGTGTGGCGACTTTACTGCATTCAGTGTCCCTTCCCCACACCCTTTTTTTTTTTTAAGTCGACAGAGATGGAGCAATCCTTACAGTTCAGGGAAGGAAAGAGGGAGTTCCCTGAAGCAAAAGGGGCTTCGGCAGCTGCTGGGAGTCCCTCAGTCCCTCCTTTTACTTACAGGATTAGCTCCTCTGTTTAGGTCCGACCCCAGACATATCTCCTAACTTTCCAGTGGTTAGCTCTCAAAAAGTTAATCCTCCGTATGCAGTTGTTTGGATGCTAGGCTTCCCCAAGAAAGCGGAGCAGGGGTTCCTCTAACTGAAAGTTCAGTTCCTGTCTTCGAAGTCAATTAATGACAATTTAATAACGAGGACAAGGTTTGAGAAAAAGAAAAAGGAAGATAACAAAGTTCTTAGATCCCCAGCAGGCATTTCCCTCCGCGGTGGGTGCACTCAAGCCAGCCAAGTAGGGGAAGAAAAGAAAACATTGCTTCCCTAATCCCATTTAACAAAGGGGAGTAAAGTTTATCAAAGTTCTTTAAAACACAGCTGAAAGGGGTGTAAGAGGTGAGAACAGAAAAACTGGTGGTTCTATTGACTTTTGGTTCCTTTCAGGGAAGCAGGAGAAGCATACCAGGGACATTTTCAGGCTAAAATTTAGTTAAAGTTACCTCCACACATCTAAGGCAGATCGGAACTTGGGACACTGCATCTGTCCAAAGTAAAACAATGCCATCACACTTAACAGAGACACAGACAAAAGACACACAAAGACACAGATTCCCTTTTCAGATTGTCAGATTCCCTTTTCAGATTGTCAGATTCCCTTTTCAGATTGGAAGAGGGATGCTGGCCCCAAGCCAACTGGGGCCTTCCCTTCAGACAAACAGATTGGGGGAGTATGCCCCTCAGGGTCTGGTGACCCCAGATTGGGGGATTAGTTCCCTTGCCAGGGTGTCGGGGTGGAGGCGGACAGGACAATAGAAACAAACACACATAACACAAAATTCGCAGCGCGGCCACAGAATTCGCAGCGTGGCGTGGATGGCTAAGCAGAAACTAAAAGCGGAGGCTGACAGAGGATCCATCAGCTACAAAATACAGAGCCTTTAATAAAGGGCAATTCACTCAGAACTCAGAAGGAGCTGGGGATGTCTCCTACAAACTCCTGTTGGCTGCCCTATAGAGTGTCCACCAGGACCAGAAAATACAGAACCAGAACCTGCAGGCAACCAGAGTACAGAAAAATTACAGATCGGCAATGCCTTTACTTACCAGCCAGGTTTTCATCACCTCTCCATCAGGGTGTCTGGGTAGGCTTATGAGGGGAATCCCTGATGAGTCCCCAAATGTTATGCTCGAATTTGGGACCTTCAAAAGACCACCAGAGGCCAAGATCAATGTAAGCAACAAAGAGGTGTTTATTGCGAGCTAGTCAGTCCTCCAAGTGCACACAGCAACTAGTGACGCTGAGAGGCCCCGAGCCCAGGGTTTGCAGCAGTTTTATACACTCTTTGGGGAAGGCCGGGACTTCACATACATCATAGCATCTCTTAGCAAATCATCACACATGGCAGGAAAATCATAAAACTTTCCTCTTTTTTCTATTAATATGTTGATATACATAGATCTATTGTAAATATTAAAGAAAAATGGGGAGCTGGGTATATAACTCAGTAGTAGGCACTTGTCTAGCATATGCAAGGCCCTTGTGCCCAATTTCTCCAGCATTGCCAAAAAAAAAAAAAAGCTATTTCTGGGTTAAAAATTTACTTAGTCAGATTTAAGATGCTTTTAATATACTGTTTGAGTCCACATGGTACTTTTTGAAGTTAGGTATGTGTGTGTGTATATACATGTATTTTTTTTCAGGAGAGATAGTGGTCTTTAATATTTTTACAATCTTTGTCAGAATTTAGCTAAGTCTCATAATGAATTGAGAAGAAACAACCCCTTTTTAATGAAATATTTTGTAAAATATTAGAGTTATGTCTTCCTCAATTTTTCACCATCTCAGCCTGTGGGTTTTTTTTTTTTTTTTTAATTTTTTTAATATTTATTTTTTAGTTCTCGGCGGACACAACATCTTTGTTGGTATGTGGTGCTGAGGATCGAACCCGGGCCGCACGCGTGCCAGGCGAGCGCGCTACCGCTTGAGCCACATCCCCAGCCCTCAGCCTGCGGTTTTGTTTTCTATTTTGAAGTAAATTTTCCTGTAACAGGCTTGATTTCTTTAAGACATGGGGGCCTGTTATTCATATAAATTTGGAAATCAATAAACTTATACATATCTATAAAAAAAATCATAAAACAACTCTAAAATTAGCACATTCACTGGCAGGAACAAGTTGGGTAGGGATGATTGGTTAGTACAATAGGGGGATTCCTTTGAACTGATTAGTTTAAGCCATGAGGAGAGTATGTGCTGAACTACATGGTTTCCCAACATGTTATCAACCACCATAAACTACTGGGAGGGTCATCTGGCATCCCAGGTATTTTCCCTGTCTCATGCTGATTGGTGATTGCTAGGGGGTTGCTATGGGTCTTCATATCTCTCCTGTTATTTGTAGATAAACAACTCAGCAGGGTGGGTATGTGCCTAGGAGTGCTCTGTGGGTTTTTCCAAGGACAAGGGTCACGTCCCCCTTCCTTAGACAGGCTTTGCTCTGAGATAGAGGCTGGTTTCTCAAAAATGGAGTTTCTCAATACGTTACAAATATGGTGGGGATTTGGTAAGGGTCTTCTTGGTAGGGCTCTCTTGTCTGCTTCAAGTCTGGTTATAAGTCATTACTCCTAATGACATTAACCCTTAGTCTCTATTCCATTATCTGTCATGCCCAGGAGGCTTGTTCCTGTCACCAGAATCTCTACCTGTTAGTACAAAAGGCCTGAGCCTCAGGAACAGGATGACACCCACAGGAATGGACCCACTCTCCTGATGGAAAATGAGCTACTGAACGAAGGAGGGGACTGGGCTTGTATAGATTATACTGAGAGGTGACTTAATTAATGAGCATGTCAGCTTGGGCACTCAGGAATTTGGGGTCTGTTTTACTAGGCAAAATGGGAGTGGGTCTGGGGTCAGCAATCAATATCTGGGATTTATCTTACTGGACCAGATGAAGGACTGGTGTCAGTGGTTGGTACCTGGAAAGGATTTCTTTAGGGAAGAATCAATGCTTTGGCCTCTTCTCAAAGACTGCTTTCCTAAGTTTGATGGATACCTCCTCCCCAGGGTTTGTTTTATTATCGGGAAAGAATATATTGGGAAAGGACCAATGCTCTCAGTGTATAGCTTTCTTTCTCACTCCCTTTCCCAGGCCTCACTATTGGGGGTTTGTCATTTTCCACATCTAATACTATCCCTTCCCTCTTCTCATGTCCATACCTCCTCTCTCTACAACATCTTTGTCTCTTTCTGTGTGCTGGTACCCAGGCCCATGACTGTTGACATGGTAAATCCACAATTGTCATCTCACCAGGACTCGTATTGCTGCCCAGTATCCTCTTGTGATTTCTTACTGATTCTTTAGCACCATCTATATTAGGAATAATATTCCAGTTTTCTGGGTTGGGGATATAACTCTGAAGTAGAGCCCTTGCCCAGCACATGTGAGGCCCTGGGTTCTGTCCCCAAGCACCATGAAAAAAAAAAGAGAGAGAGAGAAAGTTTTCAGATCTTCTAACCATAGGGTGGAGGCACCAACCTTGGATGGATAGAGCTCTAGAGCAGGGTCTGAGAAAGGCCCTGGATGTGCTGTGCTGAGTCGGGACCTGGGGAGAAGCTGAGGCTGCCCCAGCAGCAGATATCACTGACTGACACAGGAGTGTGGCACTGTTCAAGTTGATAGCTAAGGAATTTCAAGTTTCCACTCTATTTAAATATATTGTCCCATTTCTTCATTAAAGAATAAAGCAAATGAACTCTTACCAGAAAGACTGCTTGAATGTTAAAGGTGCTGCTCTAGCTATGTATATGTGAAAAACATTTTTTTGTCTTGTGTAGTTGTTGCTGAAAACTGTTTGCTGTTTAAGAAGCTAATAAATGTTATGCTTCCTCTAGAAAAAAAAAAAAAAAAAAAAAAAAAAAAAAAAAAAAAAAAAAAAAAAACAACCAGTTCAATCTGTCTGATTCAAAGCAAGGAACACCAGCTCTGCTCTAAACTACACGCTTTCAAAAATCTGTCTCTTCTTTTTCCTTGCCCCTTTTTCTTTATTCATTTACCAACTCTCCATTGACCACTGGACCTCATTCTGAGTCATCAAAGTAGGGGGAAAGCAAAACCTGCCCTTATGAGAGGCAAAGGGTAAGAGAAAACAAATACGGTGAGTAAATTATAGAGTGTATTTGTCAGAGATAAGAGCCACGGGAAAAGAAAGAGGGTAAAGGGATTCCAGACCACAGAGAGCAGGTTCAATATTGATAGGGTGCAGAGCTGGCTTCCTGGAGAGAGGGTGACTTGGACCTGGGAGACGAGCCCTGTGGCTGACTGGGAGAGGGCAGCAAAGGCCACTGTTCCCAGGACTCCTACCTGTCCAAGGACAATTTAACCTCCCAGCTCCTCTACTATACAGGTCAAATTCTTGGTCAGTAATATCTTCAGGTTTTTTTTCTCTTTTCAACTTCTAAACATTTTTGTTCTTTTCTCTTTTCCAACTTAGCTAAGTTTGCGTCCTTCCTTCTGCAGTCTCCTCAGTGTCCTTTCCCGAACCCTCGGGACTTCCTCTCCTCACTTTCCCCACTTGCCATCATTCACATCTCTTCCCATCCTGTCAGAGACGAACTTCAGTGGAAAACATTTCTGCTTAGCCCAGTGTTTCTTCTAATTACAGGCTATTTCTTCCATTCACAGTCAGAGACCTTCAACTTCCCCACCACACACACATCCTCGGCCTCTGATTTCCATCTTCTGTTCCCTTCTGACAATGTGAACTGATCTCTGGAAGGCCAAAGAAGACTCCTCATTTCAAATTGCACTGACCTGTTCTGTCAACTGACCCATTATCACCGTTCTGGGAAGATTTGTGTTTGGAAAGGAAAACTCACCTACAATTACTTGTACTAAAATCAGTATTCAGTTTGTCAAAGGTGTAAATTTTAAAACCATGTTTTAAATATTTCCATAGTTTCTTATGGTGGTAAAATGCACATAAAATTTACCATTTTAATCAAATTTAAGTGTACAAGACAGCAGTGTTTAAAACACAGTGGGGCTGGGGTTGTGGCTCAGTGGTAGAGCGCTTGCCTAGCATGTGTGAGGCACTGGGTTGGATTCTCAGCACCAAATACAAATAAATGAACAAAATAAAGGTCCATGAACATCTAAAAACTATTTAAAAAAGAACACTCACAGTGTTGTACAACTACCACTGCTATTCATCTCTAGAACTTCTTTATCGTTTCAAACATACTTTGTTCACTAAACAATAACTTCCCAATCCACCCTTCTTCCCAACCCATGGTCATTACTGTTCTACTTTCTGTCTTTATGAATTTGACTATTGTAGGTATCCCACACAAGTACTTAAACGTTGGTTCCTTCATGTCTGGTTTATATCACTTAACATCAATGTGTTTAAGATTCATTCATATTGTAAGATATATCATATCTTACAATATACCATTTCTATAAAAGAAATACCATTTCTTTTATAGCTGAAGAGATTTCATTATATGTATACACCATGTTTACCCATCTGTCATGTTGTTGGACATTTGGGTTCACAGCACCTTTTGGTGTTGGCAACAATGCTGTTATGAACATGGTATACAGTATCTGTTTGTGCCCCTACATTCAATTCTTTGGGGTATATACCTAGAAATGGAATTATGTATCATAATGCAATTTCCCATAAGGAGCAGCCAAACTGTTTTCATAGCAGGTCTACCATTTACATTCTCACCAGCAATGCACAAGGGCACCAACTTCTCTGCATCCTCATGACAGTGACTTTTTATTCTTTTATAATAGCCATCCTAAAGAGTGTGAAATGGTCTGTTGTTGTGGTTAGAGTTTGCCTTTCCCTAAGGACTGGCACTTCTTGTGTGCTTGTTGGCCCTTGCATACTTCTTTGTTGAAATATCTATTGTAGTCCTTTTCACTTTTAAATCTTTATATTTTTTAATGGAGTTACTTACATTTTTGTGGTTGAACTGTAAAAATCCTTCATATATTCTAGACGTTAATCTTTTATCAGATATCTGATTTGCAAATGTTTTCTCCTACTCTATGGGTTGTTACTTCACTCACTTGATAGTGTCCTTTGTTAGCTTTTAATTTTTGGTATGGAGGATTAAACTCAGAGGCACTTAACCACTGAGCCGTATCTCTAGTCCTTTTTATATTTTTATTTTGAGAAAAGGTCTTGCTAAGTTGCTGAGGCTGGCTTCAAACTTGTGATCTTCCCACCTCAGCTTCCTGAGTCCTGGGATTATAGGCATGCACCACCCAGCTCCTTTTTAAATTTTTTTATTTGTTCTAATTATTCATATATGACAGTAGAATGTATCCTTTTACAATTTTGATAAACTTTTATTTATTTTCTTTTATTGCTTGTGCTTTGGGTGTCATATCCAAGAAATTATTGTTAAATCCAATGCCACAAAGCTTTTTCCCTGTTTTCTTCTAAAATAAACATAATTATTATGCTTAATTTATTCTATTTATAAATCTAATTATTTCCAACAAATAAATGATTAATGTTTGAAGATACATAAGTGCTAATTGCCCCATTTGATCATTATACAGTATATAGATGTCTTACATTATTGTATGGTACCTCATCAATGTGTTTAAATATTATGTCAATAAAAATCTAATTATCTTAAAACATAAAAGACTCATTTTACTTGTTCTTAAGTTAATATGCAACTAATTATAAGCTTAAATGTATTAAATTCCCCTAAAATATTTTAATCTATGTTTTCAAATTTTGCATACTCTATTCAAATACAACTGTTTGACAGAATAGACTTTCAAATCAAAAAGGTGCAAACTGTCTAAACATTTAAATAACCAACAAACACACAGAAATTACCACAGTAATTATAAAATGTTTCCCTAAAATAATAAAAAGTAGAATTCTGGGCTGGGAATAAGCCTCATTCCCAGTGACAGAGCACTTGCCTGGCATGCACGAAGCCTTGGGTTTGATACTCAGTACTGCCAAAAGAATAGGAATTCTATGAATTTGAGTCACAACATCACCTAATGGGTATTTATCGGTTTCAGAATCACCCAACAGGAGTAGCAGATTTTACTCAGCCTAGAGATGGGGACTGCAGGAACTGCCACAGATTGCAGTGTGTCAAGGATTGAGAATGGGGGGCTCCTCCCTGAGCCCCTTCTGCAGTAATGGGTCTTCTGCTGTCCACTCATCTCTTGCAAACTAGTATATCATACCCATTTTTTAAAAAATAAGTGTTTTAGTCAACTTTTTCGCTGCTGTGACTAAAATACCCAACCAGAACAACTGAAAAGGAGGAAAGGTTTATTTAGGGGCTCACAGTTTCCGAGGTCTCCGCCAATAAATGGCTGGCTCCATTCCTTGGGGCGCGAGGTAAGACAGAATATCACAGTGGAAGAGTGTGGCAGAGGGAAATGGTTCACATGATGATCAGGAAGGAGGGGGGTGGGGAAGGGATGATACGTTAGAGAGTATCATTTTTTTTTCCATGAGAAATGTTTGAGAACTTGAGAATTCTTTACTCTGCCGACTTTCTCCCTTTCAGATACTTTGTTTGTCCTGGCAGTTAGCCAAGTATTTTTTTGTAGACCACTAATGAAATATTCAATCTCTCACTCTGCGCTGGTAGTACATGGTTCAAATCTGAATTCTTGATACAAATGTTACACTAGGGCTGATGACTGTAATGATCACAGTCTAACTGCATTCCCAACAGGGAACTACTATGGGACAAACTGATTTCTGATGTCTGGTGGTGCAGTATTTTCCTCCCTAGACTTGCTCATGGGGCAGGGTTTAGAGCATTTTTTTCTGAAAACTTATCCCTTAGCCTGATGCTCCAACCATCCCCAATTCATTGTGTGAGCTATCTCATATCCCTTTTCTTTTTATTTTTTGGTGGTACGGGGGGGTTGAACCCAGGCATGCTCTACCACCGGATAATACCCCCATCCCTTTCTTATTTTTTTAATTTAGAGACAAAGTCTCACTAATTTGTTCAAGCTGTCCTCAAAATTGAGATCTTCCTGCCTCAGCCTCTCAAACAGCTGAGATTACAGGTGTGCAACACTATGCCTGACTCCTCCTATCCTTTAGTAAAACTCCTTTTCCAGGCAGCCAGCCAAAGTCAGTTTCTGTTGCTGACAATCAACAACTTTGGCTGATAAAGATATTCTCCTTAATTCCCCATGGACCAGCCAAGTACAGGTCATAATATTTCCCTTAGTCACTTTGGACCAATATAACAAATTCTAGGCTGGGTGGCTTACAAGCAACAAGAATTTATTTCTCACAGTTCTGGAGGCTAAAAATCTGAGATTAGATTCTGTTGGGAGGTGTATCTTCTGGGTTTCCAGTTGCTAACTTCTTAAATCCTCATGACTGAAAGTTGGCAAGAGAACTCTCTGGGATCTCTTTAACAAGGATACTAATTCCAAGGTTAGGACCCAATTATCGCCCAGAGGCCCCACTTTTTAATGTGACTTGGGGTTGGGATTCCAACACATACATTTTGGAAGACACCAATAGTTACTTCATAATAATATTTAACAAGAATTTACAATGTTCAAGGATAATATGCAGTGTTATTTGAAAATAGATTTGGATTTGTGGTAAATGTATATGCAAACTTTAGGGCAATCACTGAAAAATAATAGAATAGGCATAAAAATATGCTATAAAATGAGAGAAAATGGAGTCATATAAGCTGTTCAGTTTAAACCACAGAAAGCAGAAAAGAAATAGAAGATGAAAATGTGAAGAAAGAACAAGAGCAACAAATAGAAAAGAGTAGCAAATGTGAACATATTAATTCAATTGTATCAATAATTACTTTGAAGGCTAATGGTCTAAATAAAGCAATTAAAAAACAGAATTGTCTGTGGGGTTGTAGCTCAGCGAGCGGCAGAGCCCTGGACTCACATGTGCGAGACGCTGGGTTCGATCCTCAGCACCACATAAAAATAAATAAGTGAAATAAAGGTATTGTGTCCAACTTCAACTAAAAAATAAATATTAAAAAAAATACAGAATTGTCAGCCAAGCACGGTGACCCACACCTATAATCCCAGCAGCTCTTGGGAGGCTGAGGCAGGAGGATTGAGAGTTTAAAACCAGCCCCAGCAATTTAGCGAGGCCCTAAGCAACTCAGTAAGACCCTGGACTAAATAAAATACAGAAAAGAGTTGGGTATGTGCTCAGTGATTGAGCATCCCTGGGTTCAATCCCCAGTACCAAAAAAAAAAAAAAAGCCAAAAAAAAATTGGAATTTTCAGAGTGGATCAAAAAACAAGAGCCAACCATATGTTGTCGATAAAAAACACATTTTAAATACAAAGATAAATATAGATCAAAAGTAAATAAATGAAAAGAGAGACCCTATGCTAACACTAATCAAAAGGAAGCAGGAACAGCTATATTCATTTTAGAAAAATCAAACTTCAGAGCAAGGAAATTTAGTAGGGATAAACAGAGACATTGCATAAAGATAAAGGGGTAAGGGCTGGAGATGTGGCTCGGCGGTAGCGCGCTCGCCTGGCATGCGTGCGGCCCGGGTTCGGTCCTCAGCACCACATACCAACAAAGATGTTGTGTCCGCCGAGAACTAAAAAATAAATATTAAAAATTCTCTCTCTCTCTCTCTCTCTCTCTCTCTCTCTCTCTCTCTCTCTCTCTCTCTCCTCTCTCACTCTCTCTTTAAAAAAAAAAAAAAAAAAAAAAAAAAAAAAAAAAAAAAGATAAAGGGGTAAATTCTCTAAGACTGACAACCATTATTAATATTAATATGCACGTGCCTAACAACAGAACATCAAACCACATGGCAAAAATTGATGGAGCTTCAAGGAGAAATAGAGGAATCCATTATCATATTTGGAGAAGTCAACGGCCTTCTACTAGAAATGGACAGATCCAGCAGGCAGAAAATCAGTAAGGACACAGATGAACAACAACATTATCAATCACCTGAATACGATTGACATGTATACACTAGTAACAGAATACACATTATATTCAAGCTGACATGGAAAATTTACCAAGCCAGATAATATTCTGATCCATAAAATACACCTTAACAAACTCAGAAATCATGCAATGTCTGCTACCAGGCCACAAAATAATTTGACTAGAAATCCACTGAGAAAAAGATGGAAATCCCCAAATCAATTTCTTTAAAGATGCATGCTTCAATTCAAGAAATTGAATCAATGATTAATAACCTCACAAAACAGAAAATCCAGATAGGCTCACTGGTAAATTCTACCAAATATTTAAGGAAGAAATTCTACCAATTCTCTTCAGCCCAGAAGATAAAAAGCTCGGGAAATTTTTCCAACTCATTCTATGAGACCTAATACCAAATACCAAATACCCTAATATGAAGACTAGACAAAGAAATGACAAGAAAATTACAGATCAATATGTTCCATGAACATAGATGCAAAAATCCTCAACAAAATATTAGCAAATATTGAATACAACAATGTATGAAAAGAATTATACATAATAATCAAGTGGGATTTACCCCAGGTGTGTAAGAGTGGCTCAACATTTACAAATCAATTATGTAACCCATCACATCAACTGACTAGAGAAGAAAACCCACACAATTACATGGATGGATGCAGAAAACACATTTAACAGAGCCAAGGTCATGCCGGTAATCCCAGCTCCTTGGAGGCAGAGGCAGGAGATCACAAACTCAAGGCTAGCCTCAGCAACCTAGGATGCCCTGTCTCAAAATAACATTTAAAATGGGCGAGGAGTATAAATCTCAGCAGTAGAGTCCTTGTCTAGCACGCAAGGCCCAGTACAATCAATCAGTCAAGCACTTAACAAAGTACAATACCCATTATGATAAACTCTCCACAAATTAAGAAAAGATCAGAACTTCTTTAACTTGACAAAAAAAAAAAATCTACAAAAAAACCTACAACTAATGTCATAATTAAAAAAATTAAAAAAAAAAAAAAAACACTTTTCCTCCAAATTTTCCCTGCAAGATCAAAGTGGGCAAAAATGCCCCCTTTTACTACTCTTTTCTCACATCACATGTTGATGGGTGTGGTCCAAGTGGAATACTCATACACTGCAGGGGCAGGGGACAGGGTTTAAAATGATATTGTTACTTTAGAAAACTGAGAGCTTCTTATCAAATTATACATCCATCTAAGATCTACTTCTAAGTATTGACTCAAGAAAATAAAAATATCTGGGCACCTACAGTGGGAGGCTGAGGCAGGAGAATCTCAAGGTTGAGGTCAGCCTTGCAATTTAGAGAGACATTCAACTTAGCACAACACTGTCTCAAAATAAAAAATAAAAACAGCTGGGGATGTGGACAGTGGTTAAATCCTTAGTATCAAAAAAAAGAAAATAAAAATATACATCCACAAAAAGGCTTGACCAAGGAAGGTTGACCTTGAACTTGTGATCCTCCTGCCTCAGCCTCCTGAGTGTCTTGAATTACAGGCATGGGACACCACACTGGACCCAGCAGCAGGATTATAAATTGAAAGTAATCATAGTATATTTATACAAAGAAGCACTTAATAGCTGTTTATTTTATATTTATACTTATAAATATGCATTTAATATTTGAGGGACTCATGACAATGTGTTGGCAGTTCATTATGTATTTCATTTCATTAAACACTTCACAGCTATGTAAAATAGAAATACGACCATTGTTACCTTAAAATGGTCAAGCAAGCCACATCACTAAGGTCTTCTCCCCCAGGCCCAATGTCTACAAGTGTCCAGAACACAATGAGCACTCAATACATGTTCAAGGAAAATTAAAAATGAACCAACTGTTTGGGCTGTTAATAGATGCACAAGACATTCATGTAGCTCTTATTAGCCCTACTTGATAGTTTCCTATAGGTAACTCCTTATAGAGAGGAATCTGCCTTCTGGGCTTTTCTTACACTGTCAACAATCACTCTACCTTTGAGCAAGTTAACATTCTTCCACAATCATTTATGTGGGTGTGGTGTGTGTGTGTATGTTCACCATATAGTTAATTGTCTTGGGTTGTTCTCCCACAATAGGAAAACTGCCTATATTGAGTATTTTTAAAAATTTATTTTATCGGCCGAGCGCAGTGGCGCACACCTGTAATCACAGCAGCTCGGGAGGCTGAGACAGGAGGATCTCGAGTCCAAAGCCAGCCTCAACAATGGTGAGGCGCTAAGCAACTCAGTGAGATCCTGTCTCTAAATAAAATTCAAAAAAGGGCCAGGGATGTGGCTCAATGGTTGAGTATCCTTGAATTCAATCCTCAGTACAAAAAAAATTATCATTTAAACATATTATAAAACCAAAAACTGAACTAAATCACAAGTACTTTCGAGAAAGACATCTTTGCTAAATTAATGATTTTCAAGATAATTTCCCCTCAGTGACTACAAATTTATTCCATATTGCATATTTTTTGTTTCCAGGATTCTCCCTAAGCTAAAGCATTTGTTATGAGAAATTTTTTCTCCTCTAGTAGTTTTTTAAGTTTTTGAAAATAAAAAGGTTATATAGCTATTTAACTGTAACTCATTTGGGGCTAATGTGGGGGAAAAAAACGTTTTCCTTAGATGTATACCATTAAAATGAAATTATTTTCAATACTTAAATGTAACATGAAAGAATAAATTTTTAAAGCTTCAGTTAAAAGAAAGCAGATGGCAAAGATGTGTTATTGAATTCTAGCAATAAAAATGTGATGTCTAAATTCCAGAGGAAAGTAGAGCAAACGGGAGTGTGTAAATGTTAATATTTACATATCAGAGCTGTACTTCCAAGGATATTTTGTTGTAGATCAAGTAAAAATTACTCAGAAAAATCTTCAGTCTCTCTGAAAATGAAAAATAATTGCATTTCAAAAGGCAGAAGTTTCAACAACTTCCAGATTAAGAAATGGAGTCCCAGTTCATTTGAAAAGATGTTTGGAAAACGTTTACTCTAGTTTGCAACTAGCATAAAAGGAAACTTCAGAACCACCTACAAGTTCTGATTTTCTGCTTTCAAGTGGAGGCCACATTCCTAATATCCTGGCTGCCATGGGATGACCCCCTCCATTAAAATACATCTGTTTTAAGTTCCTGCCATATGTGATAAATCAATGCATAGCATAATAAATTTAGAAGGCTATATTCCTACAGGCTTTAGCTTTTATTCTCTTAGCCTCTGCAAGTCTGACGATTTTTCCATCTTATCCTTGGCATAGTAATAAGAGAGGGCCCAAAACACAAAACGAACATTAGAATGAAGAACTCATATTCAAGGCCATCCACAGGAAATTCAAAAGGGCCAGTTTCACTACTGGGTCTTTATTAGCTTAAGAAAACTCCATTTCCTAGAGCTGGGATTCCTGTGCAATTATCCTTTTTATCCAGTTATGTTTAATAATTTAATATGATTGCCAAATCTAAGGCATATATTCACTATTTGGGATTATTCAGAAATTTATTCTTTCATTTTAGTACAAGTATTCAAAATACCAAGTACCGCTTTGTTTTATAAAGGTGGGCCACTAATTATGAGAAGGCAATTTAAACAGTGATGAAGGGTATGGATTAACCCACCCTGCTATTTTGAATTGATTTAGGCAAGCACTGAAATGCTTTAAGCCTCTATTTTCTAATCCATAATATGATGATGATGATAATTTCCTGATAGGGTTGTTGTAAAAATTAAGTCAGATGATATTTATAAAATACTTACCACTGTACCTGACAGTTATGGTTTGAATTATAAAAATTCCCTAAAGGTTGGGTGCCACGGTACATGCCTGAAATCCCAGCAGCTCTGAAGGCTGAGGTAGGAGGATTTCAAGTTCAAAACCAGCCTCAGCAACTTAGTGAGACCCTAAGCAACTCAGTGAGACCATGTCTCTTAATAAAATATAAAAAAGGCTAGGGATGTGGCTCAGTGGTTGAGTGCCCCTGAGTTCAATCCCCAATACCAAAAATTTTTTTAAAAAAAGTAAAAGTTGGGCTGGGGATGTGGCTCAAGCGGTAGCGCGCTTGCCTGGCATGCGTGCAGCCCGGGTTCGATCCTCAGCACCACATACAAAGATGTTGTGTCCCCTGAAAACTAATAAATAAATAATAAAAAAAATTCTCTCTCTCTCTCTCTCTCTCTCTCTCTCTCTCTCTCTCTCTCTTTAAAAAAAAAAAAAAAAAAAAAAAGTAGAAGTTTCCTAGAGGCTCATTGCTAAAGAATTAGTCTTCAACCTGTGGTGCTACTGGAAAATGATGGAACCTTTGAAGAGTTGGGGCCTAGTAGAAGATAGTTAATCATTGGGGGTATGCTCTTGAAGGGGTTATTGAGACCCTCCCCCTTCTTTTCTTCTTATCCACCATGAGATGAACAGATCTCCTCCAACACAGGCTCGCACCATGTTGCTCTGTGCTACTACCGGCCCAAAGGCAATGGGGCCAAGTGACATGGACCAGAATCACTGAAGCCATGAGCCAAAATAAATATTCCTTCCTTATTAGTTGATTATCTCAGGTATTTCGTCTCACTGGTGGAAATCTAACACACTGACACATACAGTGTTGATAAGGTTATTGGCTACTTGCACACTTGAGAATTTATCTGTAACTCTATTAAGTTTTAGGATTAAAGCTAATATTGTCATGACTTGATCCCTGTGAGAGACACTATTCCATATGTATAATTTATAATAGACCTCAAGGGAGGGTTTAGTGGGTCTGAACACTCCATCAGCTGCTGGGTTCTTTTAGAACAGAGTCAATGTCTTACATCTCTTTGAATTCTGAATCTACCTATCTATAGTCTGTCTGTCTCTTTATCTTCCCTCTCTGTCTGTGTCTTTTAGTCTGTCAGTAACAGGGATTGAACCCAAGGCCTTGTGCATGCTAAACAAGTACTACACCACTGAACTACATCCGTAGCCCTTTTGAAATTTTTACTTTAAGACAGAGTCTCTATAAGTTGCCCAGGCTGGCCTCGAACTTGCCATCCTCCTGCCTCAAACTCCCAAGTTGCTGAGATTGCAAACATACACCACCATGCCCAGCCATTTGTAGACTATCAATAAAGGAATAATGTACAATTAATTGAAAATGCATGTATGGAGCTGGGGGTATATAGCTCAGTGGTAAAGCCTTTGCCTTGCATGTGTGGGGCACTGGATTCAATCTTCAGCACCACATAAACAATACGTAACATAAAGGTATTGTGTCCATCTACAACTAAAAAAAGTTTTTTTTTAAAGAAAATGCATGTAAATACACTTAAAATATTATTTTACATTTGAGTTATTTTGTGACTTTAAATGATTGTAATGATAATTTCTTTTAACTCCTCTGGGTCTAGTAAAGCAACATAGATATACATAGACAGTCCACAATGATACATTGCACTGTGTTTATGTTTCAAAGAAGAGGTCCAGTTTAGGCATTTAGTATCTGAGATACTGGTTAGGTATTTACAGGGAAGGAGAAATAGGGAGCTGGACCTTATTTTGGAGACGTCTATAAGTTTGAAATTTAGAGTGGTCCATAAGTTTGGAGAAAATTGGGAGTTGTCAACAAATGAGAGGTACCTGGAGCCATGTGACTGAATAGGATCACCTAAGGACAGGGCATAACTTAAGAGGGGAAAAAGGGTCCTAAATAAATCCTGGCATGTTTGGAAAGAGAATGAGAAGCCACAAAAGAGATGGAACTGGAGTGGATCAGAGGATGCTGATTTCAGGAGAATCCAGACAAAGCCAGGCTTCACATGCCCAGTTGTCCCTGTTCCTGTTTTTTTTTCATCTTACCCTCTGATACCCCGTTTGTCTCAGGGACTTTTTCCAATTTTGGTGAGCTTACTGGGTTCCATGTTTCTAGTTTCCCTGACAGATCCTCTGCCTCTCGCCCCTTTTACTCAATAATTCTGTTTTACATATGTCTTCAGATTTGGTTCACTGGTAACGTTCGGGACCCTGGAGTCTAGGTCAAGGTTACTTCTTCACCACTCTCAGCTCACATTAGCCATATCATGCCTTCCTTCCCCTTATACTCCATTTCACTTGAACTCCTCTCCACTGGAGGACAGATAGTTGTTGTTGATATTCAGTTTTTCAGATGAGAAACTTTCATCTCCTTAGACTTATACTGAGCCCTGCTTCTCTGGACTTCCTCATTTGCTAGTCCCCGAGTCACTCCGCAGAACCCATGCTAGGCCAACTGCTGTGGCTAGGGCTCTTGCTATTACCTCTTCAGGCCATTTGAGCCAGGTTTCAAGTCTTTAGCCTAATGGATTATCCAAGCTTTTGACTCTGGGAGGGGCTCAGTGTCTGCAAAATAAAAAATTTTATAGAAGAGAGGGGTATAGGGTGACAAATTCAATGATTAGGTTCTCTACCTACTGTTGATTGTTGCTTCCAGTGATCATGTGCTAAGTCAGTAGGAATTTCTTGAGTGAGTGCTAAGGAGACTAATTAGCAAATGGCACCTGATAGTTCCCCTAGAGATTGTGGCATATAAATTAGGAGAAGAGAGACCTAAGATAATTATATAGGTTCTAGAACTCTTTTAGAAGAGCTGCAATTTGAGGGATGTATAATCATTGGTTTGTCCCTGCTTAGCCTAAATTCTTACTAAGTAGAGTGACAAATGTTTAAGGGGAATGGGGAGTAATGTCTAGTACTGTCATTTGAATGCCTGATTTTTAAGGCCACTACACAAACAGATCTCTAGAAGCAAAGAATTTCAGAGTTCTGGTTTTTCTATTTCTTTTTTTTTTTTCTAGATATTTTTTAGTTGCCAATGGATTTTTCACTTTATTTTTTTATTCATATGTGGTGCTGAGGATCAAACCCAGGGCCTCATACATGCTAGGCAAGCACTCTACCACTGAACCACAACCCCAGTCCATGGTTTTTCTATTTCTTTTGGCTGAGCATACCTGGCACAGAAGAGCTGGTTGTTTTCTTTATCATAGTCCTTCCATTAATGATTACAAAAGTAGAATCTTTTGGTATAAAAAAATTGATTTTTTTTAATTTTAAAAATATGTCTTGATATCTTTCTACAACCATTTCTGTAGCTCTATATTATTCTTTTTGACGGCTATATAATGTAGAACTGTATGGATATATCACAATTTATTTAGACAAAAACTATGGGTTATTTTCAGTTTTTACAAACATAAACAGAACAAAAATTAATATCCATGTACATATTTCTTTGTACATTTGTGTGAGTTCTGTTATGGTTTGGATCTGGAATATCCCTGATATTCTAGAGCTATGGGAGCTCTGACCTCATCATTGGATTAATTCATTGACGGAGGAATGGATGTCTGGAGGTGGGGGACCTAGTTGGAGAAAGAAGATCACTGGGGTTTTACCCTAGAAGAGTTTATCTTTTCTCCAGCCACTTTCTCCTCTCTCAGCGCGCTCTCTCTCTCTCTCTCTCTCTCTCCTTCCTGACTGCCATCAGCTGACAACTTTCCTGTGCCACACTCTTCCACCATGATCCATGATGTTCTGCCTCACCTCAGGCACAGAGCAATGGAGTAGTAGATCCAGCCAACTATGAGTTTGTTCTTATAAGTTATTTTTGTTGGGTATTTTGGTCATAGTAATGAAAAGCTGATAGCACAGTTTTTTTTTCTTTTCTTTTTTTACACGTTTACTGTTTCATTATTAAGGAAATTACCAAGGATGCAGATGAAGAGATAGCTAGTTTAAACACCAGGGGAATGGGCAGGGTTCAGAATTTTCATGCCCTTCAGAAGCAAACCACCCTCCAGAAACCTCCCTGGGTTCAACTGACCTGAAGCACTCTGAATCCTGTCCTTTGGGTTGTAAGGCGTTGTCATTAACAGAGGCTTGATTGATTAAATCACTGGTCAACTTAATCTTCAGCTCCTGTCCCCTATCAAGATGGGGGGGGGTGGGGGGCAGTAAGCTAAATTCCCAACCCTCTAATCCTACCTTGTCTTTCTTTTTGGTAAAAGACAGGGTCTCACTATGTTGCCCAGGCTAGCCCAAAACTCAGGGCTCAAGTGATCTTCCTGCCTCAGGTTCCCAAATAGCTGTAATTATGGGAATGTACTACTACCCCAGCACTGCCTTGGTTTTTCTGGTGATCAAACCCCATCTTGAAGCTACCTAGGGCTGCCAATCATCTGTCAACTCATTAGCATAAAAAGACACTTATTTTGAAGATTCTAAGAATTTTAGGAATTATATGCAGGAAGGAGATGTGAAAACCAAATACAAATTTTGCAATATCACAAAGTTCACCACCCAACCTCCCTATAGGCCTTGAACAGGATCCCTTACATCAAAAGGAGGTACTCAAAAGATACTGCTACATTGCTAGAATCCAATTTTACCACTAATAATTAGTCCAGTCCATCATATGAATATGTCTCCAAGGTGAGTCCACTAAGGTTTTCGAGTTTCTGTCCAATCTTGTTAGTTTCCAAAAGAAGCAGTGGTCTGGTCAAACACACAGTTTCATGCTTTCAGACACTGTGTGTAATTGAGCTAAGAAACAATGGCATCTCTTGCTCTGAGCCTCTTTCAGCGTTGGTGTAATATTGGATTCCCCTCAATTCATAACCCATTTATTCATTCCTGTACCCTCAGCTATTATTCTTCCCTCTCTTCATTTGTACCTAAAGTGTTCCGCCTTTGCAAGTTCCATTAGGTTTAGCCATTGTGCTTGTCTCCTCTGCAGGTAGCATGACTATTCCATTTTCATTCAAATAGAGTTAAGGTTACAAAAGTGAGCAGTTTTCACCACCAGGCAATATAGCTAATGAAGCTGCATTCATTATTAACCCCAGTTTTGCCAGATGGAGTGAAGCATCCCGACTTCCAAAGATAATAGTTGCAACACTGGTCTGTGACCACTGCATCAAGTAGGATAAAAAGCAAAACAACTTGTGATGTGGGGAAGAAAACAAAAAACTATAATCGTTGTATCAGTGTTGTCCTCCCTTAGCATGAATTGTATGGTCACATAAGCATCTTATCCCCACTCCCTTGTCCCACAACTACCAGGAAAACACAGGAATATCTAGCAGGACCATGCCTTTAGTTGCACTGCTGCTGAGTATGAACACACGCTGGTGAAGGTGTATAAAGCAGCCCTTGATGCCTTTTTCTGTCCCCTGTCCCCCATTTTAATAACTGATCTTTTGATTATCCATTCTATTTCTCTATCAAACTATTGCTCTGAGGCCTATGTCCCTGCCAGTTGTTGGATACTATGGGTTATACAGTGTGTTCTTTGGTCTGAGAAAATGATGTTCAGCCATCCAAATCTGTATAATATCTTCTGTTCTTGTTTCTCTATTAGCACTCTGAGCATCTTTGCATCTGTTACTGAGTAAGTAAAGCCCAGTTCAGAGACAGGGTCTATTCCTGTCAAAATCCACTTGTAGTTCCCCAGCCTCAGTCTGACATGCCAGCTATGTTCAGGGCCTTCCCACCGGGGAATCTGTCACATACCCATCTGCTGTCTCTGTTTCTTTTTGCTGGCAGATAGAACAGTTCTTTATTGGCATTATGTGCCTGAGAGGGTGTAGGAAAATAAGTCTAAATTCAGCCCATCTCTGGGCTGAATATCCACTCATTTCTTGATGAAGGCGGTCTCCCTGAATGAACACATGGGGATATCTGCTTGACAATTCCAATCAACTTCCAAACCCAGAAGCAAGTTCTTCTGATGAGCATTAGCATGTCTATTTTAATCCGCCCCTCAAATTTCCATGGGTCATACCCCATATAGGCATCATTTTAATAGACCAGGTTTCTCATGGTCCTTGCCTGAGTATATGGCAAGACCATTGGTCACCACCCACAAGTCAGTATAAACCCAAACACAGGGGTTTTACCACTGTACAATTCTTCCATTACTGCTAGGAAAATAGCATGCAATTCAGCTTATTGGGTTGATTTGTTTTTACCTTCTTTGATCAGAGTGGCATTTGTCCAAATAGGTTGTTGTCTGTTCACCATGGAACTGCCATCCACAAACCCAGAAACTCTTTGTCACTGGTTGAGAGCTACTTATAGAGTACTGTAGGATCCATCAGCTGCCCCCCATCTCTAGGGTCCATCCTTGGGGAAAAGAGTCTCCTTGCTTTTGAGCATCTCCTCTTGGCATTGCCAAGGTAGCATGTTCCTGTATGAACCATTTCTATTTTATTGTGAAATTTTTCTGGATACTGACAGTACTCAGTGGGGGTATCTCAAGCTTCAAGATTATATTTTATGTCCTTTGTTCATAGGGGTAGCTTCAATTAATATCTGATAGCAAGATGATAAATGATTATAGTGGAAATTCTCTAGTCCAAAGCCACATGATTTGCTAGGATGTACTCACAGACTTTTGTCACAAGCCCCACTCCGGGTTCCACATAGTACTATTATGCAGAGACTTGCCACATCCCTGCTGGCTGGGCAAAATAACCAAGGGGTGACCAACAACTTGTGTGCATTGATACAGCAGGAGTGGGAGCCGTTTATTGTAGGACAGGAGGGGTATATATACATTCCACACAGCTTATCTTAATTAGCATAAACTAGATACATCAGTCAACCAATAAGGAATCTCCACACTTAATGGCTCGATGGCGTTACTTCACAAACCACTCCCTCTGGCAAAATGCCAGGCGCTATCTTGACTCGTTTACAGACTCTAACACAGACTGTGTCCATATCATCCCTCCAGCTTCTATTTTATACTGTGTGGGCTCAGGCTGTCTGACTATTTCCTCTGTAGCGTATTCTGTAGGACACATTGACATGCCTTCTCCTCTACAATACTGGAAAGCCAGATGTAAGACCCAGCCAGATGTAAGACCCATTCCCACGGAACACTTAGGTAAAGGAAACACAATTTATTTACCTAAAGCCTATTTAAATATTCCAATTTTTATGTTCTTTTCGTCAAAGAGTAGCCTGGGTCAGGGCTTCATAAATGGAACCTGGTATGAGGAACAGGGCTCCTATATCAGGGAGTCCCAGATAGTTCTCTTACCACCACCTGACTGTTGTACTCACTTGGGGACTTTGGGGCCCCATCAGTGGGTCAAGCCAAGGAACCCCTTTGTCATACTTGATTCATCTGCCTGACTATTGCTCAGGGCAATTTCAGGTCAGATTTCTCATGGTAATCTTTGCCTTCTGACTTTTTGAATGTCTCCAAATTGAAGTAAATGCAGCAAACTTGTTTGAAAACTTTTAATGTTGGGTGACCAGCATGGGATATCTTTGGTCCATCCAACGGTCATAGTGTTGTATTAAGACCTTTTTTTAACTCTATCAATTCATATTTTACTCACTCCATTCCTTTACGCACGCGTGCTGGTAATTGAATGCAGGGCCTCATGCATGCAAGCAAGCCTCCTGAGGAAGGAGCCTCTTTCCCCTAGGACAGGTATATTGAAGTGATGCCTATATGGGACACGACATAGCTATATAGCTCCTATCCCATTTCTTTTTTTTTTTTTTTCCCTGTACTGGGGATTGAACAGAGGGGCTCTTAACCACTGAGTCACATTCCCAGCACTTTTTAATATTTTATTTAGAGACAGAGTCTCTAAATAAGCCACTGGGATTATAGGCATGTGCCATAGCCTCTGGCCTTATCTCCTTTCTTGATAACTATCTAGAAATTTCCACATTGCTGGGACCAGTTTTATGTATCTTTTATTTATTTTTTAAATTTTTCCTCTTAGTTAAATTTTTATTGATGTTTTCTTTATTCACTTTATTTGAAGCAGTTAAAAGTTAAATTAACCAGATCATAGAACTATGGCATTCAAGAGGGCATGACTGCTGTCCCGCAACCTTGTTTTTTTTTTTTTTTCCAACCCCCTTTCTTTCATTTATGTCTTTAATATTGAGGTATGAGTCCTGGATCAACCCAATATGCTCTTCATTCTGTATCATTTAATACCAAAGATACTGCTCCTAAATTAACTACTCCCAGAATCCATTTTAGTAATGGCTCCTTGGAAGCTGATGGATCCAATCTACAAAATGAAGTAATTCCTTCACACTATACTACCTCGTTTCACTAGTTTTTTGGTTTTGCCCTTCCCCAAACCTGACTGCCACCTTGGTAACCACAGGTCTTAAAAGTACTCTCTGTTGTCCCCGAGGCCGGTGGCCAAAGTTCAGACCAACTACAACCTGAGCTTGGTCTAGCATTAAGGTCCAACCTAGTATGAGGTTCTTGCTTAGCATCTCGATAGCCATCATAAGTGACAGCCGCCATTTTAAGGAAAAAGTTTTGATTTCCCACCCAAGGGCGTTCGGAGAAAGGCTCACCACTCCCTCCTACCAACCCAAGCCTTAACCACTCACATTGGACCCGCCGGGCTCTGCTTCCTGAGCCTCCCTCCTAAAAGTCCCAGAACTCAAGCCTGTTTTGCCTCTCTCTGCTAAGGAGAGATGGCCCTTATTTGTCAACTCTGATAAATAAACTCTCGTGTGTATCTCTGCCTGGTCTCTGTCTTTCATTTGTTGCTTACCTGTCTCTCGATCCTCGCTTTCCCTTCATTTTGGTGCTGAAACTGAGATTGGGTTCCCTGGTTTGCCTTCTTCTCTCTTAGAGGATCACTGAGCATCCCCGGCCCCGATCTGGATTCCATTGTGGGACCAGGCCCTCCATTCTGCCAAACGCCCTCTCTGCACTCATCACCAGACATTTCAAGTAAGATTCCTGTTTCCAGTTGACCTAAACGACCTCCGGGACCTGGGGAATGACCATTGATTGTCCCATACTCTCAAGGTTACTGTGTGGTTGGAGGCACCCCCAGCCACAGTTTTCACAGCGACTGCTGATCCCTACTGTCGACCGGGTCTGTAAGTGGTCTTTTATTTGGGTCCTAGGTTTTGAGAAAACCCACTGAGGGTGATTGGGAGTTATTCCTAGTGAGACCTCAGCCTTGAGTTAATCTCTAAGGGCTCTGCCCCTTCTACAGGCTTCTGCCCCTACTACGGAGTCCTGGCGGGGCACCCAACTGCCTCTATGGGCTCCTGTCCTGACGCTTATGCAGCAGTGGTGACAACCCCCTGAGCGGAACCATCCTTTCAACTAGGAGATACTAGAGACTCGGGGATGCCCCACCTCTAAACTCAGTATTACTATGGGCGGCTCCTCATCCATTCCCTCCCCTAGTCTCCTAGGCTGCCTCCTGACTAACCTAGGATCTCTCTCACCCCGGACCTAAACCCTGCAAAACATATCTGCTTGTGCAATCAGATCTGGCATCAATATCCTTTGGATAACGACTCTAAATGGCCACTTAACAGCTCTCTAGATCCCATATTATCAGGGATCTTTTAAACTATTGTGAGCATTTGGGAAAATGGAAAGAGATATCATACATTCAGACCTTCTCCTCTGTCTGTTCTAAGCCCTCTCTTTGCAACTCTTGCTCTCCTGCACGGGTCCTCTTAGCTCTCACCTCCCCTACATCTGCTTCCAAAGGGACAGAAGATCCTACCCAGGACTCCTCCTCCTTCAACCCAGCAGATGAGCCCCCACCATACCACAATTCTCTTTTTGATGAAGCCTCCTCAGCAGCTGTCCCCTTGGCCCCTCCGCCCTTCTCTCCTCCTGCCACACGCTCACGGGCTACCACTGTGCAACCTGTATCTCTGTGTCCTCTACCCGAGGTGGCTGGGGTAGATGGTGTAATCCAGGTTCATGTGCCTTTCTCTTTGTCAGATCTTTCACAGAAAAGTGGCTTGGGTCCTACACTTCAAGTCCCACCACATATATCAAAAAAGTTTCGGGGCTGGCTGGGGTTGTGGCTCAGTGGTCGAGAACTTGCCTTGTATGCATGGGACACTGAGTTCGATCCTTAGCACCACATAAATTAATAAAATAAAGATATTGTTTCCATCTACAACTAAAAAAATTTTTAGAGTTTTAATATCTGACTCCATCATATAATTTGACCTTCCGTAATGTCCATATATGATCTTATCTAACATCCTCCTGCCAGAGAAGCACAGGCGAGTTGGGGAGCAAGCTAGAAATTATGCTTATGAGGTACATCAGACCTCCCCTCCCCACCTGATTGGCACTGAAGCAGTCCCTGATTGGGACCCCAATTGGGATTATAATTCGCCTAGAGGAGTAACCTGTAGAAACCAATTCATGACTTGCCTCATGGCAGGACTTAGAAAGGCAGCCCATAAGGCTATCAATTATGAAAGGCTCCAGGAAGTCTTCCAAGGTAAGAATGAAAACCCTTCAACATTTTTAGACTGCGTGACCAAGGCTTCATTACAATGTACTAATCTGGACCCTGAGACTCCAGGTGGGAGACAACTACTACTGACCTACTTTTTCTCCCAGAGTTTCCCCGATATTAAGGCCAAACTAAGGCACCTGGAAGGGGCTCCCTAAGTCCCCAAGCTGAGGTTCTGGGAGTGGCCTTTAAGATGTATAATGAGAGAGACAAGAAGGCCTGGAAGCAGAAATATCAGATAATCGCTCAAGCCATCTGCCCCTGGTTCCACTGGCCCGCAGAAGGGTCCCTTGGGACTGCCTGGACCCTGTTTTAAATGTGGTCAGATGGGTCACTGGGCTTATACATGTCCTATGCCTCAAAAAGCTTCAGGCCCTTGTCCTAAATGCTATTAGAAGGGACACTAGGCTTTTAATTGTCCCTGAGCCTATAGCAGCCCCTAGCCATCTGGCCCTTCAGGTTCCCCTTCCCAGGTATTCAGACTAGCTGCAGAGGACTGAGGAGGCCCAGGTCCCCACCACCCGACCACTACCATCACTCCATGGAAACCTAGGGTAACTCTGCGGATTTCAGGTAGACCTGTCTCCTTCCTCCTAGACACCAGGGCCACATACTCAGTCCTCAAGGAGTTCTGAGGGCACAGTACTCGTTCTATGACCTCATTGTTAGGGTAGAGGGTAAACATTACCAACCCTTATAGACATCTAGCCTTGTTTATGGTTTTGGCCCTCCAATTTTACCCACTTCATTTTGGTCATTCCACAGTGCCCTGTTCCCCTTCTGGTAAGGGACATCCACAAAGTTGGGGGCTATGCTCTCCTTCTCCCCTCATATATGCTTCCATCCAGACTCACCTGCTGCTCCCCTGATCCTCACCCTTACCTTAGGACCATCCTTACCTTAGGACCATCCCCTATTCCGTCTGCCAGTGCCTTCCCATTACCCTTTTCCGAGGTGGACCCTACTGTCTGGGATGTTTTAAGTCCTTCTATCACCTCACACCACAAGCCCATTCACATCTGTCTCAAAGACCCCCTCCATTTTCTGGCCCAATCACAATACCCGCTCTCCCGGCAAAATCTCCTAAGCTCACAGCCTATCATTCAAGACCTCTGGTGAAAGGGATTCCTTAGACCTACTTACTCCCCTTATTACACCTCCATCTTGGCAGTAAAAAAGCCTGATGATTTGTACCACTTGGTCCAAGACCTCCGTTCCATCAACTCTGTGGTCGTCCTAATTCATCCTGTGGTAACCAATCCTTATACCCTCTCTCCACATTCCTTGCGGGACCTCTTACTTCTCAGTACTGGACCTGAAAGATGTCTTTTTCTCTATTCCCCTCCATTCTGACTCTCAAGACATTTTCACCTTTACAGGGACAGACCCTGAGTCTTATTACTCCACTCAGCTGACATGGACAGTTCTCCCCCAGGGGTTCCGAGACAGCCCTCATATCTTGGGACAAGCCTTGGCTAAGGACCTAGCATCCATACATCTCACTCACTCTATGGTGCTACTTCTTTGCAGTCCCCCCTTTGAGGTCAGTCATCAGGACACCTGTAAACTTCTTCACTTCCTTTCTGCCCATGGCTATAGGGTTTCTCCATCCGAGGTACAGCTTTCCTTGGCAATGGTGACATACCTAGGCCTCCTCCTGACCCCTAAACAAAGCCATTATGGTTGATAGAAAGAGCCTTATGGCTAATATACCAACACCCTCTGCTAAGGAAGAAATTCTCTCCTTTCTAGGTATGGCAGGATTCCTCAGAGCTTGGATTCCTAACTACTCTATATTGGCCCGGGACCCTCTCTCTGAACCCCTCTTGCACTCTGTCACAGAGCCCTTCCCCAGGCTCCAGCAGACCCTCGCCAGGCCCTGCCCTCCATCTCCCTGATCTCACACGCCCATTTCACCTTTATGTGGCTGAAAAGCAGGGATTTGCTCTAGGGGTCCTCGGACACATGCTGGGGCCAACCTTTGCCCCTGTAGCTTGTCTATCAAAGGGTCTTGACCCTACTATTCAGGGATGGGCCCCTGGCCTGTGAACATTGGCTGCAGCCTCTCTACTCATTAATGAGTCAAAGAAACTCACCTTTGGGGCCACACTCACTGTCCTGGTTCCCCATCACCTAAAGGAGCTCCTCATTTACAAGGGCTTACCCACCTGCACCCCCATCACCTTTTATCCCTACAGGTTTCCCTGGTGGAAGATCCCAGTCTTACTTTCCACACTTGCTCACCTTTAAACCCCGCTCCTCCTCTCCGCTCCTCAGGACTCTTCCTCAGGACTCTCCTCTTACCCATTCATTCACTGAAACCCTGGAGAAGCTTCTTCCACATCCCTCCCACATACAGGAAGGCCCTTGCTCCAGGCAACATACACGAGGTCCACAGATGGATCCTCTTCCTTCAGGAGGGAGTTCATCGGGCAGGGTATGCTACAGTCTCTGTAACCTCAGTTGTGGAACCGGCTTCCCTCCCCAGTAACACATCCAAATCAGCAGGCTGAACTTGTTGCCCTCATCAGAGCCTTCACTTTGGCAAAGGGAGCCTCCCTCAATGTTACAGTGACTCTATATATGCTTTCCACATACTTCTCTCCCCCTCTGCTACTGGAAGGAGTGCGGATTCCTTGCCACCAAGGGAACCTCAATTACTAATGCCCCCTTTATCTCCGATCTCCTTCAGGCCTCAAAGCTTCCCACTGCCGTTGGAATCTCACACTGTAAATCCCACCCGACAGACACTGCCTTTGTGACACTTGGCAACAACAAGACAGACTCTGAGGCGAGGGCCACCGCCCACCCACAGCCTCCTCCACCTGCGGTCCTCTGCCTTGCTAGTCCCCCAATGGACTCTTCCCCACCTGACTCTCAACAGCTGCTTACCTTCATCACAACCTCTTTCACCCTAACACCACATCTTTAAAACAATTTCTCACTTCCCACCTTAAACTCTCTCCAGAGGACCTATAATTTCTCTCTACCCTCTCTGCCTCCTGTGAAATCTGCCAAAAAACCAATCCCACCTCCACTCTCCACCCACCTGCCTTCCCTTTGCACCCTGCAAGAGGACATCCCCCTTGCTCTGATTGGCAGCTGGATTTCACCCATATGCCCCTGGTCAAGCGATACTGATTTCTCTTGGTGCTCGTGGACACCTTCCCGGAATGGGTCGAGGCTTTTCCTACCACCATAAACGTGCCCCCACGGTGGCCAGCATCCTCGCTGAACACATTCTTCCCCGATTCAGCCTCCCCTCTCACTCTAGTCCGATAATGGTCCTGAATTTACTTCCCATGTTTCACGGTCTGTAGCTAAGGCTCTCTACATCTCCTGGCATTTTCACATCCCCTACCATCCCCAGTCCTCTGGCCAGGTGAAACATACCAACAGGACCTTGAAGAACATTCTCATTAACTATCCCTTGAATTACATTTAGATTGCACTAAACTCCTTCCTTGGGCTCTTCTTAGGTTATGAGTCCTCCCAAAGAAGCCACTCAACATCTCCCCTTTTGAGCCTCCAAATGGATGGCCTATCTCCCTGCTCAGCTCACCACCCTCTGATTCTCCACTATCCTTGCTCCTCATCTTTTCTGGCCCCTTCCTGCATACATTAGAAACCTTCTTTGGCAATACAATGATGATGTTCTGGCAAAGCCTATTTCTGCTTCTTCCCCTTCTCCAACTCTGTCTCCTGGTGACCTGGTACTTTTTAATGCCTCCCCCAACAAACCCCCCCTCCTCCTCTCAACTCTCCACAAAATGGACTGGACCCTATCGGGTCATTCTTACCACTCTCTTAGCAGCCTGCCTTGAGGTCATCCCATATTGGGTTTATAACTCCCATTTAAAACAGTTTTTTCTGCCCCTTTTATACAGAGACACCCACAGGCCCTCTCAAGCTGCGTTTCTCCAAGGCCAGAACCCCCAATCTTCCTTGGTCTCTGAGAACCACGAGGACACTGCAGAACCCTGAGTACCATCCTTCCCTTTTTGCCCTCCTCCCTTATTCTGCACTCACCTCCCCAGGGTATCATTACCAGAAATTACCATTTCAATTTATAGGAGACTTACAGCAACTTGATCAAACTATACTAACCATACAGTCCCAGCTTGAATCTTTAGCTGCTGTGGTTTTGCAGAATCTAAGGGGCCTTGATCTTTTTAGGGCTGAAAAAGTCGGACTTTGTACTTACAAGAGGAATGCTATTTTTATGTCAATCAATCTGGTATAGTAAAGGACAAGATAAAACAACTCCAACAGGACCTTGAACATCGGAAACAACAGTTCGCCTGTGCTAAAGGATGGCAGCTAAGTAACCCCCTTCTCCCGTGGGCACTTCCTTTCCTGACCTCTCTCCTTGTCATAGGCCTTCTGTTAATGCTTGTCCCCTGCGCCATTAGATTGGCTCAAGAACAGCCTAGCACATTCAAGGTCCTGGGTTCGATCCTCAGCACCACATAAAAATAAATAAAATAAAGGTATTGTGTCCAACTGCAATCAAAATATAAATATTAAAAGAAAGCAGATCCAAAAAAATCTCTAATCAAACTATAAACCAGCTTTTGTTACAGGAATACTAATCCCTCACAAAAACTTGGGACAGCATTCCACCAGCACTCAACCTGGATATGTTCCAATGACATCCTGCACCCCTAATGAGAGATTCAAACACCACCCCTTCCCAGCAGGAAGTAGTTATAGAGGATTGACCCACAGCCCTGTTCCCTAAAGGGGCCCAATAAAAACAAAAAAGGGAGAATATAAAGGCATTGCTTAGCATTTGGATGGTCATCTTAAGTGACAGCCGCCATTTTAAGGAAAATGTTTCCCTTTCCTGCCCAAGGGCGTTTCTGAGAAAGGCTCACCACTCCCTCGTACCATCCCAACCTCTAACCACCCTCATTAGGACCCACCCGGCTATGATTCGTGAGACTGCCCCATAAAAGTGCCAGAACCCAAGCCTGTTTTCCCTCTCTCCTCTATAGAGATGGCCTTTATTTGTCAACTCTGACATAATAAACTCTCGTGTGTATCTCTGCCTGGTCTCAGTCTTTCATTTGTCACTTACCTGTCTCTCATTCCTCGCTTTCCCTTCATCTGGTACTCTGTTTATGATTTTAGTTATTATAGACAGGAACAACCAAGGAATTTTTTTTATGATTAGTTTGCATTTTCTTATGTATCCAGGGAACCCACTTTCTGGGAATTGCATCCATCTCTAAATCCCATTATCAACTTTCACCTTTAGTAACTGTTGACAGCACAGCTGTGGCTTCAGACATTAGGTGACTAAGTGGCATCCAGGAACCAAAGGTTCCTCATACCCTACCCCTTTGTCCTTTTCTTCCCTCACTAGATGTTTCTGTGAGCCAGACCCATTCTAGCAAGCCCCACTTCATTGACACAAACTTTGATAATACAGAGAAAATATCAAGCAATTTTTTCCTATACACTCACAACATGCTGTGGACACTACATGTGTGGATGGCGTTTTCCCCACACATCAAGCAAGCAAGCAATTCTGCAGTGGAATTGCAGCTGGAGTCCTCTAGTTCAATTCAATTCAGACACTATCCAGAGTATTAGATCCTTTGGGTTAAAGGCTCAGTCTCATAAGACTATCTTCCTATTTCTGAAGACCAATTGCAAGACCCAAGTTTCTGTGCTTTTTGACTGGCTGTAAATCAGAGTCCCCAACTTTTGGGGTTCAACTGAAACTTTTGGGTTCAACTGATTTGCTAAAGTGACTCACAGACTCAGGGAAAAATGTGTATCGTTTTATTTATAAAGAATGTTACAAACACTAAGATAAAGAGATGTGTAGAACAGGATGTGGGGTCAGAGGGAAGGAGCTTCCCTGCTCACCCTAGATGTGCCACGCTTCAGTAATCTCCATGGATTCTACTATCCAGAGCTTCTGTGAGTAATTATACTGGATATTGAACACAGGGGTACCTAACCACTGAGCCACATCCCCAGCCCTTTTTATTTTTTTATTTAGAGACAGGGTCTTGCTAAACTGCTTAGGATCTTGCTAAATTGCTGAGCCTGTCTTTGCCTTAATGCCTGAGCCACTGGGATTACAGGTGTGCACCACAGCGCCCAACTTCCTGTGAGTACTCTGTAGAATACTGTTGTAGTCAGCTTTTTCACTGTTGTGACTAAAAGACCTGACAAGAACAAGAACAGTTAGAGAAAGAAAAGTTTATTTTGTGGCTCATGGTTTTAGAGGTCTCAGTCCATAGACAGCTA
The DNA here is from genome assembly GCF_045843805.1 of Urocitellus parryii. Classification (NCBI taxonomy): domain Eukaryota; kingdom Metazoa; phylum Chordata; class Mammalia; order Rodentia; family Sciuridae; genus Urocitellus; species Urocitellus parryii. Next base: position 130,300,018 of record NC_135539.1, on the reverse strand, counting down.
GCTCCATTTCTCAGGGCTCAAGTTGAGGAAGGACATCATGGCTAAAGAATGTGGTGGAAGGAAGCAGCTCACATGACCATTAGGAGGGAAGGAGGGAGGGAGGGAGGGAGAGGGAGAGGGAGAGGGAGAGGGAGAGGGAGAGGGAGAGGGAGAGGGAGAGGGAGAGGGAGAGGGAGAGGGAGAGGGAGAGGGAGAGGGAGAGGGAGAGGGAGAGGGAGAGAGAGAGAGAGAGAGAGAGAGAGAGAGAGAGAGAGACTCCCTCTCACCACATACAAAATATATATCCTGAAGGTATGCCCCCCGTGACCCACCTCCTCCAGCCACACCCTACCCACCTACAGTTACCACTCAGTTAATCACATCAGGGAATTAATTTACTGCTTGGGTTAAGCCTCTCATAACCCAATCATTTGTCCTTTAAACCTTCCTGCATTGTCTGATATGAGCTTTTGGGAGACACATCACATCCAAACCGTAACAGATACATTCCTAGAAATGAATTTCTTAGGCTAAAATATACTAAACTTTTGAGAGATAACTACCAAATAGCCCACTTCAGAGGCTGTATTATTTTTCAAGCATATCAATAATCAATACTGGGCTGGGGCTGGGGCTCAAGCGGTAGCGCGCTCGCCTGGCATGCGTGCGGCCCGGGTTCAATCCTCAGCACCACATGCAAACAAAGATGTTGTGTCTGCCGAAAACTAACTAAATAAATAATTTTTTTTTTTTTTTTAAAAAGAATCTTGGGCTGGATGTCGTGGCGCATGACTGTAATCCCAGCGGCTCGGGATGTTGAGACAGGAGGATTGCAAGTTCAAAGCCAGCCTCAGCAACCACAAGGTGCTAAGCAACTCAGTGAGATCTTGTCTCTAAATAAAATACAAAATAGGACTGGGGATGTGGCTCAGTGGTAGAGTGCTCGTGTGTTCAATCCCTGTTAAACCCGCCCCCACCAAAAAAAAAAAAAAAAGAATCTTGGAAGACATACTTCACACATATAAATTGCATTATGTCAAATACTGAGGCACACATAAAGATAAATGGTATCCTAACGCTGTTTTCACTCTGATGGTAAAGACCTACTAACATACTACTAACCTAAGATAGTGAACTGGGGAAAAGATAAGTGCTAAATATGATCTGAGAACAGAACTAGTCGAATTTCTTTCTTTTTTTTAAATATATTTTTTGTTGTCAATGAATTTTATTTTGTTTATTTATATGCAGTGCTGAGAATTGAACCCAGTGCCTCACTCATGCTAGGCAAGCACCCACAACTGAGCCACAAACCCAGCCTGAACTAGTTGAATTTCAAGTTCCAATTAAAATCCTGGGATTATGTATAGCATTTAAAATGTTTAAATGTTAATGTGTTTTAGGACTCTTCAAAATCAACTGCAAGTAGTCCTACTTGTTGAAAGTTCACCAAGAACAAACTTTCCTATGTAGCTTTTCCTATGTAGCTGTGACAGTATCAGCTGACTTTCCTAACATAAGTTCTCCTGATCGAAGATCACTCATATTCTATTCAGCACCAAAGATAACAACTTCATTATTTTTCTCCTTTTCCACTACAGGGATCTTCATTATTTTATGCATTTTTCGATAGAAAAGTTTGTTGTTATTGTTATTCTTTACCATGAGTGACATAGATTATGTTTGTGATACTCCCTTACAATACAGTTTGCATTCACTGTGTGTCAAGTCCCAGGCTAAAGGCTGAGCTTCAGTTATGGCCAAATTTAATTAAAAAGCCAAGTCAGGGGATGAATAAGTTGGAAACTAGTTAAGAACTGAATCATGTGGAAGAGGCAACTGCATCGAGAACAGTAGTCTTTCAAACTTTTTGAAAAAGTTCAAACTAGGGCAGCTAAGGTGATGAAATTCGAAAGTGAAGACAGGTGCCTATGGATGAGTACATGTCAAGAAGTCATGAAATCAGAAATCCACCAACTCTGGACAATAACACTGTTCTAGAATAAAGACTGATTAGATCAGGGGAGGAGTGAACAACCCGGTGAGTCAGGCCTCCTGTGCATCTCTAACAAGACAGTATGACAAGGTCACTTTACAGCTACCTTTATCCCGTCTTACTTCTTATGTGGCAGTCCTCATAATTCTTAAGCTACAGTCAATTCTGAGTTTATAAGCATGATCCATGAACAAAAACTTTTCTACAGAAAAACTAGAAATCCTTAGAAAAAAATATCTCTTAAGAGATGTCACACATAAAAGCTTAATATCCTAGGGCTGAGGCTGTGGCTCAATGGTAGAGTGCTTGCCTAGCATGTGTGAGGCACTGGGTTTGATCCTCAGCACCACATATAAATAAATGAATAAAATAAAGGTCCATACATATAAGATATTTTAAAAGTTTAATATTCTAGGTTGACCAGATTGTTTTTTCAGAGTTATCTAAATTATAATCTACTTTGGTATGTTATCAATATATGTTTATATTGTTTGCTTTTGTGGAGTAAAAAATGCTAATGACCAACGGAAGGTTTTGCAGGGGTTTCCAAATATTGATATAGTCTAAAATAAAATAAGATTTTCTTGCATGGGTGGGATTTGGCAATTCTTCTAAATTCTTTGCCAGAAAACATTTCTGCAAACTGTCTTAGAAAAGAGGTGTCTTTACCCTCAAATCCCATGCCCCACAAAAATCCATTCTAGTATCATGTTTCTCTTAGGTGGAAAAAATTAAAATGTCCATAAAGGCAATCTGAGTGAATTGTAACTTGATTTAAATATTTTTCACTCTCCATCTCTATTTTCCCTCTAGGATTTTCTGGCCTTCCTTTCCAGAGCCTTTTCTACTTTAGTTTTGAATTTGCATCTGAGTTATCTGTTCCTTCTTAGTTTCCAGGATGACTCTTGATGTTTCTAGATCACTGCCAACGCACAAATCCCATCTCTCGAAGTAAACATTTTGAAGGAAAAAAACAAAAAAACACAAACCCTGCAAAGGTTTGTTTGAATGGAATAAACTTTCTTCATATTAGAAAATAAAAAGCTAGCAATTATTAAATAATATTTAGTTTATATTTGAAAATATAATATCACAATATCTTCCCCTTATATTAATGATTATTAACTATAAGAAAATAGCTCTTTGTGTTGCATTAGAATGAAAACTTTAATTCATCCTTGGCTTTTCAAACACATGATAGTTCATTATTTTAATAAAATGCACTAGCAGATGTTAGGCAGAATGTAGCCACATCTGGGACATATAAAATACCATTCCAAGTCTCCATGGGAGAGAAATAGCAATATTGATTTGCTCTCTCCAAAAGCGTAACTAGCCCATCTCATTTAACCTGTTTAATTCCTTTCAGTTGAATAGCCAACGAATAAGAGTAGCACCAATTATTTTGGTTGTCTTGGGAATATAAAAAGGAGTTGCACACTAAGGAAAATGCTACAGACAGAAATGCACTCTGCTGAAATACAAATAAAACTTCACTAAGGCTTGTGGCTAGGGTTATATTTTTCCAGCTGAAGAGGTTGTAAATCTTGAGTTGCCTGTTCTCGAAAGCCACCTTGAATTATAGGTCTCTTTCGGCCTTTCTACATGTTTCTACTTAACTTGGCTCTTTCAGAGAAAGCACACACATCCAAAAGATGGAAAATAAAGATTTTGGTAGAGGACAATAGTATATATAGAGATGGTATTTAATTCTCAAGCTATTCCAGTCTTTTAGCCTACCTTTCGTTTTAATTTTGTTTTGTTCTGTTGAAGCAAGTTTTCTAAGAAAACAAAAAATGGAACCTGCTGGTTTCCTGTCAATGGATCAGGTTCATAGACTATTATAGTAGCAGCATCTCTGGCTTCTTGAAAATAAACCACACTGAGGATCAGAATAAACAGTAATGTTGAGAGGCAGCCCTGGAGATGTGTGTTTCAAGTACTACTTGCTGATCAGAAAGGAGAAAGATACCACAGGTACAGGAAGCATGGAAGGGTGAGGCATGTGTGCCAAAGTAATAAGTCCTGCGCTGGAGTCCACTGACCTAGGTTGGAGCCCCAACTCTGCCACTTCCTAACTCAGTGTTTAGGAGACTTATTGAACCGAAGAAATCACATTTCTCTCAATTATTAAGATGGAATAATACCTTGGAGTATTATTATGAAAATTCATTAAAATAATAGATCTGAAAGTGCTCTGTGAACCGTGATGTATACATAGTTTAGTATTAACTGACTACTGGTGACTTAGCCTTCAGTGCATATGAGCAGAGAGCAATTAGATAATTGCAGCATGGTTGAAAAGAAGTCTATGTGATGGATATAAAATAGGCAGCCTGATTTTCCATTTCAGATACATTGCCTAGTTAGTGAAAGAGGGACCAGATGTAATCTGTTTTTTTTTTAATATTTATTTTTTTTGGTTAGACACAATACTTTATTTTGTTATTTTATTTATTTTTATGTGGTGTTGAGGATCTAACCCAGGGCCTCGCGCATGCTAGGCAAGCGCTCTACTGCTGAGTCACAACCCCACCCCAGATGCAATCTTGATAGAAATTTTGACTGTTAGGTTACAAAACCTAACATGTAGGTTTTGTAGGGTTATGTAGGGTTAATTTAATGTTCTTCTACTTAAAATGTGAATATCACTTTCAATTAGTACATTTAACATGCAAGTAGAGGGTTATTAGAAAATTTGTTCCAGATGATATTCCATACTTTATGAACATTATTTCATTTAATCCTCATTGCAACTTTTGTTTAAGTTAATATTAATCATACAGAATAATAGGTTTTGTCATGGCAAATTCATGTATGCATAGGATATACTTTGATCATTTCTACCCCCCATTTCTACTTTACCTCCCTTTCATGTAATATTTTCTCCTCCTTAGATTTCACATATAAAACATGTGATACTTCTCTGAGTCTGGCTTATTTCATTTAACATGATGCTCTCCAGTTTATCCATTTTCCTGTAAATGATATGATTTTGCTTTTCTTATTTCTGAATAATACTCTGTTGTATATGTATCCATTCATCAGTTGATGGGAACCTAAGCTGATTCCGTAAGTTGGCTACCATGAATTGAGTCACAATAAACATGGATATACAGGTATCTCTACAGTATGCTGCTTTAATTCCTTCAGGTATATATGGGGGAGTGGTAGACCTGGATCATATGTTAGTTCTATTTTTAGGTTTTTTAAAAAAATATATGTATTTTTTAGTTGTCGATGGACCTCTATTTTAATCATTTACTTATATGTGGTGCTGAGAATCGAACTCAGTGCCTCACACATGCCAGGCAAGTGCTCTACCCACTGAGCACAACCCCAGTCCCTATTTGTAGTTTTTTGAGGACCCTCCATACTGAGTTTCATAGTGCCTACACCAATTCACCCTCCACCAACAGTGTATACTGGTCCCCTGCCCTGGCTCCCACCTGTATACTCAGCAGCATTTGTTTTTAGTATTCTTGATGGTGGCTATTCTGACTGGGGTGAGATGGAATCGCAGCACAGTTTTGATTTGCATTTCTCTGGGCTAAATATGTTGTACATTTTTTTCATGTAATCATTGCCCATTCATAGTGTTTTTGAGAAATGTCTGTTCAATTCATTTGTCCATTTATTGATATTTTTTGTGGTTGTTTGTTTTTTGGTGTTTTTTTGAGGTCTTTATATATTCTGGTATTCATCGTCTATCAGAAGAGTTACCTGGCAAAGACTTTTCTTCTATTCTGTAGTCTTTCACTTTACTCAGTTGATTCCTTTGCTGTGCAGAAGGTTTCCATTTTAATGCAATTCCATTTGTTAAGTCTTGCTATTATTTCCTCAGCTATTGGAGTCTTACTTACAAAGTTGCTGCCTGTGTTTATATCTTAAAATGTCTCTCCTATGTTTTCTTCTAGTAGTTTCAAAGTTTTAGATCTTATACTTAGGTCTTATTTTACAAAATAATTATAAAAATTTTCTAGTAACATGCTGCACATCAAATGTACAAATTGAAAGTGACATTCATATTTTAAGTAGAACATTAAATTAACATTACATAATTCAAGTATCACATTAAAGGTGGATGACTAGAGGAACTCTAGACAAAAATATTCTTTTTCAAATCAACCCATTCTGAATTTATTTTTGTACAGGGTGAGACATAAAAACCCAGTTTCAATCTAGGATGATACTCTTCCTATCTTTTCCCCCCTCTTTGGTACTGGGGATTTAACCCAGGGGCACTTTAACCACTGAACTACATCCCCAGCCTCCCTTTTTTTTAATTTTAAAATTTGAGACAAGGTCTTGTTAAGTTATTTAGGGCTTTGCTAAGTTGCTGAGGTTGGCCTGGAACATGCAATCCTCTTGAATCAGCCTCCAGAGTCACTGGGATTATAGGCATACACCACCATACCTGGCTAGGATTCAAGTCAAAGAGTATGAAAAAGAAATGTATTCTCCATATGTCAAATCACTGCTGATCCATTGACTGTGGCGTTTACATTGATTAATATATAGATGATCCTTGTCTTACAAACAGGTTATGACTCAATAAACCCATAGTAACTTGAAAGCATTGTTAAATTGAAAATGCATTTAATATACCTAACCTATTACACATCATAGCTTAATCTACTCTCCCTTAAACATTCTCATGTCACTTATATTAATTAGCTTACAGTGGACAAAATTAACATCAAGCCTATTTTATAATAAAACACAGAATATCTCACGTAATTTATTGAACACTGTACTGAAAGTGAAGAAATGAAATGGTTGCATGAATGCGCTTTTGTACTATAACAAAGTTGAAACATTCAAGTAAAACATTTTAAGTTGGGGACAATCTATACTGTACAATTAATACAAAGAAAAAGGAATTGGAAAGTTCACTCTATACAACAGTGAGCTGAACACCTATAGAGAATTAGTTTTTGAAAGTGTAACTTTCTTGAAGTTACACAAGAGAAATTAGAGTGTTTTTCATAGCATCCAGAAACCAACTGGTGATGTCAAAGTGGGTGATATTAGCATTGTTCACCAAAATCCCCACTTCTCCTGAACTCGGTTCAAGGATTCAGTCTCCCCGCAGATGTGTGGGACTGTGTAAGTAGTTCTGGGCAAAGAAATATGATTGATGATCTGTTTCCCCTCCAAGTTAGGGCTCTGAAAAGTTCATAGAGACCTTCAGTCATTTTCTTTTTTTGCCATAGAAAATGAGTTGCTGTGTTCCTGGTGATAGAGCTATAAGATAGCAGAGTCTGTCAATCTAGCTCCTGAAGAGATTGGAACACTCTTTCCCATAAGGAGCGAGAAGCATGAATAAACTTTTTTGTTGTGTTAAGGCATGTCCATTATGGCAATGTCTGTTACTATACATCATAATATAAACTTTTCCTGGTTAATATAGTTAGGGAAGATCTCTTACCCAAACACGTGCTACTATCAGAACCAAGTGTTCGAGTAAGAGATATAATAAGTTCCATTAATTTGTCAGTAGTGTCTTTCATATTAAGGATGTTAGCCTGAGGTCTAGCTTTTTAATCACATTTAATTCAGATATCCCATAAGTTTTCCATTTTCCACTAATTCTCCCGTGAATCTTTTTTAAGTACTATATTAACTTTAATACATAAAATTCCTGTGCTTTCTACAAATGATCACTTTTCAAAATCAATTGAATTGCTTAATCTAACCACACACTGTAATTTTTTCAAACATTTTAACTAGTGCAAAAGGTCCTAAATTATGAACATGCTGTCTTCCTTTGATTGAATTACACAAACAGTCATCTCGAGTAAAGAAAGAAGATGCTTCCACAACTGTACTGTCTCTACAAAGTGGACTCTCACGATAAGGGAAAAGCAGAGATTCATGATTATTTTGATTTTATATTCACATCTGAGGAACAGCTTAAGCTTGAAGGGTTTGTAAATTCAGAAAATAGTCATTTCTTATTTAAAACTATGAATAGTAAGGGAGAGTTTTTTCAAGCCACTAAAAAAGAATAATGCTTTGGTCTTGTTTACTTTAGTAGCTATTAGGAAGCATAAATAATGTGTTGTCTTTAATATTTTAATGCCTGTCCTCTTTTTTCCCACCTATTCAAGGCTGTCAAAGACCAACTCAAATCCCAGCTCCTCAAGAAATTGTCCCTGAGCACATCAGCTGGGATTGATATGCCTTTTTAAATTCCTATGAAAATTCATATCATTTATTTGGAATTGCTTACCTAGAGTTTTAAAGAGTTCAGGAGCTGGACAAGACCTTAGAATCATTTAACACAATTTCTTATTTTGCAAAAGAGGAAAACAAAGTCCAGAGAAGTTATGTAATCCACCTAAACCACATAGTTATTGGAGGCTATAAACCGGTTTGCTGAATTCTTTGTGCAAGTCCATTCCTTGTTGTCACAAGTGCCTTCACATTCATCATATTCATCGTCTGGTATTGTTGGTTATCTTTTCCAGATAAATGACATCTCACTGATGGTACATCTTTAAGTTAGGCAAATCTTTCACTTCTTTGTTATTACGTCTTCAGCTCATAATTTATATCCATTAAGCAAAAATTTCCCATAGGCTGTGTTTTAGGTAGTTATTACATCTATTTAAGCTATTATTTCTTGCATTCTCAAGTTCAGAAGACAATGCAGCAGAGGAAGGGGCCAAGAAGTAGAAATAACACAGCAGCAAGGTCTAACAGTAAGAGCCCTGATGAGAACGACCAGAATGCTAACAGACGTCCAACAACATACTTTTAGAGTTGAAGGCCACTTTTTCCCCCGAAATAATTAGATCTTGCAGGTTTACTCTGCAAGGATGAAAAGCGTGTGTGTGTCCAGGGGACTCCAGGGTGCCGGGAGTTCAGGTGAAGTCGTGGAGGTGAACACCTAACGAGGATTTCTACCGGTGGGACGGGTGTACCAAGACCAAGTCTGAGCCTGAACCCCAACAGCGGACCAGGAAGGCGCACCAGGTGTACCGAGCTAGGGATGAGAACTCGGAGAGAGTGCACACTGAGGACAAGGTGGCGCCGCCGTCACCAGGCGTAGCCCTGGGGCTGCGACTGGCCGCGGGGGGCGCCGGGGGCGGGGGGGGGGCGCGGGGGCGGGGCCTGGAGGCGGGGGCGGGGCGCCGACCGGGGCGGGGCGCGGCGCCCAGGCCGTCCTGGCCAGCACGCGGCGGCGCCCCCTCCCCTCGCGCCGCGGGCCTCCCCGCGCCGTGCACGTCCCCGTCCCGCGCCTCCGCCTCCTCCCTCACTCGCTTCTTCCCGCCCTCCCCGTAGCGCCGGCCGAGCCGGCTTCCCCTCCGTCTCTCATGAATATTGAGCGGCCCCTGTTGTATTTCCCGAGCTCCATTGCGGAAGCCGAGGCTCGCCATATTGTGCGGCGGCGCCGGCGGCCGCGGCGGCTGATACCTGAGTCTCGCTCCGGCCGCGGCCAGCGGAGCCCCGGGCTGGGGTAGGAGCCGGTGAGTGGGGCGGGCGGCGAGGCGAAGGGCGCGGGAGCGGCGGGCTGGGACGCGCGTCCGCTCGGCCGGGTGCCGGCGCTTGACGGCGGCCCCGCGCCCGGAAGGGGGGGGGTGTGTGTCCGCGGGGGCGTGAGGGGAGATGGCGCCGCCGCCCCCGGTCGTGCTGGCCTCGGGGATGGCGGGGGAGGCGGCTTCTCATTGTTCGCGTTTCTTCGAGAGTCCTGGGGAGGGGGTGAACCCGCTGCGGAGGACCGGTTGGGCGAAGCGCAGGGGCTCCTGCTCTCGCGGCGAGCCCTCGCTCAGCGCGGCGGCCGGGCTGCGGTGCGGCCCCTGCCTCCGGGGGCGGGCGCCCAGCCTCCCTGCGGCCCGGCTCCGGAGGCGGGCGGAGTGGAATGCGGGTTTTTTCTTCGGGCTTTCCCCTCGCCTCCGCGGTCTTGTGTCTGCACCGTGGGGGTGGGGTAGGGGCACTTTGCGCAAACCACCCGTTTTCCCCCCGGGGGCCTGGAGTCGGGGTTCTTGTGCGCCGGAGCTGCTCCGGGTCGGGGCTCCCTGTAGGCTGCGGGGAGACCCCGCCGGGCCCCACACATTCCTGGAGTGCCGCCCCCTGCTCCGGAATATCTGTTGCTGCTTTCCAAAGCCGCGAGCTTGCCCGGAGGAGCCGTGGGGGGAGGGGGTGTCTCGGGGTTTCTGATGGAAGCTTCGCGTTTTGAACCCTGTGGTTTCTGCTGAGATCCTGGGTACACTGTCGCCTGGGAGCTGTCGTCCTGGTTGTCAGGATCGTTTCCCTCCTGCCCAAGTCGCTTTCCAGCTCCCAGAGATGGTGTTAGTAAAATGGGTCTTTCAAACTTTTGAGGTTCATTCGGCTTATTTGCCCACCAAGACCAATTCTAGGTTCTTCTCCTGAAAACCCCTGTGGGCATCTTTTAGGAGGTCGTCGGAAGTTTTACCTGTGTGTCTTACGTTGTAATGTGGCTTAAAAATGCCAGGTTTCTTTGAGGTGTTTGAAGAAATTTGCTGTGGAAAGGTTAAATATGCACCCAGCGTTTTAGGAATACGCTGTTATTTTGAAAATTAAAAATCAAGCCGTGGCTTCAATATTTTAAACTGAGTATTATATTTAAAACGAATGTATGAGCAATTTGCATTACATAACCTATTTTTGGTACCTCCAGAATTATCTAGTAGAATACTTACTGTAATTGGTAGATAATCCGATTTGAATTAGGTGTAATTGTTGAGTTTTTAAAATAATTTATATTGATATGGTAGATATTGGTTCTTAAAGTGAAACCAGATCCTTGGATTTATAAAGTATTTAAGTGGCAGTACTGTGACTCTTTGATATTCCTTTTTCTGCCTGAAATTTCTGATTGTCACAATCAACAGGTATCTTAAAATCTTGATTATGCACTTAATCAACTTTTTTAGTAAAATAATGGATAGTTATATTAGACTTCCTTTTTCCAGTGATAGCACAGCAAATATGATCCCTTACTTTTTCTAAGGACTTCAGTTATTTCTTTCCCTCAGGTACCCTTGTGGAATCCACGCTTGAGATTAATTATAGATGAAAAATAAAATGGTGACTTTAAGAAGGAAAACTGCCTGAGTCAGCCTACTTCGTTTGAGTATTTGAAAAATAGGCTAAGGCTCCTCAAATGTGCCGCACAAAAAAATTTCAAATAAGAATCACTAACATATGTAGACAGTGCAGACGTCAAATACTGGGAATTTTGAGTTTTTCTTTGCTTGTGTCAAAAGCACTCAAAACGCCCAGGTTTGAGGGGATATAAATATGGACCAGGCCAGCACACGTGATTGGAATTTCATTTTTCTGTTACTGACCTTCGGTTTGTCATCTCAGGTTTCTTTCTTTAATCTGATTTACTCATGATTTGTAATTCAGCAGTTTTTGGAATAATGGTGTGATATATGCCTAATGAATAATACACAACCAGATGTTTCAGTGACAGTTTAATTTCTGTACATTAGTAAAGAAGTGTAACTCCTTCCAGCAAGAGAAATGAGTTAACATTAAAATATACTTTATCAAAATTCTGTCAGTGTTTCTAGTGTAACTTAAAGCACTTCATAGTTTTAAAGTGACTCATTTATTGAAATTCTGAGAAATTAAAAATTTACCTCTATTTGCTGTTTTTTAAAAAAGGACAGATACTTGTGGGATTATGTATACATTCTGCACACATACAAATTTACAAATGACTTTTAATTGGTGGTGTTTGTTACATGCCCTGTGGAAGGCAGACATTGTTATCACACTGTCTGATTTCTTGGTTTTTTGTTTTTTTTTTTAAATCTTAACTGTCAGTAACTTACTGACTTAATTTGCATTTAACTGAGAGGTATTTTTTGGTGTACAAAAAGTACAGTACCGGTTTCCCAATCTGTTCTCTACAGGTCTAAAGATCCTTACATGACCCTTCTACCTAATGTGTTCACTGAATCTTTTGGTATTTATTGCGGAGAGTTTGGTGGTTTTACATAGATATTCTTACTGTGGTAATAGGACCCTTGACATTTAAGTAGAAACTAACTTTACTTTGTTCATAGATGGGAGTTGGATGATGAGTTCCTGAATGTAGATGCTAAAAGGGTAGATGACTCATTATCCAGTTCTATACTATGTGGAGGAACTCCAGTAGAACTAGCCATGTTCTCAGTTTTTCTTTTGCCTTGTGGGTGTTGGGCTACTGAAGTGGACTTGTATGACTGGGCCTAGTGGTGTGTCTTGTTGGATGCTCAGCAGTTACCTATGTTATCAAAAATTCATTGCTTAAAATTTGCATCTCCCATTTCATTTGAGAGTGAATTAACAACCGGTTTGCTGCTTTGGCATGTCTGCCATTTGTCAGAATGTATAAAAATATTTATTAAATATAATAGTGAAAAGGGACTTAAAAAATTAACCTCATATTAAATTGCCTAATTTGGACATTTTTCAGTGAAATTTTAATGGCCAAGTGAAAAACGTGGACTCTCCTGCAAAGGTGCTTCTTTCTTTCATTTTTTCCTCCTCTTTCTATACTATAGAGCAAAATAGAATTCCACTAGTTGTATTTTATGATGATGTTACATTCCAAAGTCAACCTGTAAAATGGAAATCATACGTAGTGAAAAAAAAAATTATGTTTGAGACTGGGAGTGTAGTTCATTGGTAGACCTAATAGTATTCTCCAGCACAAAACAAAATGAAAAATACTTGAGAATAGGAAGGCAGAATTTACCAGTAAGTTCAGCTTAGCTTTAATGTTGCAGGAAATTGCTGTTTCTTTCCTTGAACACTAGCTGAAATAGTTAGGAGCATGTTGAACAATAACAAAACAAACCTCCCCTCAAAAACCTATTCTTTTTTGTGGTGGGGACATACCAGGGATTGAATTCAGGACACTTAACCACTGTGCCATATCCCCAGCCCTATTTTTTGTATTTTTATTTAGGGACGGTCTCGCTGAATTGCTTAGCACCTCACTGTTGCTGATGGTGGCTTTGAACCTCAGGATCCTCCTGTCTCAGTCTCCTGAGCCACCACTGTGCCTGGCCAAAACCCAGTCTTTTTAAAATACAAGAATCAGCATGGTCTCTCACCACACTATGAGAGGCACATGGGGACTGACAATACCTCATCTCACATTATCTCTAGGATATGTGTCATAGTAAAAGGAATACGGTATGTTGGTGTCCTTGGGCTAGCCTACATTATTTATAATATTTCTCACCCCCCCCCCCAAAGCTGAATAAGAAACCACAAAGTAAATTAAATCACAAAAGTGGTTTTTTTATGCTTCAGCTTAAAAGAAGGTTCCAGGCTAACCTTTATAAGATGGATTTTATCTATAACCCCACGTTTTGTTTCCTCTTCAGTGAAGCAGCAAAATATCTGGAGGAGAGTAGTTAGAATCACTGTGTTTATTTTATTTTATTATTATTTTTTGGTACTGAGGATTGAACCCAGGGGTGCTCAACCACTGAGCCACATCCTCAGCCCTTTTTTATATTTTATTTAGAGACAGGGTCTTGCTGAGTTGCTAAGTGCCATGCCAAGTTGCTAAGGCTGACTTTGAACTTGCAATCCTCCTGCCTCAGCCTCCTGAGTTGCTGGGATTACAGGCCTGCACACCACCGCACCTGGCCTACTGTGTTTATTATGTATTGAGAAAACGGAAACTTGACTAAGAATAACAGAGGATTTAATGTAGGGGGTTGATTAGATGGACATAAGAGCTAAAAGGGAACATTACAGTAATAGGAACTAAGACCCTCTGAGAAAGGTTCCATGGACCTGGTGCTGAATTTTTGGAAAGGTTAGCATTGTTCAGCTGTTAGTGACTATGAAGGCATGTGATATGGTTGGTTCTGGAAGTACCAAAAGAAGCTGGAGGCTAGAACCAGTTGCTGCTGCCAGGGCCAGGGACCGTCATTGCCACTGACATGAACTAGAAGGAAGTCCGAAATTCCTGTTTTCCAGTCTCCACTTGCTACCCTGGTTGGCAAAATCTGGCAGAAGAGATGGTGAAATATAGTTGCATAGTCTCAGCCTAAGCATCATAAAGCACCTTAGAAGGGTAATTTAAGAGTTGAGAAATGAATAAATGACCTGCATAAATAGTGTTAAATGTAATAATTTAAATTTTTAACTCTGTCCTTAGTTTGACTTTCAAAAAAAAAAAATTTATTGATTATGTTCTGTGTGCCAGACTCTCTCACAAGGTTTTAGGAATAGAAAAATGAATCAAATTAGGTTTTTATTCTTAAGGAATTTAGTCTAAGTGGCCATGACAAATAAACTACTGTACAGTGTGTTAAATGCAATAACAGATGAATGATGTGTTTTGGAAACCCAAAAGACATAGTAACCAATTTGCTTTTTCTGTTTCTAGCCAAATTTAATGACTAGTACAATTTCTTTTTTTATCTATACATGATCAAATCTAACTTTATTCTTTTTTAAATTTTTTGGGGGGTACTGGGGTTTGAACCCAGGGGTGCTCAACCACTGAGCCACATCTCCAGCCCTTTTTATTTTTTACTTTGAGACAGGGCCTCACTAAGTTGATTAGGGCCTAGCTAAATTTCTGAGGCTGATTAGAACTTGCAGTCCTCCTGCCTCAGCCTCCCAGATCGATGGGATTACAGGTGTGTGCCACTAGCCCAGCTCTCATATTATTCTGTGTTCAGCTCAACTCCTCTGAAAGCTATTTTTCTAAGATTTCTCAATTTTGTCACATAATCATAACCATCATTGAACATTTTTCAGTACTTTTCATCTTAATTAAAGACTATCACTTTATGCACTTTCATCTTATCCTAGTATTGTGTATGTAGATACTTGAGAAATTTGCTTTTTCACTGAACAAGGAAAATAAAATCTTATAGACATTGTTTTTTTGCTTCTGGGTCCATTAGAAATTGTTTGGGTGGTGGTATTTGACTTAATGAATATGAGTGAAAGGATAAAGTAATCAGTTAAGTTCAACTGTGTAGCACCAGTAAATTATCTATTAAAGGGATGTTGGATTTCTGATCTGCTGAATTCCAGAGCAGTGATTTTGGCAGGGATTCCTTTTGATGATTGAATAAAATTCTCCTTTACCTCCTTTATTACTTAATATTCTAAAGATCTGTTTATAGAGGGGGAGCCAGAAATTTGTCTTCATTTTCCTAAAAATAAAACCATGTACAGTTTTTTTTCACATTTTTAAAGATTGTCTGCTCTATTTCCTCATTTCTGTATTGATTACACTATCTCCGTTAGCTATTGTGAAATGTGCAAATCTGCAGTACTTCATTTTGACTTCATTTTAGAAGTGTTCTGCTTGCTTTCCCCTACCATGTACATACCATATTGATTTAATTTAAAACTAACTAATGCTTCACTTTTAAAAAGACATATGCCTTCATGCCAGTAATTGCATTAAACCCTAAACCCTTACTATTTACACTATTTACTATATAGAGTCTAATTCAGTCTGGGATGGCTGTCTTGGAACCCAGCCAAGTGTTTTATAGAAGGCTTTACTATATTACAGAAGGGGTAGTGTTTGTTGTATATAATAGAAAGGCTTTAGAATTGAAGGCAGGAGACTTGATTTCTAGGTCTGGTTTCACTGTTGACAATATTCTTGGCCTTTCTGAGTGTGTATACAGATTATTTGCTAAGATACTCAGGTAACGTAGGTAAAGGGGTTTTTGTAACAGCAAAGTACATTGTAAATGTAAGGGAGGCGTATGAAGAAAGAAAGAGAAAGATCCCTTGATTCATGGCTTGGATCCTGGTGAGAGTTTTGTGTCTAATTTCAAGTTTTTGAGTTTCCATTTTGAGAAAATTGTTAGGGTGGAATGGGATGTGGGAGGAGTTATGAAATTACTATAACCCTAGCTTTTTAAGGTTGGCATGTCTCATTAGTTTCTTTTCCACAGGGTTAAGTATCCTGCTTATATCCTGAAACAGTACCTCAGATTTCATTACTTGTGTAGGAACAGAACTGCCATTTTGTAGATTGTTTAAGTGACAAGGGCCTAAGGGAGTACAAAAACAGATGCTATGACTGTTTTGGCTGGAAATTACTCTTAAAAAAAAAGTTTTGGTTTATATGAGTTACATCAGTTTTAGAAAATCTCTGCTTTTAGAATGTATGCTTAGCAAGATTGAAAATTGTTATTTAGTTTCAGTGAACTTTTTATCCTTCCTCAAAATATTTGGTTAACATTTGTGAAGAAAACAGCTCTTTGAGCGAAAATATGCTTTTCATAGCTATGAGATTATGTCCTAGGAACATTTCCTCACGTGACAGTGCAGTGACAGAAATGTATGTTGTTGGTAGTTTAATATGTTTAGTTTATATATTGGTAGTTTATACTGTCCAAAATATTAAACTGTAATTTCACTAATATTGTTATTATAATAGTTATATAGCTATATTGAAATATAGGTCCCATTTGCCAGGTTGAGTTAGCCAGGGTTTAATTATTAATGCAATTTCTTTCCTTTTTTCCCTCCAGAAGTCTTTGACTTACTTATTCATTTGGTGCTGGGAGTTGAATTCAGGATCTCATTTCATGAAGCACATGTTCTACCATTGAGCTTCACCCTGAGCCCAACTCCAGCACATAGAAAAGACTAATGTTACACTTACATATAATATAAATAACATTATTAATGTCAGTTTAATTTGTTCTCAAATCTTTTGTGTAATCTGTTGAAATAATTGATTTAGGAAAAGTAAGACAACATTAGTGTCCCAGTGAGGAGAAAAAGCTTTTGAGGATAAATTATTCATCATTCATTTCTTAAATGGATTATTTTTAGTTTTAATCTCTAGGATCAATATTTTAGTCCTTTCAGTAGTAGTTTAAGAGCTAAGAATGGGAGAAGGTTCATAAATTATAGTCTTTTAATCAGATATCATTTCAGTTGTTGCTTAATCTTTTTGTGTGTGTGTGTATGTGTGTGTGGTAGTACTGGGGATTGAACCCAGGGCATTATGTAGGCTAGGCAAGGACTCTACCAACTGAGCTATATACCTAGCCCTTGCTTAATTCTTTTTTGATGTTCTTGTTATATTTATTTTTTAGTTATCGGCAGACACAACATCTTTGTTTTGTATGTGGTGCTGGGGACCGAACCCGGGCCACACGCATGCAAAATAATCTGTGCTTTCAGTACTCAACTGCTCTTAATTTTGATGTATTTCCTTTTGAGAATAAATTTGGTTTTGTTCAAAACACAGTTTTAGGGGTTGGGGTTGTAGCTCAGTAGTACGGCACTTGCCTAGCATGTATGAGGCCCTGGGTTCGATCCCCAGCACCACATAAAACTAAATAAACAAAATAAAGTATTGTGTCTATCTACAACTAAAAATATTTTTTAAAAAAAGGAAAAACCACAATTTTAACTGTATTTTATATGTAGATCTAAATTTGAGTGTTTAAAAAAGATCTAACATCAAAGATCATAAATATTTGTGTCATAGCTTGGTAATTTGTTTATTCATTTATTTTGTTACCAGGAATTGAATCCAGGAGTTCATAACCACTGACAGACATTCCCAGCCCTTTTTATTTTTTATTTTGAGTCAAATTCTCACTGAGTTGTTTAGGGTTTCTCCAAGTTGCTGAGCCTGGCTTTGAATTTGTGATCCTTCTGCCTCAGCCTCCTAAGCTTTTTCATAAATTATAGTCTTTTATTCAGACATCATTTCAGTTGTTGCTTAATTCTTTTTTTTTTTTTTTTTTTTGCCACTGCACCAGCTTTGGTACCGTTTCTAATGATTGCAAATTGCAGTTGGATATACCATAGTATGTTTAATCATTTCCTTGTGGTTGGATCATAAAGTTTCTCTTAGCTTACTACTTATGTTGATGATAGGAAGGTCCAGTGATCATTGTGTCAGTGGGGTGAAAAAAGTACCTGTTACCTCCATAAATTTACCTTTCTTTTTTTTGGACTCAGGTACTCAACCACTGAGCCACATCCCCAGCCCTACTTTGTATTTTACTTAGAAACACCGTCTCAATGAATTGCTGAGGCTGGCTTTGTACTCGTGACCCTCCAGCCTCAGCCTCCTGAGCCGCTGGAATTACAGGTGTTTGCCACCTAGCCTGGGTATAAGTTTACATTTATTTATTTATTTATTTATTTATTTATTTATTTATTTATTTATTTCAAGAGAGAGTGAGACAGAGAGAGGGGGAGGGAGGGAGAGAGAGAGAGAGAACTTTCAACATTTATTTTTTTTTAGTTTTTGGTGGACACAACATCTGTTTGTATGTGGTGCTGAGGATCGAACCCTGGCCTCTCGCATGCCAGGCGAGCGTGCTACCTACTGCTTGAGCCACATCCCCAGCCCATAAGTTTACCTTTAAAGGATGAAATCTGTAACTCTTTGATGGCAGCAACTTGTGCAGTACAGTTGAAGAGAAAACAAGGGATTAGAGAAGATAAACTGTTTCCTCATTTAGTCTTGGAAATTCTTTTTTACATAGTGTGGAACAGGTATTCTTGGTCCCCGTAGATCTTGTTCTTGGTCCCCTCTGTGGATCCATGCATACTCTGAAATTTTTTGTACACATGTTTTTGTGTGTCCTTTTTTCCTCCAAGAAGTAATAAGAGTTTCTTACTTGCATCAGCTGTTTTTTTAACCTTTATTTAAATTTTTTTTTTTTTAATGTGCTGAGGATCAAACCCAGTGCAAGACAAGCGCTCTACTACTGAGCCACAGCCCCAGCTCTCACCAGATTCTTAAAGAGAGTTAGGGTTAGGGTTAATTAAGAACCATGAACTTGTAGAAATTTTGTTTAAAAATGGAGGGTGATTGAAAACTGTAAAAAGTTCCACAAACAATATCTGTTATATTGAATTAATATTAGTGTTCTTTTCCTTTTATTATCCAATAATGTAGAATCAGTTTTGCTTAGGAGAGGATGGATTTTATTATTTTATCTGTTTTTAAAAGAAAACATTGGGAAGGCATTATTACAATTTTTCTCTTTAACATTTATTGTTTGAATAACTCAACATTAAGATTGTTAAACCTGGGTGGGGGTATGACTCAGTGGTAGAGTGCTTGCTTAGTATGCTCCTAACCTCGGATTTGATCCACCAAAAAAAAAATAATAATAATAATAATAAAAGCCTAACTAATAGTTAATAAGTAGCTTTGCTCTTGTGGCATTTCATCATTTTGTGGAGGTCTTTGCATTATTTCCAGAGCAACAGTTTTATTTTTTTTAAGTATATTATCTAAAACGTGCTCATTTTATACATGATGATATTTGGAACTGTATATTGAGTTGCTCAAAGTCATGGTAATTTCCAGTAATATATGAACTGTGCTAAATTTTTGCAGCTTTTGTGATTGTGTTAATCTTAAAAGATAAATCTTTCTAAAAGCCCCCCCCCCACACACACATGCTTCCTATTCCAAGTACCTGACTTTGTTTTGGCCTTTAGAACTTCTGGAGGTACTTCTGCCAGAATTTCTTTTTTGATGCAATTTGCAGGAATTGAAAGATAAGGAAGGGTGGGTGGGTAGATAGGTGTGTATTTTATACAGAGACAGAAAGAGAGAGGGAGATTGATACAAAATTGATATGCTTTTGCAATTCCTTCAGATCACAAAATGAGAATTGAGATCTTCTGAATCCCCATCTGGTTATTGATAGTCTCCATAATAATAGTTTTTTTGGGGTGTGTGTGTGTGTCTATTTTGCAAATGAAAATTTACCCTATTTGAAAAAGAGATACCTGAAATAATTTCTTCACTCCTGCTCTTGTCTCTTGTTATATTAAAAATGTTTGTTAAAAGTCTGTGCCAATTGTAATGTGGTAACATAATAGTTGGAGTTGAAAGATGTAAGGGAACTCCCCTTTCCAAAAAAAAAAACCCCCACAAAAACTGAAAAACTCTTAAGTCCAAGTTACCCTTTAGAATATAAGTTTTAGCAGTGGTGCAGTGGTGCATGCTTGTAATCCCAGGGGCTTGGGATCGCGAGTTCTTAGCAAGCTTCCCCAAGAGTGAGGTGCTAAGCAACTCAGTGAGCCCCTGTCTCTAAATAAAATACAAAATAGGGCTAGGGATATGGCTCAGTGGTTGAGTGTCCCTGGTTCAATCTCTGGTACCCCCTTCCCACCCCCCACTCCCCAAAAAGTTTTACAGCTCTAATTGTAGCACAGATGCAAATGATTGGTATCATAATTTTGTAGGTATTTCTGGTCATTGCATATGGTATTAATAACTTTTCTTTGATGATTGAAATGAAAAAAATTGTGCTTGTGGTAAACATACATATGAATGGTATTTTTATTATATAGTACCAATAATAATCGTGTGTTTAGTTTTGGTTAAGGGCATGACCTTAGTCAAACAGGCCTGTTTTTGAGTGTTGCCTCTAACATTTACATTGAGACCTTTAAGCAAGTTGTTGTATTTTGACTCTCTTTCCTTATTTGTTACATAAATATCTCATTAGTTATTAAACTAAATTTATTAAATGAAGGCAGTAATTTGGCATTTACTTCATAGGGTTGTTAGAATTAAACAGAATCTCAAACAAAGTGGTAAGCACTCTGTAACTATTACCTATTATCAGTGCATTATTTCTTTTTTGGGGGGGGGTGGGTACCAGGATTGAACTCTGGGACAGTGGACCACTGAGCCATATCCTCAGCCCTATTTTGTATTTTATTTAGAGACAGGGGCTCACTGAGTTGCTTAGCACCTTGCAGGCTAGCTTTGAACTTTTGATCCTCCTGCCTCAGCCTCCTGAGCCACTGGGATTATAGATGTGCGCCACCATGCATGGAAATGCATGATTTCTTAGGACTAAGGTTAGTGTGTTAAAGAGCATGAATTTTTTTTTATCTCTAGAAATGAATTGCTTAGCTGCTTTATGAAAGGGTTATTTCAGTTACTGTTTAAAGAGTTCGAAGGCCGGGCTGGGGTTGTAGCTCACACGTGTGAGGCACTAGGTTCGATCCGCAGCACCACATAAAATAAGGATATTGTGTCCATCTGCAACTAAAAAAATTTTTTGAAAAGTGTGGGAGCCTCAGCTTTCAAGTTCTGTCTTTCTTATCTTAATATGATTATTAGGTTACTTTCTTACCACAGGTATAATTATTCAACTGATTGTGCCATTCCTAGAAAAGTATATTTTCAGTGGTATAGTATATTTTATATTTTCAGTGGCTAAGGGAATGTTGCTGTGACACTTTCTGCATTGTTACATGGTCACTTGATGGACAGTATACACGGAATATACAAGGGATTTGTATATTTTGTATGTCAGAATTATTGACAACAGTGTAGAAAGGTGTACAGTGGGTTAATCTTATGTTTTATGGAGTTTTCACATACTTACCTATGTATTATATAGGCATAAAATTATGTATATGTATTCAAAGATACAGTTCTCTTTTTTTCATTCTTAAACAAGTTTGTTCCGTAGAGTATTTAGAGTTGTGAGTTTTTGAGGCTACCTGTAAAGCCATACATTTACAAAAGAGGAAACTGAATTTGCAACTAAAGTTACTCGTCTTATTTCACCTTAAAATTAAGTAGGACTTCTTTACAGTTGGTGTTTTGTAGAAATTTTGTGGCTATTCCTCTTCAGTTACCAATATTCTTACTATGAAATTGTCTCCATCTAGTGGCAGCAAATATATCACAAGGCTGAGTACAAACAAGGGAGAAAAATGCTAGGGAGAACTTATTAAGAGTTAAAAGATAGCATGCTAACTTGTTGATGAGAAGAGAGAACAATAAATATGTTGGAGTAACTTGCCAATTACATGGAATGGAAAAATTAGATTCCTGGTCTCTTAAATATGTATTTTTTTTAAAAAATCTGAAAATATTAGAAATTGTAGGTAGATGTTTTATAATTTTAGAGTGTAGATGCCATGGAGAAAAAGTTAAAATACAAATAAGAAGTAAAAACAAAAGCCAGAAACTGGGGGGGAAACACATTTAACAAACAAAAGTCATTTTCTTACAAACCTTTTAAAAAGCTAGGGATGGGCTGGGGATGTGGCTCAAGCGGTAGCGCGCTCGCCTGGCATGCGTGCGGCCCGGGTTCGATCCTCAGCACCGCATACCAACAAAGATGTTGTGTCCTCCGAGAACTAAAAAATAAATATTATAAAAAGCTAGGGTTGGGGTTGTGGCTCAACGGTAGAGTGCTTGCCTAGCATCTTCGAGGCCCTGGGTTCAATCCTCAACACCACATAAAAATAAATAAAATAAAGTGTTGTGTCCAACTACAACTAAAGTAAATAAATAAATAAAAGTTGATAAAATGGATATAAGTAATTGAGAGACCAAAAAATGACCAATAAAGCTGTGAAAAGATAATCCCTTTCACGAATGGTTAAGACTTGCAAATTAGGAAATGTCATTCCCATTTATCCAACTGGACAGGCTTTTTAAAAAATGTTGCTAATCCCTAATTTGTATAAATGTAAGTTAGTATAGCTATTTAGCAGTATTTGTCAGAGTAAAAAAAAAAAAAATCTGCCTTTTGATCCAATGATGGTACTTCTGGGAATTTGTCCCTAGCAATTTTTTTTTCTGTAACCTCTTTTTGTCAAAGTTGATGTCAGCAAAACATACAGTAAACCATGGAATAAATGAATTCTGAGCCACATTTCAGTGAATGTTTCAGGAACTTCTAGTCATAGTTGGAAAAGTCAGAAATTTCTTAGGTCATTAAGACACTGATTTTTGTCTGATTCATAATTTTGGCTGCACATAAAAACTATTTGGCTGGCTTTTAAATTATACTGTGACATGAGAGATGTTAAATTCATTTGGCCTAAAATGGGACTTAGATATCAACATTGTTTAAAAGTTCTCCAGGTAATTTCTATATGCAACTAAAACTGAGAACTAGTTTTCTAGAGGAAGACTTTTTCCTGTGGGTGCATTTAGTTTTCTTTTTGTGGAAGATGAGATTCCACTGGGCAAATAAACTGAAGTTCATATTTTCCCTCACCTTCTTCCATTCTACTATTGGGTTTCTCCTGATAATTGGGGTTCACCTGTCCTATTAGTTTCCTATTATTGCCATAACAAATTAGTAACTTGGAAACAACACTGTTTTAGTTAGCTTTTTCCGCTGCTGTGACTAAAAGGACCTGACCAGAACAACAATGAAGGAGGAAAGGTTTATTTAGGGGTTCATGGTTTTTGAGCTCCACTCCTCGGGGCCGTTTCACATGAGGTGAGGTTGAACATCATGGCAAAGAATGTGGCAGAGGGAACAGCTCAAATGATATTCAGAAAGGGGGCGAGTCCATTCTCCAGATAAAAAACGTATACCCTGTAGCTATACGCCCCCAGTGAGCCATTTCCTCCAGCCATACCCACCTGCCTGCAGCCACCATACAGTTAATCCCATCAGAGGATTATTTCGCTGATTAGATTAAAATTGTGGCCCAGTCATTTATCCTCCAAACCTCCTTATGTTGTCTCACACATGAGTTTTTTGGGGGACACCTTACATCCATACCATAAGAAACATGAATTTATTCTGTTACTTTCTGACAGAAGTCCAAAATGGGTTTTATGAGTTTAAAGTTAAGGTGTTGGAAGGTCTGATTTTTTTTTTTTTGTGGAAGTCTAGGAGAGAATACCTTTCCTGTTCTAGCTTTTAGATGCTGCCTACACCTTTTGGCCTGTGGCCCTTCATCTGTCTCAAGGCAGCAACTTTGTGTTTTGAGATTTCTCACTTTACTACCTCTACCTCCTTCATCACGTCTCCTTTTTTGACTCTACTCTGTCATCATATCACCTTGTCTGACTCATAAGGACCCTCATAATTATACTGGGCCAAATCTAGATTATCCAGGATAAGTTTCTCACAATTCTTGGTTTAACCACATTGGCCCTGTAAATACCTTATCCCATGTAAAGTAACTTTCACAAACTTTGGGAATTAGGGCATGGATGTCTTGGGGGGCCATTATTCAATCTACTCCAGTTGAAGACTTAATTCAAAAGGAAGTTTAGAATTTATAAATGGGATATTTTACTGTATCTTAGATTGATAAAATATTATAATCCAAAATGAAATATACATTTTTATTAACCATAGTCATCTTGTGGTACAACAAAACACCAGAATTTTTTCTTCTTATTTAGCTGTAACATTGTAGCTAGGTAAGTTAACTTTTATTTCATGAATTATGATTAATGTTTATTATTATCCCTTGGAGCAGTCTGCCATTTCTCCTTTATTAGGAATGTATGTTGGATAGGATAGGTTGGTTTGTCTTGTTTTTATTACAACAATCATAATTACCACATATTCTTCACAGAATTCTATTAAATGTGTACTTTATATTTTATACTTTGGTGTTTTTTCCCCCCCTTTGGTTTTGTCTCAGAAGAGTTGTTGCAGGTTTAATGTAGGTTTTTTCCCTGCCAGATAGTATTGTCTTCCTTGAGGTAGGAAGGGGCCACAGGCCAAAAGATGTAGATATTCTCTAAAAGCTAGAAAATGAAAAGTATTCTTCCCTAGACCTCCTGAAGTATTACATTTTAGTCAGATACAGAGAGTCTGTAATTCAAAGTCTTTAAGGGTGTGTGTGTGTGTGTGTGTGTGTGTGTGTGTGTGTGTGTTTTCTTGGTGACCTACATGTACGTTATATTCAAGAAGTCCAAAAGGGAATTCAGCTTTCCATTTCTTTCTAGAAAATGTTATACCACTTCCTTTTTTTCTTCTCTTTTGTGGTAGGGAGTACCAGGGATTGAACCCCTCAGGGGGTGCTTTACCACTGAACCACATCCCCAGCCCTTTTTTATTTTGAGACAGGGTCTTGCATAGTTACTTAGGGCCTTGCTAAGTTGCTGAGGCATCCTCCTGCCTCAGCCTCTCAAGGCACTCGGATATGAGGTGTGCACCATCATGCCTGGCATACGTTTTTATTTTATTATTGTGATAAAATATACATGACAAAGTTTGTCATATTTTCTGTAGTTTGGTGACATTAATTACATTCACTTTGTTGGATAGCCATCACCACTGTTCCTTTCTATGGAAATCATAATAACCACAGTGAAACTCTACTTATTAAATAGTAAGATCCTACTGCATTCTTTCCCCAGCTTCTGCTAACCACTGTTCTGTTTTCTTTCTTTTTAAATTTTTTGTAGTGGTAGATGGATAGCATGCCTTTGTTTATTTTTTGTATGCGGTGCTAAGGATCGAACCCAGTGCCTCTCACATGCTAGGCAAGTGTTTTGCCACTGAACCACAGCCCCAGCCCAACACTGTTCCATTTTCTGAGTGTTAACATGACTAGTTTAACCACCTCATGCAAGTGGAATTATATAATCTTTGTCCTTTTATGTTGGTTATTGTGCTTAGTATATAATTCTTTCCAGGTTTATGGTAATAGTGTGTATGAGAGTTCCATTCTTTTTTGAGGCAGGGCAATATGTCACTATACATATGTGTGTGTGTGTGTGTACACACTCATATACATCTGTGTGTGTATATACACACGTATACACACTGTATTTTTTTTATCCATTCTTCTGTCAGTGGACATTATTTTGATTACTTGAGCATTATTTTCATTACTTGAAAGTAATGAAAGACTAAGTAAATGGGAATACATCCTATGTGCATAGGCTAGAAGATTTAATATGAAGATGAGAATAGTACTCAAAGTAATCCTAATGAAAATCCCAGTGCCTGTGTCTTGAAATCTAGAGATCGGAGTCCTCTAGCTTTATTCTTCTATTTCAAGATTATTCTGGCTATTTGGAGTCTTTTGAGAGTTTGTAAGAATTTTTAGGATGAGTTTTTCATTATTTTTTGGGTTGGGGATACCAGACAGGCAAAACACAGGCACTGGGATTTTCATTAGGATTACATTGTATCTGTAGATTACTTTGAGTACTATTCTCATCTTCATATTAAATCTTCTAGCCTATGCACATAGGATGTATTCCCATTTACTTAGTCTTTCATAGAGTGTACTTACACAAAGTAAAGTGGCTACGATGTCACTAGGTGGTATAGTCTTGTGGGACCACCAGTGTATATATAGTCTGTCATTTACTGGAATATGGTTATGTGATGCATATTCTATTATTTTTTGTTATTGTAAATGGGATTTTTTTATTAATTTCTTCTTTAGATTGTTCATTGTTAGTGAACAGAAATGCAGCTGATTTTTGTGTGCCCTCCCCTTCAGCTTGGATAAATTCATTCATTTTTTTTACTTTCCCTTTCCTCCGATTCTGATTAGAACATTAACTAATATGTATGTATGTAGTAAAAATACCATTTCTTGTTTTACTGTCTTATTTCCTGTCATCAACATCTCTGCAGCCACAAGTTTGGGAGCACTTCTTTCTTATTTTCTATATTCCTTGTATCAAAATACAAGTAAGTATTTTTGAGCCCTGCCTTCCTAATTCATCCTATTAATAGTTTTTTGTTTTTTTTTTTTTTTAAACTCGGGATTTAACCCAGGGGAACTTTACCACTGAGCCACATCTCCAGCCCATTTTATTTTGAGACAAGGTCTTTCTCGATTGCTGAGGCTGTCCTTAAACTTGTGGTCCTCCTGCCTCACCCTCCCAGATTGCTGGGATTATAGGCATGTGCCACTGCTTCTGGCATCATTATTAACAGTTATAATCTATTCTCCACTCTGGCCAGAGGTGACTGCTCTGTCTAAATGCAAATCTGACCTTGTTGTACTGTGGATCTTTCCTGACACATTTCTATGGCATATTAGGTCTCCCTGATGTAATCCACAGTTCAGTTATTCAGCCTTACCCCAAGCTACTCCCTAACGCCCTCATTTGACTCATTTCATAGTAAACTGATTGGAGTTTCCTGAACACACCATGCTGAGTTCTGCCTTTGCTTATTACTTGTTATATTCGTCCTTCTGGGCAGCTTTTCTTTCCTCACTTGATTAACCCTTCAGTTGCTTCTCCAAGAGAGGAGTCCCTTTCTCTAGGAAACCTGTTTTAATTTCTGCTCCCCCAGTTGACTTTTTTGTTGCTCTTGTAACATTTATTAAATTGTATTGAAAACGTGTATGTTCAGGGACTGTCCTTTCCCTTAAGCCAGTAAGCTCTTGGAGGTTTTCATTTTCTATCACAATGAAAGTCCTCAGTAAATGCTTCTTCAGCTCCTCAACTGTTGTTTATTGTAAGTCTGTTAGCTTCCAATATGGATAGGCAAAGGGACAGAAGGAAAATAAGACTCCTGCTAATATAACTGTGTTGACCAGTATTAGACCTTAATAGGTATGTTCTGAAACCTTAAAGGAAGACTAAATTTGGACTACTACAAAAGTACCTATATGTGTGTGAAAGGGTACCTCATTGGAAGAGATAAAATGGTGTTAGGAGAAATATGTTAAAAGGACACAGATCACACTAAGTAATCTAGGTCTGCATTTTAAGCTAAGCCTTAAAAATCTTAAAGCATTTATTTTTCTTGTAACAATACTTTATAATCTAGAAAACATTAAATTTATTACTAATATTCAAAAACTTAATTAAAACTGAATAATGAAGATTTGTAAAATCACCTTTAAATGGTTCCTGTTCTGTGTTCCTGGTACTGTATTCCACAGTGTGGGAAAGATATATAATCCAATTAGGAATTGATTATATTACCTTTTTAAATAAAGAAGCTATTAGCTTGCCAAAACTAATTTAGATGAGTATTCCAGATGTTCAGTACAATGGCGCTTTTTTAATAAGGAAATAACTATTTGTGTTTTTAGAAGTTTACAGAAATTAGTGTCTGTCTTACAGCTGTAGTTTTAGATTAAAATGCTGAAAGTGGTATTTATGAGGTGATAGTCACTGCAGGCAATGTTATGATAGCAGTTGGATTGCTTACTCAGAATTTTTTATAGCTCCCTGATTTGCCTAGTCTTGAGTTCATTTCTAAAATCTAACACCTGTGTTCTGTAAGCAAGCAATGTTTTAACTAAGGAAAAATTTGCTTATTCAAGACATAGAAACTGCTGGCCCATGGCATATACCTGTAATCCCAGCTAGCTATTTGGAAGGCTGAGGCAGGAAGATTGCCAAATTCAAGGCCAATTTTGTGATATCTGTCTAGAAAAACAAAGCCAAGACTGGGGATATAGCTTAGTGGTAGAAGCACTCCTGGATTCAATCCTCAGTATTGCCAAAAATAAAAAATAGAAACTTTTTAGTTTTCTTTGTTTATTAGTAATTAGAGAAGCATATCTCTAATGAAGAAAAATGCTCCCTAGGAAAATGGGATAATCTAAGTAATTTAGAAGTGATTATATTTTCTGATATTTATTTCACAGTGTAAAAACAAATTAAGGAAACTAATCACATACAGGATAAAGATTTTAGTATTGTCTGTGGAGAACTGGTTGTATTCATTGGTATGTTATATATAGTTATGTTTGTCAAATGTGGTAAGTTGATAAATGAAACCTTGAAGACAACCACATTACAATCCCTGGAACCCAGAAAAAGGGGCTTTTCATAAGTAATTAAATTAAATGAAACCTTGAAGACAACCACATTACAATCCCTGGAACCCAGAAAAAGGGGCTTTTCATAAGTAATTAAATTAATGATTTTGAAATGCTATTATTCTGAATTACCTGTGTGGACTCTGAATGTCAGTGCATATGTCCTTATGTCATTGCAAATATCCATATGCTGCTGGATGTTGTGTTGCATGCCTGTAATCCCAGTGACTCACAGAAGCTGAGGAAGAGGATCTCAAGTTCAAGATGATACTCAGCAATTTAGTGAGGCCCTAAAAAACTTGGTGAGATCCTGTCTCAATAAATAAATAGGGCTGGGGTTGTGGTTCAGTGGTAGAGCACTCGCCTCGCATGTGTGAGACCCTGGGTTCCATCCTCAGCACCACATAAGAATAAACAAACAAAATAAAGATATTGTGTGCGTGTATAACTATATATATATATATATATATATATATATATATATATATATATATATTTAAAAAATACAAAGGGTTAGGGATGTGACTCAGTGCCTTTGGATTCACTCCCTAGTACAAGAACAAAACAAACCAGGAAGGGTGCTGGTGGGGAATGTTGGCCAAATTATACTTTTTTATATAGTGTGCATAACGAACAGTGAACACCATTATGTATAACTATAATACACCAATAAAAATTGTGGGGGAAGGGCTGGGGATATAGCTCAGTTGGTAGAATGCTTGCTCACATGCACAAGGTCCTGGGTTCAATCCCTAGCACCACCACCCCATCCCCCACCAAAAAAATGTGGGGGCGAAAAAGAGGAAGGAGGCAAAGGGAAATTACAGTCAAAAAAGAGGAGGCAGGATGACTTCAGAAGCAAACACTGGAATGATGTGGCCATAAGCCAAAAAATGCACTTACCCCAAGCTGAAGGAGCTAAGGAACAGATTAGATTCTCCCTTAGAGCTTCTGGAGGAAGGAGACACTGCCAACACTTTGATCTTGGCCCAGTGAAAACTGAATTCGAATTTCTCATCTCTAGACCTGTAAGAGAATAAAGTACTATTGATTTAAAGCACCAAATTTGTGGTAATTTGTTACAGCAGCCATAGAAAACTGATGTAGCAATCATTCTTCAGAGTGTAATAGACTTTTCTAAATAACCCTGTTTACCTAAGTTCCTTCCCTTTCAAGGGGTATAATTTATAGCTTACTCATATTGGACTACAGTTTTATTTTAGATGCTCTGAATATACCAGGCAATTTTTATGATTAAAGCAGCTGGTAAACCTTTTTAGGCACAGAACTCATGAGAATTTAGCTCAAAATAAGTTAAATTTTATTTTAAAGTTCCTTTTTTTTTTTTGAGAAAAATGTTTCATCTAATCTGGAAGTTCCTTGGAGGCTGCCTATTCCTTCAACTACTCTGGTAAGAGTAGTTCAGACTCCTAAAATTTTACAATAGACATGTCATCTCTTTTTTTCTATCCATCTGGTATTTAACATGTGTTTTATCTTCTACCTGTGCTATTGAAAATATTCACTTGAGACTCTCATCCAAGAATTGAGGTGTCAGTTCATAGTGACCCAACATATGCCATAGTCTGTCACTTGAGACTGGTTTATTGAAAGTCTGACCAAAGAATAAAGGCCATGTATTCTCTGCTCTTGTCCTTTAGGCAGCAGTGTTATCTTCCTCTCCTCAAAGATAGTGTGTGTTTGGGGGAGGAGGAATAATTCAAGAAACATTTTATAAAGAATCCACAATTTTCTTATGAAATATAACCCAGAAACATCTCTGTTCAATAAATATTCTTTCCCATTGGGCTTGGGCTGGAGCTCTGTGGTAGAGCGCCCGCCTTGCACGCTGAGGCACTGGGTTCGATCCTCGGCACCACATAAAAAAATCTACAATTAAAAAAAAAAATTTGCTCCCCCTAATCTTCTAGGAATCTTTGGTATACAGGTTATTAACAGACAACTGACAAATCTGTATTGACAATTTTTGTTATAATTCTTGAATGAGTCCTTTAGAATCAGCCTACTCATTGCCTTTCTGTAATATGAGGTATATAACCAAAGCTTCTAGTTCTTAACTTCCAGTATTTTCTCAAAAAAAAAGTACTCTTTTTGAAAGGATTAATGTAAAATCATTTTTTTTTTTAAAGAGAGAATTTTAATTAGTTCTCAGCGGACACAACATCTTTGTTGGTATGTGGTGCTGAGGATCGAACCCGGGCCGCACGCATGCCAGGCGGGCATGCTACCGCTTGAGCCACATCCCCAGCCCTCGAGGCTTGGTTTTTGAAGGACAATTTCTTTGCTCAGAAATACCTGATCAAAGAGAAACATAAAAATATGTTCATTGTTAAATCTTTGTTTTCTTTTACACCTGTTCTCCTTTTAGTACCAAAGTTTTTATCTGAAGGCATTGTACAATTACAATGTAAATTTAAGCAGATGTTTTGGTGCAACATGTAGAAAGTTTAAGGCAACCCCAACATGCTGCAGGTTTGTCTCACATCTTTGGTAGATTTCACCTCCTTATTCAGGTAGTGCATCTCATTGAAGTCACACGTCATTTTTTTCGGTGACAAGTTTGCAAGGGTCTAGTAGTAATTGGTGCATTTTTTTTCTAAGTGTAATACGCACTCCATTGTGTTCAGCCTCTTCTCCTAGTCATTGTGATTTGGTTTCTTGATATTCTGCAGGAGTATGATGGTGAGTCTAGGTTGTCAGGTTGACTGGATTGAGAGGAAACGCCTTTACCCCCATTTCTTCTCCTTCCTGCTCACCATGAGGTGAGCAACTTCGTTCCGCCATATTCTTTTGCCATGATGTTTTGACTTCACCACAGGTTTATAGTAGTGGAGCCTGCTAATCATGGAGGGAAACTGTTAAGACAGCCAATAAAAATCTTTCTTCCTGAAGGTGATTTTCTCAAAGAGTTTAGGCAACTTCATCATTTTCTCAGCATACCTCTTTTTTTTTTTTTTTTAAAGAGAGAGTGAGAGGAGAGAGAGAGAGAGAGAGAGAGAATTTTTAATATTTATTTTTAGTTCTCGGCGGACACAACATCTTTGTTGGTATGTGGTGCTGAGGATCGAACCCGGGCCGCACGAATGCCAGGCGAGCGCGCTACCGCTTGAGCCACATCCCCAGCCCTCAGCATACCTCTTATAGATTGGTGAAGGAAATGTTTGGCAAAGTTCTTCAAAGCTACATCTTTGCCCTGTCAAAGCAGTAAGGTGGACTGAGCTCTAGGTTGATATGGCACTTGATGGCAGCCTTTGTATTTGGTGCATGTGGGATGAAGATGCAGTTCTTGTGGCAGGCACCTGAGAGGTGATGGCATTGAAACTGTACATACCAGATTCTGACCAAAAACTGTTAAAGCAGAAAACCAAAGCAAGACACTGCAAAAAATGTTTAACTCCTGTGTTAATGTGACTTTTTTCACCATGGAAATGTGAAATGTTAAGGAAGCTTATTTGAGCTCCTTTAGTCACTTTTATTTTTTTTTTTTAAGCAAAATACGTATTGAATAACTGGTATGTACCAGGTACATTAAAAGGTATTGAGTATATATTGTGGTGGGTAAGATATAGCCAGCTATTTTTCAAGAAGCTTAGAGGCTATAAATGTGCTATAGTGAAACCGAAAGTGCCATTATGATATCAAAATTTAAGTGCCTTGAAATATTTGACATATAATAGGCCACTCTTAAAGGTGAGGAGTCAGCTAGATGCTTGTTCATGTCTATCCTTGTTCATGTCTATCCTTGGTAATATTTTTTATGATAATCTGGTAAATGGAAATAAAGTGTTTTCCTGAGTTTTGTGAGCCATTCTAGCAAATTTCAAATGTGAGGAGGGGATTGTGGGACTTCCTAATTTCTTACATAGGCAGTTGGTCAAAAGTACACTGAGGCCCCGACTTGGAAAGAATGTCTCAGGTGGGGGCAGTCTGTGGACTGAGCCCTAAATGGGGTCTTGAACTAACTTTAGACAGTTAAGTGTCAGAACTAAATTGAATCACTGGACACTCGGTGGTATCTGGAGAATTAAAGAATCATCTGCTGATATAAAAAGAACGCACACATTTAGCGTTAGTGTCAGAAGTGTTGTTTTAGGGGATGACTGTATTATGGATATTGGCCTTTGATTATTATACATGTTGTTGATATTTTTCTCTATTGCTAATCTTTTGAATTTGCTTATGATTTCTTTTGTTTATTTTTTTAATAGAAATTTAAAATTTTGGGGCTGGGGATGTGGCTTAAGCGGTAGCGCACTCGCCTGGCATGCACGGAGCGCTGGGTTCGATCCTCAGCACCACATAAAAATAAAATAAAGATATTGTGTCTGGGCTGGGGATGTGGCTCAAGCGGTAGCACGCTCGCCTGGCATGCGTGCGGCCCGGGT